>NW_008240046.1:12544347-12544793 GCF_000691975.1 Corvus brachyrhynchos
GATAACAAGGACAGTTTCAAAACAAAACAAGCCACCCTCCTGAGTCTTTAAATGTCCAAACAGATTCTCTGGAACATCTTAAGGCTGACAGAAGGGAGACAGGACTCTCTGAGCATGCTTTATGGGGAAACTGAGGCAGGAGAGGGTTTCTTCCATTTGTACTTGTTGGAACTCTAAACAACAATAGTTAATTTCTTCCCTCCCCCTCTTCATCCCCCACTCAGCATCAGAAAGGGATTTTTGGTGAAACAATTGGCAAAGGCATGGTTTTGTGAGGGAAACCATGGGTGAAAAAATGGATTGGGAATACACTGGGGGTAATAGGATATAGGGTAAAAGGGAAAGGTGGGATTAGGAAAGGGAGACTGTAGGGGGGGCTTATAATGGAGATATTGTCTAACATGACTACAATTTTTAGCATATATACTGCCTTTTACAGAAACACC
>NW_008240046.1:12545576-12547939 GCF_000691975.1 Corvus brachyrhynchos
AATTAAATCCCAAGAAACATAGAAAAAGTTCTTAAACAACCATGAAAGGAAATGTTTCAGTTCCTTTTGAACTTGAATTAAGCTAAAATTTACGAATCGTTGTTCAAGAATCTTTTCAAGTTTAAGATAAGTGTCCATGTGCGGCTCTGAGAGCCAAGAGTCTTTCCACGGTTCCTCCATAATTTAGAGATGGAACAGCAAAACAAAAATAAGAAGAGAAATCCAGAGTTTACTCACAAATCAGTCGCTGTCCTTAGGGATCGGGGATCGTTCCGCCCGCATTATCCACCATTTGTTACAGTGGGGAAACTGCAACACGCGTATCAAACAACAAGGCCCGTGGAAAAGAAATATCTATGGACTGATTCTTGATAGATGTTTCAGAGATGTTTCAGAGATGTTTATTTTCCCAGCCACATGGCCGGAGCTCTGCTGAGGAACTGTGGCAATCATGGGACCCGAGGGTCCTTGCCCGCGCAGAGAAACACAAAACAACCAATGGGGAACAAGGTTGACCAGGGGCTAGGGAAACCCCGTGTCTCCCCCCCAGGGCCCCTCTCCCAGGACCCCATGGCAGGGGGAGGGTCCCAACAGTCCTGAATTTGGGGACTTTGTTCAGTGGCATCAGCTCTTTTTCCAAGGTTGAAAACTCCAGTGTGGCACTACCAGCAAAGCCCCCAGGTCTTTGAATAATGAGTTCAGACTGGTGCAAAACCATGGGAAGAAAGAAGAGTTCTGATCTGTGTTGTATGTGCTCAAAGTGCATAAACATTCTTTACTTATTTAAATAGTAAAAGTGAGACAGTAGAATTTCCTTCCAGGCTTTGCCTGTTACCTACTGAAAACATAAAGCGTTAAGATGGAAAGTTTATGCACAGGCTACTTATGTCTCTTTGATCTAATTGATGATGTTTTATTTAAATAATAATGCAAATAAATCCTTGAGATAAATTAGGGAGTTGGAGATGTTCTCAAAAATGCAGTATTACAAAGATCAACATAAACTCTTCTACTGAGTAAATAGCAAGAGAGAGTCAGTATCAGATGCAGAACTGTAAACTCAAATTTTGCTGTCCTTTGATCCCAACCTGATTACTTGCTCTCAACATAAAGAAATTACTGAGATGTGACCATGCTGTACAACTGTTTTCTGGAGTGAGAAGAATTGCAGTAGATGTAGGACATGGAAAGTGTGAGGAAAAGGGAAGAATTCAGATAGCAAGGAGAAGAGGTGGAAAAGATGACATGAAAGGCATGTGAAAGGAAGGCTAGGCAAACTGTGGCAAAAGAGATGTGAAAGTATAAGGAGGAGAAAGATGCTAGCTGAAGGAAAGGAATATGACATGATAGGGCAAATCATTCACAATTAAGATTTTTAGCCAAGCAGGTGCATAGTACAGAATCTAGTATTTTGGGGGCTTTGGGAATTAAAGTAGTTTATTTTCAGGAACAACCCCCCTCGTTCATTTCCTGTGGTAGTTGCTGCCGAACACCAGTAAATGGCACTCCTATGCCAGATGATGAGCATTGCCAGCCCAGACAGGCACCCCACGTGGGCCAGCTCCTACCTGCTCCCACCAAAGTTGGAAGATGATGCTTATGGCAGAGCTAAAATAAATCCAAGGGGAAAACATGCTAAAAGTCTCTGTCCTATAGGCACAGAAATGTGAAGTGAAATAAAATAAGGACAGATGAGCTGAACCTCTGTCAAAAGACAGGGGATATCTGTCCCAAGGGAGCTCTATGCCCCATTGCCTATGCAGATCCACCTGTGGGCACAGAGCATGGCACACAGGTATGGATTTGAGCTGGGAAGACAGCTCAGCTCCCATGCCTGGTACAGCTGACTTTAGCAAATTCCAAAATAATTTTGGGGCCAAAAGCAGGGGGGTGAGCTCAGAGCCCTGAAAGAGTGGAGGGAGGGAAGACTTTTATCCTAAGTCATTGTAAAGCCAAAGAAGGGTTTATCCTCCACAGCTAAATGAAAATGAAAAGAGAAAAAAAAAAAAAAAAAATCCAGGATAGCAACGTTGGAGAGACAAAGACTGTCATGGACCAGTGCGAGTTTGCAAAATTATATGTAAATGACCCCATTTTTGACCATGGTGGCCCTCTGCTAATCCCGGAGAGAAAATCTACTTAGCAAAGGAAAGTTTTGTTTAATTTGGTTAACAGGGACCAAAATGCTGAATATATTTATATTTTCAGGAAAATGCCATATCCTTAATGCTTCAGTGACAAAGCAGGATCACAAGAACTTAATGCAAACAGAATAAAAGTCATGTAGCATTTTGTCCATATTCTGCACCCAGTGCTGGTAAAAATGAGTGTTGGACATGTGTTTTCATAAAATGCACCAGCCA
>NW_008240046.1:12547950-12549366 GCF_000691975.1 Corvus brachyrhynchos
GCTGCGGAATGTGTTTGGCTGAGTCCATATTGTTCTGTGTACACTGACCAAAAGCAGGGTTCTCTCTGGATTTACCATCCTAAAGGTGTCCCGAGGAAATGGGGGTGTTTTTCTCCCCTCCCTAGCTGGCTCCTTGCAATCATCCTGCCATGTGACCTCTTCCCCACTAATCTGGGATAGGAGGTTTTCCTGTATTTACAGGTTAAATGGAAGATACACATTCCACTTTTTACTCATTGTAAGGAACATCTTTTTGTCTGTCTCTGAATAAAGGGTCGGGTTGGTTTACAAATTGCGGGTCAGCCCGTTCCGCGACCTGGGCAAACAGCCCAGGTCAAATCTCCTCAAAGCCTCCCCACCCAACTGGAATAAGTTAATTTATCCCTCGACGGCTCCGGCCTCGCCGGGCATACCCAGGCTGCCCTGCTTCCTGAGGCTATGGAGACACCCAGGATGCTTGGTTCAGGCGGGGCTGGAGTTGCCCCGTCGGGAGGGAGCCGTGCCGCGGTTCCGCGCCGGCGGCGAGGCTGGAAGGACTCGCTCCCGGAGCTTCCACTGGTTTTATTTTCGGCGCCCGCACCTCCGCGGCGGCCGCCTGCCCTCCCGGCCCCGTCCTGCGCCTTCACCATTATTCATCCTCCTCGGAACGAACTGCGCCGCAGAGAAATTCTCTGGCAAAGCACACGGGAGATGCCTGTGCCGTTCGGACACGTGCCCCTGGAGTACCCCTCCACGGGCCCGAGGGAGGGCAGCACCCGCGGGGTTTGCGGGGGGAGTGGGGCATCCGCCACCTCCGGGCCACACCGGGACTCCTTCCCGGCCTCCGGTGACGGCCTGGGAGCAGAAACCGGGCGGCACCGACACCCGGCCCGTCACGCCCTGCCCCGCCTGCCCGAAGCGCCAGCCACGGCCGGTGCGTGCAGCAACCTCCCTGGCCCTCGCTGACTGCGTCTCTCTCGTGGGTTTTTTGCCCTGGGTGGATGCGTGGGGAGACTCCCACCGCCAACCGAGGTAGCTCCCTCACGGAAACAAAAAGGAGCGGCGGGTATAAACGTTTATTCCAAGGCATCACTTGTACAGGCACCGCACCCGGAGGTGGGAAGACGAGCGAGTGGGGGCAGCTTCATGCCCTCGGCGAGGGCGGCCGGGGTAGATCTGGGCCCCCGGGGCTTCTCGCCCTCCGGGACCCCGCCCATCTCCCATCCCCTGGCAGCCTCCCCGTGCGCCCGGGTGTAACCCGCAGTGTCCACGGTCATAAATAGGATTTTTTTCAGGCGGCACGAGTCTCTATAGCATGGAGGGGTGCTGGCCCGGGGGCAGCCCGAAGGCGTTGGGGTGGGAATGGCCGAGGAGGTTGAGGTAGTGGCGGTCCAACCCCTGCACGGATGAGAGGAAGGTGCTGCGCTGCTGGCCGGG
>NW_008240046.1:12549417-12551159 GCF_000691975.1 Corvus brachyrhynchos
CGCCGGGCCAGGGGAATGGCCCCCCCGGGGGCGGCTGGAGCACGCCCTCGGCGGGACTGTGGACGTGCCCGGGGCACTCGGGCCCAGGATGCAGTTGGTAGGAAAAGTCCGGCTCCGGGAGGGAGCCCAGGGAGGTGAAGAGAGGCTCAGTGACGAAGCGCGCTTTGGACTGGAGAAAGGCCAGGATGCGGGCGTACTTGGTGTCTTTGGTCTCCATCCTCTCCACTGTCGTCAGGTAGTGGACCAGGTTCTTCATGCACTCGTGATAGCCATAGTGGAAGTAATTGGCGAACTCGGAGAGCAGCTCTGCTGGAAAGGAAAGGGAAGGGAGTCGAGCTCCTCAGGGTCTGGCCGGGACAGGAGGGGGGAAAGCCGCCCCCAAGCCGCGAGTGACCCGGCGGGGGCCGCGTGAGGCCGCTCCCGCCCACCTACCCTTCTCCCGGCCGCGGGGAAAGTCCGCCGAGTGCAGGGCCCGCAGGTACTGCACCGTCATCTCCAGGATCTCCGCTTTCTCCAGCTTCCCCGAACTCTGTAAAGGGCACGGCAGGTGGGCATCACCTCTCCCCTGAGACTGCTCTGCGTTCCGCCGGGCCGCCCCCTAACCCCGCCGTATCGGAGGGGATATCGCGGTGCACCGGGGAGAAAAGGGCGTAGGGGCTGCTCCCCCCGCCTACCTGCTTGGCCAGAGCCATGGGCACCGTCTTCCCCAGCTCGGTGAGGCAGCGGTTGATGCGGTCCCTCCTCCGCTTCTCAATCACTTTGTGGGAAACCGGCGTCCTCTGCAAAACATATGGGGCGCGTTAGTGGGGGAGAAGAAAGCAGTCGGATCCAGTCTCGCCGGGACAGCCGCCCCCGGCCCTGGTCTCGACCCTTCCAGGGAAGCCAATCCCCACCCCGCTTCGAGCAGCGGTGCCGGGCGCGACGCGGCCTCGGGAAGGATGATGCTCCGGCGGCCGGTCCTCTCCGCACCACCCTGGTGGTTCCCCGACTGCGCGGACGGCCCTGGCAGGGCAGGCTTGTTTTTGTGAGGGTGGTGTGGTTGCTTTTTGTGGGGGGGCTTTTCGAAGGGAAAGGCGGCGAAGGGCTCAGGTCCAGGTCCGCTTGGCGGCCCCGCAGACCCGTGCGCGCAAGGCGGGCGGCGACTCACCCTCCGCTCCTTGAGCTTGGAGGCCATGGTGGGCACTGCATCCCCTCTCTCTCCGGGCGCCTTATAAAGCCATCACATCTTGGGGGGGACCCCGGGGGGCCTCCACGGGCCCGCTGATCCCATAGGATTAGGGGCGAGCGGCGCCGAGGGAATGTATGCATTAAAGATCAGGGTGGAAGGGGGCGAGGGGATGAGGGGCTTTTTTTTTCTTCTCTCTTCTTCCTTTCTCCCCCTCCTCGCGCCCTGCGCCCCGCTCGCCGCATCCCCGGCCCTATCCCCGCCGCCAGCCTGCAAATCCCCGGCACCTCCTACCCCTCCCCTTAGCCCCGGCGCTGACTGCATTTTAAAGCCTGTCCAGAGTCATTAAAGTAATTAAGTAAGCCCTTAATAGGCTGTTCCGCCCAGTTCAAGGGAGAACCCTTGGAGACGGAGTGGCCCCGTTTGTTCTCAGGCTTTTCTCACACGACTTGGTGACACGTCCATCTTTATAAGAGATGGCAGCGAGGATTTTTTTGTTTACACCGCTTTATACGCCGGGGACACCCCGGCAGGTGTGGGACCGGGGGGCTGGCACACGATATCCGCCCCCATCACC
>NW_008240046.1:12551898-12552498 GCF_000691975.1 Corvus brachyrhynchos
TTGTGTGGTGCGCGTCTGTGCGTTGTTGTTTTACCCCCCCTGCTACCCCCCTCTCCTTTGGAGAGGCTCAATTTGTAGCCTATTATCCTATAGGAAAATGTCCCATTGAAAAGTATGAATAGTTTCATTGGGCCTAAATTTTAATAATGCGGGTCAAAGAAAAGAGGGGCAAATAAAGAGGGGATCGCAGCTGGTCCGAGAGTGCATTATTCGGTGTCACCTGCGAGCGGGATCGCCGACAGACCCCCTATTCATTTGCCTAATTTTGGTCAATTTAACAAACTTCAGGAGAAATTATTGTGGCATTGTTAAGGAGGGTAAAGCTTTCTGATCGAATTAACAGCATGTTTTGATCCGGTAAATGTCATTAAAAAGAAAGAAACAATCGCGTTTAAAGGGGGGCTCCGAGTTAAACGCGCCAAGTGGAGACGCCGGAGCGCAAAGCTCACAAAGGGAGCAAGTAACTGCCACAGGGGAACTTTTGTACGCTCACATTGCTGAGGTTTTTTACACAAAAAGGCATTATTTCATACTTGAATACGTTTAATCCAACAATTGTCTATTTTCTGCAAACATATTTTCACAGCATTGTTAGCTTTC
>NW_008240046.1:12553325-12553731 GCF_000691975.1 Corvus brachyrhynchos
GTATTATTTTTCCAGGAGCCTCGTAGGTTTCGGTATATTCATTCTCGTACAATGGGATTAAACACTAACCGTTATCATCCAAATTAACTAAACTCTGAATAGCAAATGCGGGAGCTTTTATTTTTTTTCCTCCTCCTTTTGCTCCACTGGCGGAGATGGAGTTGATCCTCTTACTGTCTGTGTTAACCGCCAGCTGCAGGCACCTGCGAGGCAACTTCTTACACGAGGGAAGTTGTTTATTTGCTCGCTGGGTGTTCCCTCGTTGGTTCCCCCGCGGGCCGGGCTGCCCGGGGCAGCGGCGGGGGATGCGGGGTGGCCGTGGCATCCCCGCATGTACCGCCACCTTGTTCTCAGAGGGCTTCGGCGGGGCTAAAGTGGGACATCACCCGACACTGCCGCGGGGGGG
>NW_008240046.1:12553971-12564913 GCF_000691975.1 Corvus brachyrhynchos
CGGGGCTGCGCCCCGAGGGAGCCGTCCGGCCCGGACCCCGGTGCGCTGCCGGGGTGCGCACGGGTGTCGCGTCTCAGTGGCGTGTCACCCCTGTCCCGTGGCGCTGCCGACCTCTGCCAGACATGGGCTCTGTCAGCGAGGTGCAGATCCTCTTGGAGGTGTCAAGCTGTTTTCAACTGGCATTTAGGTTTGCCTTTTTGTGAAAACAGATCGTCTTTCGTTTGTGTCTTCACCCCCTCTTTTCCTTTTTGACTCCTGTATAACGTTGGGGTTATATGCAATTACTTCACCAAGTAATTGAAACTGTGGATATTAGGTTTGAAAATCATTGTGACTGTGTGCAAGCAAGAAACCAACTAACCAGTCTCGCATGGAAAGAGTCGTCCATGCAACTGGTGAATCAAGTGCAAAGTAAAGTGTGGCTGGGGATGGGGTTGGCCCTGCCAGCATGGTTCAGTACAATACTGGAGGTCCTGCTGTGTAATGTGGAAAGGCATTCACACTCCTGGATGATCTCGTGGCTGGTAGGGAATGGGAGAACTCACAAGGTGCAACAGATCCTACTTGTAGGAAGTGGTAGCTTTATTACTTGGGAATCCTGGATCTGCAAAGAAGCAGTGATCTCTTCACTCAAGAGAAGGCATTTAATCTAGCAGTTTAACCCTCAGCTGTACACACGGCAGTTCATCGCACGGTGCCAGCTTTTGCTCTGAGTTAATTTACTCTTGCATGCTCAGTGAGGCTAGGCTAGGTTAGCAAGTTTCCCGTCTTTTCACAGTTCCTAACGCTCTCTGCCTCTGTATATGAGGCTGCTTGATCCACGTCTTGTTCCTCAGCTGCAGAGGTATCCCTTATCTCAGTGCTACTGTTCGTTCCAGCTATAGTCCACCTCCATGTCTTTCTTCCTAGTGGAAGGACCATGCTCCTCTGTTTGCTCACCTGCCATGAATAGTGGCATCAGTAGGGGGGAGGTGATAACATGATAGGTCTTGGGACTCCATCCCAATATGGTGCTTCACAAAAGAAGCTATGCTTGTAACCATGAGTCTCTTGTATTGTACGGTAGATTCAGAGTGCTCTCCTCAAAATCCTAGAGTGCTTTAGGAGGTGCTGTTTGTGCTTCAGAAGATGATGTTCTTCTCATTCTGTGAGATATGGTAATGCCCATAAGTTAAACTTTGATCATAAGAACTTTGATTTTTGTCATAGGAAGTTGTCAAGTATCTCTGTGGTGGAAGACAGGACTTCCAGGTCAGTAGTGCTCCTGAGTGCTGCTATGTGCTTGTCATATTCCACCTCTGAGGAGGCACAGTTCACTGTAAGTATGTTTTGTGGTGTAATTTAAATATAACATACTCTGTTCTTCATTATTAAAAGCCTTTCAGAAATGTAAAATCTGATATGGACTGCTTTTAGATTACTCTCTGTATGAACTTTTTGGGGTACAGATTGCTTGAAAGTCGTATGTTCCTGTAACTGTAATATCTCTTTGTTGACTTTTTTCCCCAGATATAAGATTTTAAGCTTATTTTTAGGTTTATACGTAGCATAGCTAATGTACTCAGAATTACATAGGGTAAAATGTTTCGCTGATTAAAATCAGGTGTAATTATATGCGTTATAACCATTTACAGGGGCTGATTTACATTGGCAGAAGACCTGATACAGCTTTTGTCCATCAAATGTGTCTGTATGGCAAAACTTAAGACTCTCCACTGTGTGTTTGTACAGGGTGAGTCCCCCAAGACAGTGGATAGATGTTTGCAGTTTTCCCAATGACAGCTATCTTCTCAGCCACATACTATTGAGACAGAATATGTTGCCCTTTAAATGACAGCCTGTCAAAATGAGAACAGAGTTCTAAAATTGATTTCATGGGATTTAGGTAATCATGAATCACTGGGGAGATGTACATTAGACTGCTTGTGACTGAGATGTTCTAAATAGCTGAATAGTTAGATTTGTGGCTGTCTGGCACAAATAAAGGCTGAAAGGTTCAGAAAATACAAGGGCTTTTTCTGCAATGACATGTCTAATGCTGAAAAATGTGTGATCCCTCCTCTCCAGTCTTAGTAAGACAAACAAACGAAAGTAAAAACTTTTGCTCAGCATGGCTTCACAGAGGGGAAGTTATGCTTAATCCACCCAATAATCTTCTATGATGAAGTGACTGGTTTGGTGGATAAGGAGAGAGCAGTGGATACTCTGAAGAAGAGAAGGCTTCAGGGTGACGTCATCACAGCTTTTCAGTACCTGAAAAGAACCTACCAGAAAGCAGGAGAGGGACTTTTTACAAGAGCACGTAGTGACAGAATAAGGAGTAGTGGCTTTAAACTGAAAGAAGGTAGGTTAAGATTATTTATTTGAAAGAAATTCTTTATTGTGATAGTGGAACAGGAACAGGCCGCCCAGAGAATTTGTGGATGCCTCATCCCTGGAAGTGTTCAAGGTTAGGTTGGGTGAGGCTTCTGAGCAACCTGGTCTAGTGGGAGGTGTCCCTGCCCACAGCAGGAGGGTTGAAACAAGATGATCTTTAAGATCCCTTCCAACCCAAGCTGTTCTATGATTCTGTGATACCATCTACTTGGCTTTTGATATTGTCTCCTGTAACATCCTTGTAGAAAAGCCAAGGATGCATAGGCTCAATGAGCGGAACTGAAAACTGGCTGAATTGCCAAGTTCAGAGAGGAATGATCAGTGGCACAAAATCTAGTGTCCAGTAACTAGTGATATACCCTGGGGTTCAGTATTTGGTCTAGTCATGGTTAACATCTTCATTAATGAGCTGGAACATACCCTCAGCAAGTTCGCAGATGACACAAAACTGTGAGGAGCAGCTGATACACCAGAGAGTCATTCTGCCATCCAGAAGGTCCTCAACAGGCTGATGAAATGGGCTGCCAGGAATCTCTCAATTCAGCAAAGGGAAGTGCAAAGTCCTGCACCTGGGAATAAACTACCCCCTGCACCAGTACAGGCTGGGGGGGGGGGGTGTGATTGACTGGAAAGCTGCTCTGTGGAGAGGGACCTGGGGGTCCTCGTGGACATCAAGTTCAACATGAGCCAGCAGTGTGCCCTTGTGGCCAAGAAGGCCAATGGTATCCTGGGGTGCATTAAGAGGATCATTGCCAGCAAGTTGTGGGAGGTGACCCTGCCCCTCTACTCAGCACTGGGGGAGTCCATATCTGGAGTTCTGGGTCCAGTTCTGGGCTCTTTAGTACAAGACAGAGATGGCCATACTGAAGGGGGTCCAGCAAAGGCCCTTGAGGATGATTAGGGGATTGGAGCAACTCATGTAGGAGGAGAGACTGTTCAGCCTAAAGAAGAAAAGGCTCAGGAAAAGCTTACCAGTGTGTTCAAATACCTGAAGGAAGGGTGAAAGAAGTTGGAGCCAGGCTCTTCTCGATGGTTCTCAGTCATGGAAACAGAGGCAATGTGCACAAACAGAAATACAGGATTTTCTGTCTATAACAGGAAACAATTCTTCTGCTGTGAAAATGGTTAATCACTGAAACAAGTTGCCCACAGAGGTTGTGGGGTCTGGAGGTGGTCCTGGGCAAATGACTCAAGGTGTCCATGCTTGAGCAGGGAGGTTGGACCAGATGATCTCCAGAGATGCCTGCCAACCTCGTCCATATCATAGTTCTGTGCACTTCCTGTGTGAACATTTAGTTTTGATGTAATTCAGTCCCAGTTTGGTTTGGCACAGAAGAAATGTATTTTAATATTTTCTTACAATTTCTTACAGCAGATTGAACTCATTTACTCTGTTCTCAATGGGACAATTCATTTAGATTCAGGGTTTCTACACCTGTGTCAAGCAGAATAAATGGGAGGGAAGCACAGCCTTTCTGTTAATTGTACTTCACTACGTGTTGCATTGCAACTCGGCCCATTAAAGACTCATTAACATCCATTATACTTATGACTGCTTTGTAAACAATGCTAATTCAATAGGACTTCCGAGCTTAATTCCCTCTAGAGTCCTTTGTAATTCCTAGCCATGACTTTCTTTCTAGCTGAAGTGGAAAGGGGACCCCTATGAGAGATTTATGGACTCTGAAAAGCTTATTAATTTAGTAATGCCGTAGTTCAAGCATGTTATTATTACGAACCCTCAGTACTGAGCTTATTGAGTGGACTAGGGACTTATAGGACTTCTTTTCAGCAAAGCAATATTCTTTGGTTCAGTCCAGCTTTGCTCTGATTTCACAGAGATTGTGTGGACCAAACACTACTCCGTGCTACACTGGCTTCCAGAGAATTATTTCTGAAGTGTGCCCTTGTTGCTAACTCAGAGAGTTAGGATGCTGCACTATGCACAGACTGTGCCAAGATTTTTAGGTTTAAGGTTCCTCTGCAGAACAGTTCGGTGATATCAATGGTCCTGCATGCTACACTGGTGGCTGGCTTTTGTGAGGTTAATCCAGTGTTAGCATATGGCAAGCAGCATAAGCCTAAGATCTCGGCGACTTTGTGAAGGCAGATAATATATATATAAAATATAAATATAAAGTTTATTCTGTGAAATAAAAAAGAGAGGGACTGATGCCTCAGGGTTCCTGCAGAGTCTGTCTGTCTTCCAGGCAAGGACTGCAGCCCCAACCAGTTGCCTTTAGCAGCTTCATAATTGCTGGGCAAGTGGGGTGGCTGGCCTTCCTGCTGGCTCTCTGTTGTGGATACTGAGTGGTCTCTGTTGCTGAAGCTGAGTCATCACTTGTTTCTCTGTATCCCGTAGTAGCTTTGAGTTATCTAGTGTTTTGCTGTCTCCTTTATTCAAAGAGGAGAGATGGATACAACCAGGAAGGGGAGAACATGCAGCTGGGAGGCACTGTTCTGTTTGCTGCTGGGAAAAGGTATGTTACAAGAGTTAAAGGCTTTCCATTGCTATCTGAGTTTCTGTTCCGTGAAAGTCTTGCCCTTCTGACTGAGTGCTGAAAAGTGTTCTGCTTCTGGAAAGCTTAGGTTGTTCTTCTTCAAGTAAAGTTCTTTGTCTTGGACACTGTCAGCAGCCCTTTCATGTTTCTGAACTCACAGCCCAAAGCAATCCAAAAGGTTATGAAAACATGTGAAGATCCCACAAATTCCTCAAAAACAGGTGTGAAAGTTGCTTGCATGTCCTGGCTTTAAAATGATCGCTTCTTGCATAAGTACACCTTTGGTGATAGCAAAGTGAGATCTCTTCTGCTAGACAAACAAAACATGACTATTAAATGCAAGCACTTTCTTTAAAAGCTGTCAAAGTATTCTGCGTAAATATCATTCCCTGCTTGCCCTGTTCTTTGATTCTTTCTTAGTGCACATCTATCTAATGTCAGAGAGAGAATAACAGAGCTCTGGTCATACCTTGTAGGGATGATCTTCTGCCAAAACTGAGTATATCTGACACAGGGATAGCAGATGGTGACCAAATATTTCTGCAACAACTCTCCCTTTCTGGGTAAAATTAAGAGTATATTGAAATCCCAGCATTTATAAGTCATGAGCCAAGCCCTCAAACTCTTAAGATAAGTGAAAAGTCAGGAACTTGAATTCGTCAGCAATAATAACAAGGCATCAGAAGGTTGGTTATTTCAGTAGTTTTCCATTTGTAGTTTTTTCTTCCTCAGCTTTTATAACTCAGGTTCTCAAGCATTCTGCATAACCACTAGAATAGAAAAGTAATTTTTATGAAATCCTTAGATCCTGAAGCAGTAGTGTAAACCACCAAATATAATTAGATTTTCTAAATGAAACCATAATGGTTTTAGGAACACTAGAAAGGATATCAGTACTGGATGTGGTGCCACCCATTTTTCATTTCATCTGGCTCTTTTTTAAAACTAATTATAGCAGGCAGGGAAGAAGTACCCATGTTCCCTCTGGCTTTAATGCCATGTCCATTTTGATGGAAAGTTATTTTACATGTCATGAGAGTGTATAACCAGCTTGTGCATGCTCTGAGGTCCCATTCTTCCTTCACATTCATATCCCACCCTCTTGATGGCACAGATGGGAGTGTGTCTGGGCACCCAGCCTGTTGTGGCACTTTGAACACTAGTTACTCCTTTTTCTAATAAGTCTGGTTTGAATATGGGATAGGGAAAATAGAACATGCCAGTGTCAGTGCCAGAAAGGAGAGCTGGGAAGACTTTCTCAGTGACAAGCATTGGAATCACTTACTCCATTCTACTGATCTGGCATTGTTTCACCCAATATCTGTATGTACATGAAAATATGATATAAATGGCAGTGATATAAAAAGCACTAGCATCTGCACTGTTATCTTATAGGCATATGTGAAGATTCATATGAAATGCAGATTGAATGTCACTGTGCCCCATGGCACATGTGGCTGACAAACTAGGAGGGAGTGGAGAATAAGTCCCACAGTTTTGTCCCGGCATTTGCAAGGCAGAAACATCCCAATTCTTCTTCCACAGCTCATCTGTGGCACTCAAGACAGGCACGATTAGACAAAGAAACAACATTGCCTGTATTACTTGCCACCACGAACTTTTAAAAAATAGCTTAATGTGAGGAGCGTTAACACTCGTGGCAAGCAGGCAGGCTTTTCTTCCAACGCACAAGCATCGTCAGCGGGGAGGCTTCCCAGCTCCCTCTTCCCTACAAAGCCTACAAAGCTTTGCGGAAAACTGTGGGGACATTAGGGGTTGGCTACTGCCCTCTAGTGATCGTCACCAGCGCCTGAGGTTACTAACTCGCCTTTTCTCATCAAATTGCTAAAAATAAACTTAGTGTGTGATGAAATGCATGAAATTCAGTATTATGAAATAGTGCCTGATTCATCAGATCTCAGAATCTGCACCAGATGACGGACTCCTTCCTAGCATGGACACCAGCTGATGCAGCTCTGAAAACACAGTTAATGCAATCCAAGCGTGCTGTGTTAGGCATTTATGCTATCACCTAAGTTAAATATTTCCCAGTTCTTTAGAAACTGTTATACCTTGGTTTGGCTAAGCTTATTGATAGAATTATTGATAGAATAAAAACATTGCTGCATTTTAAATACAGCTTTTCAATAATAAGCAAGTCACCCTTCTTTCAAAAAAAACCCTCAACATAACAAAACAATGACTATGGGAAACTTTATAGAAAATAAATTATTGAGAAACAGAATATTTGGTTCAAATAATGATTTAGCTGAATTTGTGAGTAGCACTAGGGGCCTCTGTCCCTTTTTCTTTTTTTCCTCTGTACTAAAATGGTCAAATACCTGCTAGTTAAGAAGTAGGATGTGTGGGTTTTTTTCTCTAGTTATAGATGCAAAGTGCTCAACTCCCTGATTAAGTTCTCATCAAATGTTACCTGATGAAGGGCTGTTTGAGCAGAATTCTGCTGCTGGCATGAGAGGGCAGCCTTGAGGGTTTATTTGATTTTTTTCTTTGCATATCAGTCTGGCTAGGATCTAATTTAAAGCAGCTTAAGGCTATTTTTGCTCTAAAGGCAGTACAGTCATTTAAAACCACCTGCCTTGTTAAGTCCAGCACCCAGCTGTGTTGCTCACTGATGAACATCGACACCCGCGGGTTAGGGACAGCCAAACTGTTCTGCAGGTAGAATGGCTGCAATTACGAGATCCTCAGAACAAGAAGTGTGTTGATCTAATTGGCCTGTGTACAAAACACACCAGGCAAGGGAGTCACCTTTACTTTCATCGTGCAAGAGTAATTGAGTGGTTCACAGCTCTGACTTGTTTTCAGCAATACAACTTAGTGAAATGAATGTGCATAAGTTCTCTCCAGAGTCGCACAGACTGCTCCAAGGTTTGAGTCTTTACACATATGAACAGTGCAGCTTATTTGTTCTACCATGTCTTTTGTGCTCTTGCTTCTAGGCCCATGAACACTGCTTACCGTCATCTGTAGGTACAATGTCTTCACATTTCATCACTTATCCTTCAGACTTATGTAGGGCAAAGGTTGCAAAAGTTCTTGGCATCTGCCATATCATGTAGGAGGAAAGCAGCATCAGCAGAGAGTCTCTTGTGTAATCTGCTGATATTTTTGGAGATATGTTTGGGTAATAAAATGTTCACTTTTTCTGCTGGTCAGACTGCCTCCTATACAGTCAAAGTTGTCTGTTGTAAAAAAATGTCTTTAAGGAGGCTTCATAAAATGAAATAATTTATCTGACTTATAAGGAAAGGTTCTGGATCAAATAGAAAGCAAATGATCTTTAATTAACATGGGCTTGTCAGAGGATAGTGATTCACCCATCAGCTGAGGGCAGGGGAACGTTAAAAAAAAGTGTGGAAAAAATGATGAGCTAGAGGAGAACGTTTCAGATCCTGAATCACCTCTGCATGAACCATGTAGATAGCTACTCTGTTTCTTGATGATTGTTCCAAATTCAGCAATCACTTGTCTTGAAATGATCTTGAATGGCGCTAAAAATAGCTTGATACTGGAGATGCCAATTTTTCCAGTAATTTCCCTAAAATGTCAGCAGAATTACTGGCTGTGAGAAACAATGCTCTATCTTCATCTCCATGGGAAGATGATGTTTGTCTGCTGCAATACAGTACTTTTGAAAACAGCATCCTCTGAATTCCTATGGTTTTCAATTTGTCCTAGATACCTTTGAAGACAACCCTATTTATGGCTGACAACTGCAGAGGTAGGAAAGTCTCATGTCCCCAAACCTGGTAGTTGAGCCATTCAAAAAGGTGAACAGGGATCTCACCAGGTGTTTTGCTAACAGAGCAGATTTTTCCACGAAGTGAGGTAAAGCATAAACTTTAGGGTAGCTTCAGGTTCTCTAAAAACTGGCTAAACCTTAGTCAGGCTGTTTTTTCCCCCATGTCTCCTGAAAACCTCTTTCCCCTGCTGCCACATATACATTTGTGCAGAAGAAACCCGCTAAGAGTTTTTCTCACTGTTATCAAAGTCATACTGATTCCAGGAAAAGCCAGGAATCTGGAAAGACTTGATTTCCACTAAAATCAGCCCACAGCAATGCCTTTTGATACTAGATAGAGAGGAATCTCTTAAGCGTCTTAAGGAGTACAGCATTTGAATTGTGAAAATCCGGATCATCTCATATGGTTAGTTGCTCCAGATGCATCAGTCAGCCTGCAGTAAGCATGCTCTGAAAACAACCAGAAAGTCCATAGGAGGATTGTCCCAAACCTTTGAAAACTTAATAAACAGTAGCTCAATGAAGCAATAGACTCTGCTGCTGCTTGAACACATCCCACACTGTTGTTTCTGTGGAGGCACTTGCAGATATTTAGCATACAAATCAAACATACATGACTAACATATGCTACTTCAGCATAGAAGCACAGAATATCTTGAGTTGGAAGGGACCCACAAGGATCATCAAGTCCAGCTCCTGATATTGCACAGGACACTGCAAGAGTCACACCAGGCACCTCTTGAGAGGCACTGAGAGTGCTTGTCCAAACACTTCTTGAACTCTGTCAGGTTTGGTGGTTTGGTGCTGTGACCACTTCCCTGGGGAGCCTGTTCCAGTGCCCAACCATCCTCTGGGTGAAGAACCGTTCTCTAATATCTGACCTAAACCTCCCCTGACACAGCTTCAGGCCATTCCCTTGGGTCCTGTCACTGGTCACCACAGAGAAGAGATCAGCTTGCCCTTCCTCTTGCCTCATGAGGAAGTTGAGACCACAATGAGGTCTCCCCTCAGTCTCCTCTTTTCCAGGCTGAACAGACTAAGTGACCTCAGCTGCTCCTCAAGCAGCTTCCCCTTAAGGCCCTTCACCATCTTCGTGGCCCTCCTTTGGACACTCCATAATAGCTTTATATCCTTCTTACATTGTAGTGCCCAAAACTGCCCCCAGCACTCGAGGTGAGGCTGCCCCAGTGCAGAGCAGAGCGGGACAATCCCCTCCCTTGCCTGGCTGGCAATGCTGTGTCTGATGCCCCCCAGGATACAGTGGACCTTCCTTGTTGCCAGGGCACTGCTGACTCATGTTCATCTTGCCATCAACCAGGAGCCCCAGGTCCCTTTCCTTGGCACTACTTTCCAGCATTCTCATTCCCCAGTCTATACATTCAAGGTTGCCCCATCCCAGGGGCAGAATCCAGCCCTTTTCCTTGTTGAACTTATGCACTTGGTGATTTCCCAGCTCTCTAATTGGTCAAGGTCTCTCTGCAGGGCCTCTCTGCCTTTGAGGGAGTCAACAGCTCCCCAATTTAGTATTATCAGAAAATTTAGCCTACCTTTCAGTCTTGTATTCAAGTTGTTTATGAAGATAGTGAAGACAACTGGCCCTAAAGTAGAGCCCTGTGGAACCCCACTACTGAGTGGTCACCAGCCAGAATATGTGTTGTCACCTAAAACCACACAGTGGAAGAAGAAAAATAATTCATCCCAGGAAACAGCATCTTAGTAGCTTTCTCCAGTGTTATAACCAGCCTCTTCCCTTTGGAAATGGTGGTCTGCAGAGCCCCATCTTTCTTCAGGCTGTCCTCAGATGTTCTTCCCTCTGCCCTGCTCCTGGTTGCCAACATGCACCTCCTGGGAAGAGAGAACCCTATACATATTAGCAAGTGATGAAAATTGACTTTAATCCCTGCACCTGAATCATCACAAGTTATACTATCTGTCTAGTTTGATAACTGGTAATCCCATGTGAAGAAACTCATGTGGGGACAGAGTCCTGTCACAGCAGATCTGACTTATGGGGCTGGGCTGGGTTGCACAAGGGAGGCCAAGGGGAGCTGCCAGCACCTCACCCCACTGTTCTGCACAGCTAACTGAATAACAAGGGAGGAGGATGATGAGAGATAAATATTAAAGCTGGGGGAGTAACTGGTGTTTAAACATTGAAAGTTTTTCTCTGGTGTCTGCTGCTCAGGCCTGCATAAATCTGTTTGTATGCAAATGGTGAACTTGCCCATGCTTACTGCTGCTCAGGTTCTCTTAGCACAAAGCCCCAATCTAAGGAAACTACCAAAACACTGCAGATCAG
>NW_008240046.1:12564933-12603582 GCF_000691975.1 Corvus brachyrhynchos
GCAGATTAGCAGGAAGGAAATACAGCATTTTATTAATGAGGCACCCAGGAAAAGTTTGACAACCATTTTATATTGATGGAGCAAATCATGTTTAGCACTACTGACACATACATAGGATACCTAGAGGTAGTTGGGTAAGAGGTAGACTGGGAGGAGAGATCATCAAGTTTCTCATGAAGATTTTTTTCCCAGAATTTTTCTGCAATCTTCCATTCCTTTTCTGTTCTCTCTTTTGTGCTTTGGAATCCCTTCCTACACTATTCATCCAATTACGTGTGGCCAGGATGTACACAGTCAGTCTTCTGCATATTGCTATTTCTTCTTGCTAGTGTTTTTGTGGAGGTTGAAGCCACAGCTTCCCCTGTTTGTGTTGGACCTGTGATCAAAAACCTATAGGAAACATGTATTTGCTTGACAATTCAGGATGAAGAGTGTCCAAAGATGATCTCATAGAAATAGGTTATTAATTCAGCACCTTTACAGGTTGTTGTTACTTAGAGTGTGTTACGCTGTATTGAATGAATTTGGTTTGAAATAAGGACAGGAAAACGAGTAGCTGTCTGCTATGAAGGTACTTGAGCAAATGCGCTGTGAGGAGCACTGGCAAGCAGCACAGACAGCACTGCAAGAGATGTATTTCAGTGCATTTGCTGTATAAAACACAAGCACCACTTGTGGCTTCAATCCTGTTCTTAATACCCATTCATCAGTATAAAGTCAACTGCTAAATAAACAGATTTACATAAAATCAGAAAGGGCGTGTGATGTCGATATGTTCTATGTTTTTGAGATATTTCTGTGGCATGCATCAGCCAATTGTTCTCATAACACTTCCAACTGGTTTGAAAGCTAAAAGCACTAATGAATCTGGAAGTGTAATTAGGAGAGTACAGGGCTTTTTTTCCCCTTTTGGTAACTCCATCTTTTTAAAAAGTGTCTTTATTTAAAATGTCATGTTAGCCAGATGAGATTGCTCTACAGGATGGGAAGGAAACTGTCAAGAAACATGTTGATGAACTAAAAGCCTGACGAACACTAAGGGGCTGTTTTAATATTAATTTTAGATTACCACCAAGGTAAAAAACCTGTGCTGTCCTCTTGACCACTGTGACAGGAATGGGGAACAGGAGAAGTTGGTCAAGGATGTATGTGAAAGGCTGGATGGACACAACTGTGGCTGATGGCACCTGGAACAGGATTGCTTAATTCTAAATTTCCAGTGTGCTATTTTTATTAAACAATGATTTTCATCCACAATTTTATAAGTCCCTGCATTGCAAGTTCTGTTACTTGGATCCTCACCTAACCTTGGCCTATAGATATTTTCCTTTTTATATGATAAACAAAAATTACAGCTTTTCATTGTACCGTATGTGTAGACTACATACGCTGACCAAGTCATTCTGCTACTGAGGTCAGCACTGGAGCCTTTAGGCACAGTTTCTGGTCTTTATTTATGGTCTTTCTTCCTCTTTCCACGTGAGCTGGCCTTGCTATTGCTTGCATCTCAAACCATTCCCAGTCTGTTGTGGAGGAGGTCTTAGGAATCACCCTAGTCATGGCATTCACTTTTGCAATGTAAGTGTTTGTGGTATCGTTATATTATTATTTTAGACTTTCTCCGTTTGGTGGTGTTGCCTGGGTGCCTCTCAGCTGTCTGCAGAGGAGTGCTGAGGCTCGGCAGCTGATACTGCAGGCACTGACTGCACAGTGCAGGGCAATAAGCAGGAGGAAAGGGGCCATGGCTACTGTCACTCTTGGTCTTGGGTGTTCTCTTTCGGACCAAAGCTAATTTTATTTCACAGCTATTGGGCCTTTTAACTCCAAAACAGTCCATGTGAAACTATTGGAGTAATTCCATTAACACCAGAGGGCATTTTTACTTATGTCTCCGGTGGCACTGGATGCTTCTATTTTCACTTGTTAACAGTTTCAGTCTACTTAATATTTTTCTTTAACTTGCATGTTTATCTTGTTAACTTTCTAAACATGGAGTTAAAACACTGAAGTGTCGGTACATCTTTCTGTGTCAATGATGCTACTGATTTTTGCACTGAATTTCCATGAAAAATACAACTTTATTTTTTAAGACAGGTAATTTCTGAAGAAGTCTATGGTTTTTCAAATACATGTGGAATTAAAAGATTTAATTCACCTCTGCTGTATAGCTTCTGAATTTAGTGAATTTACATTAGGGTTAAATTTGAGCAAAACTTTCCAGGCAGCTGTCAATCTGCCTTAGTCTTTAACCTCACTGTTAAAAAAATTCTCACATAGGTTTTGGAGACGTGTTTGGTTAAGAGAGAGAGATTTCTTCTTTATTCACAAATACTGAATACATAAAAGAGTGCTTGAGCTGCAAAAATGTCTTGTAATGCTGATGTTCAAACACAAGCAATTACCAGATGGGTGCCAGGAGAAGAAAGATCTGTAAGGAAATGAAAAGCACCGGACTGTATCCCAGGCAGCAGGACATGGTGCAGGGAGCCCACAACTAGCACTAGCAAAACCTATGGGAGTCCAGAAAAAAAAAAGGAAAATAAAAGCAACTTTCATTCATAGTTTTTATACAGACTCTCTTTACTGGAAGTCGCCTTGTTTAGCAGACCATGGGAGACACCTTCTTTTTCATTCAAAGCACTTTTTCATGTGCCACTGTTGTGTTATCAAGCAGTGAGTGGGAGAGAGTGATAAAGTGTGGCCTCAGGCAAAATAGTTAAAGGGAGAAGGAGGAAGATATTAAAAGAAAACTTAGGAAGAAAACCAGACTAATTTTCTTGACTTGATCTATTATACTAAGGCATAATCTTTCAAAGAAGTTGCATTAACAGTCATCTTTAAACGTCCTGGGCAGAAAGCTCAGGGGAGCACTGTAGGGAATTTTCCAACCCTGGTAAAAGGGAGAAACAAATTGCTTAATAAGCTATTCTCCATTTGTAATCCTTATTACATTTCACCCTAATCACTGAGCATTAACAGCAGCAGCTGTGATACCAGAAGTCGTACATTTTTTCAGGTCTGACAGTTTTCCCTCTTTTCTTGAGAACTTAATTTTCCAGTACTGTTTTGGGATTTTGGGGACCTTTATTTAGCAGTGAAAATTTTAGTTTCCAGAAGCACAGAAGCATATTTTGTAATAAACTTGCTGAAGGCAAATTGTTGGTGTTCGGTATCAATGAGATGCATTGTCAAGAAGTTTAAGATTTTTAGAAATTTAAAGGGCCAGATAAGCTCAGGTACTTTACGTAATTTGCTAAATAAGATTGTGTTTAAGACTGCTTCTTTTCCAGTGGAATTTGTACTCTTCAATCAGTGTGAAAGGTTTGTCAATGGAGTGCTTAACCTGATAAACAAACAGCCAAATATCTAAAGAAGCTCTTACTAAGGGGGTGTTGTTTTCCTGTGGTTCTCGGAAAACAACATGCATGAAAGGTGATACAATTTGACCTCTAAACATGCTGTGAAGATTGGTAAACAATCCAGGGCATCTCCCACAGACTGAGGAAAGCTCTTCCAACAGATAAAGGTTTGTTGCAGCAATACTAGGTTTAGATTAAAAAGTAGATTTGAGATTTTCTACTATTTGACCTAATTTTTATTGTCTTTTTGGTAGAAAGTAGTGTTTTCTCTACCTGACCTTTTTGGCATTTGTGAGCTGCATTTGGAAATGAGCCTTGAGCCTCACCCCAGGTATCCCACTGGAGAAGTGGAGACCTGACCCTTCAGTTAATCACAGGGATGCCCCGTGCAGTGCTTGAGATAAAATACATCCCTCAAACCAGCACCCAGAGTTGAGGTACTTCTGAACCATAGCCCGGTGGTTACCCTTGCCAGGCACATAGGAGACAGTGGCTACCTTCCTTCTGCCACCAGTGCACCCATGCCTGCTTTCCTTTGGGAGGCTTTTCCCATGGTTTTCTTTCATTTTCTCTGTTGGGCATGTTTGCTTCTACAGCATCAGTGTTGTTTTCCAGATGAGACATTTAATTGAGGTTTTGTAAGTTCTGCACATTTGTCATTCATCTTTTTCCAATGCTAGGAATTATCCTTCTAATGCCTTCAAAGAGAACGTGGGTTAAATCTGAGGGCTCTTCTTTAGATAAGGTTACAAAAATACTGGTCTGACTGTCCCATGCTAGGGGGTTTGACAGATTTCTTCAGGATCTGGTCCATGTTACAGCTGCAGTTCACAGTCCATGAGAGACCAAACAGTGTGTATTTGACTTGGACTGACACGTCATCTCAGCTCCAGATTTTGCCCTTCACCAGTCTTTCAGTCTCCATGTTACACAGTTTTGCAGTCTAAATCACAAATCATCCATTTGAGTATTAAAGAAGTCAACAATATTCAAAGGAGCAGGGGGAGAGGGAGACCCTTTCAGCAACAGCTTGGCATGATAAGAGCAGAGAAATGCTGACATGTATCTCCTCTGGAGATATTTAAAGCCCACATGGATGGGATCCTGTGCAGCCTGCTCTTAGAGAACCTGCATTGGCAAAGGGGTTGGACTAAATAATCTCCAGAGATCCCTCCTAACCCCAACCATTGTGTGATTCTGTGATGAAGTATAGAAAAACCTTTGGCACTGGCCATCTTTCCAGAGTATTCTCTGATTTCTTGTGGACTTTGGCATTGCTCTCCTTCATAACTCTGATTCACATCTGCTTTCATCTGCTACTTGAGATTCTCATCTGTGCTGACAGTATCAGAGTACTGCCATAAGTCAGTGTGATGGCTGTGCCTTTCTTTGGCCAGAAAATTCTCTTTGCTTTGTCCCAAGTTAATTCTGAAACTCCCTGTTCTATTTTGCTAAACACTTCTGGTCCCAAATATGAATTATGTCTCTTGTTAGAGGTTCACCAAGCTTCTTAGTCACAGATCTGCTTGCTGTTTCTCCTTTCTTTTTGTACTTAACACTATATTGCTTACACATCTCAACTTTATGAGGCACCTTCCTCTTCATTCTTTTTTGCAATGTTTCACAGTTGATTCCATTTTCTTTGGTCAGCGGGAAGCTCCTACAAAGTGTTTTTGAGCTGCCTGTTACCAGAAATTAGGTTGATTTCTGATTGTTTTCCCTTTTTTCTGGGACTCAGGGCTTGTGGGTAAAAGATAGGTTGTCTTCTCCAACATGATTCTCCTGGTTTCTTTTCCTGGGTTCGGTAAACACTAAGAGTTGTGACTCTGATGGAGATCTGTGTCCAGCATTAGGAGTAATTTTACAGCAGTTTTGCAAAGGCCTGTTTCCTTGCAAGTATGACTTACTGTTACTCTCCCACTCTGCACATAGATATGATGGGCAGCTCAGTGAAGACTGGAGTAAAGACAAGAGGTGTAATGGCTTAAGAGGAATTGAGCTATGGAGGACATGTGGCTGGACTGATGTATTTTGTTTGATAACAAGGTGAGCTGACAAGCCCCTGGAAGATGTTGATGGAACTGGTAGATTTTTTAGTGGGACAGAATTTTTATTCAGGACCCCAAGGTGCAAACCTGCTTTGAAAAATAATATTGATCCACCTACAATCATACCTCCTTATTCTGTTTCTCTTATGCTTCAGATGGTTCTTTTCCCTTTTGTGGACGTGATAGGAAAGAATACTAACCCAAAATGTAGTGTAAATGTAATGTCTTAGGAACAACTTGAAGTGGGATGCCTAGAAGTATTGCCACTGAATTTTCTGACAGGTGTTTCTTTTGAATTATGCCTTTCAGCTAGAGACTCCCAGGTAAGAAAGGTGTGGTGAACCTCAGACCAGTTTGTTTACTTGATTTGAAAGCAGCTTTTAAGCTAGGTACTAAATCCTCTCCTGTTACTCAAGAAACTGTCACTGAGATCAGGAGTTTCAGCTGAATCATTGCCATGATTGAGTCTGTCTGCGTTTTGTATTTTAGATAAAATCTTAACATGTTAAGGTGAAACTTTTACTAGTAAGTCTTTAAATGTAATAAAGTATTTTAAAAACAAATGGGTATTTGGAAACCTTAAATGTGTGTAAGAAAAAGGTTGTTTAAAAATGTCATCATGATATGGTTCTAAAACAGCATCAGGGCACCTCTACCTGCATACTCTCCTGCAAAATTGTGAATCTCTGTTTTACACGGAATGGCAGCATTGTTTACAGAGTATTTACAAATAATAGAAGACAAATAATCTTTACAAGCAGTAGGCATATATGACGTATTTCAAAAGGATAATTGAGTTAAAATTGTGCAAAGTGGCGTGAGCTGCACAGCTTTCATCAGCAATACATTGAGAACATTTTGTGACTTGGGAAAAAGGCTTTTAGAAGGATTTGAGTGGGACAAAGGAGTCACTTTAGCTGCCAGACAGTTGTGCAGGGGTTCCTTCAGTCTTTGACCAGGTTGTGCAAATCCAGTCTAATCTGGTTAGTCTTTAGATATATGGGTCCACCTGTAAAATACGGCGTATATAATTATGTGTATGTGGGCTCTGGGCCAACAGTGAGAAGCATGGGTGAATTAGCATGTTGAAATGCACAGTTGTGAATATTAATATGCAAGATCATTAATGTTTTTGTGTGAGTTTATTTCATTAAAAACTGTGCTCACTCTATTTTGGGAGACTGAAGTTTTTTGGTCTCTTGTTTGGTTTTTTTAATGTAGAATCACATACTGTGCAGGTTGTACATTTACTGTGAAAATGAGAGTTGCCTTTTGTAACCTCCTCCCTTCTTTATTAGGTTATCTCTTGCCTCAATGATCCTCTCCCTAATGAATTCTAATTCTCTGTACCAATGGGAGCAGTGTGATCCTATTTTGTCCCCTCAGGGCACCTCAGCACATGTGAATGGTTAACTCTGATCTCAGATAACTGGTTGCATTCTTTCGGGAAGCCCAAGCCATCGACATTATTTTAACCTTTTGCCTACTTAACTTTTCCCTAACAACTACAGTTCCCTCTGTTCTGCCTACCTGGCACGCCCAGCAAAAGGCTCAGGTATTCACAGCAAATACATAACACGTAATAGCTAACACATGCAAAGGACAATATGCTTGTAACTTGCAAAATACTATAATTCTCTGCCATGTTACTGTCCAGTCTCTTTGCTGCTGAAGGAACTGCAGAGGTGACCATTTAAAATAGTTTTGCAGTTGGAATCATGCATGTTGCTCCAACATGCAGTGTCACAACGGGGTTGGCAAAGACAGCCTGAAAGCGAGCATGGGCCCAAATTGCTACAACAGTCTGATGAAATGCTGCGGAAAAAGCAGTGTTGCAAGTCAGGCAGAGGTGAGCAATAGGCACAAGGGCTGGGAGTGTGGAGAGTCCAGACTCCAGGAAACCCAGTCTGCTGAAGTCTCAGAAGGTGCAGAGGTCATACAGTCAGCCTCCAGTGTGGGAAGCTGCCTCTTGCCCAAGGGTTACCGTGGTGCTGGTGACCCTGAGGAAGGAGCCCAGCTCAGCCTAGCTGTGCAGATGCAATGTGATCTACAAGGTCAGGATGCACTTCAGATGTCTTTTGCTGCTCAGTGTGTTTAAAATACAGCTTGCATCCATGCCAAGGTTCATGGACCTTACCTTGTTGGCTCACAGAAACTCTACAGGGGATGGATGGTCATGGGAAGGGCACCTGGAATATCTTGGCTGCTGCACACCTAGATCATAGGGATGTGGCCATAGGGTTTGCAGTGACGTTCCCCAAGAAATCTGCCTGCATAACTCTCTGCAGAAACAGTTCTTGGGCAAATAGTCCAAGGCTGTGCTTTGATGGAGCGCCCTGCCACCAAGGTGTGCTTGGATGGGTGGAGGACCTGAAGAGGTAGAGGGCCACTCAGTTATCTGCAGTGGTGTTCTTGTCGCAAAGGCATCAGCAGTGTTCATGGAAAACAACATTGAAATCGGTCCTTTTTGTTCAACACTGGAAATCAGGAGAAGATAATGTACTATCCAGACTAAGGCAGTTGCTTGCAAACTACAGTTTTGCTTATAACATGTGGGTTGGTAAGAATGGGGAAAAAGTGGAGACACAGAAGTAATTTTGGCTTCTTTTTTTTCCCTCTTCTTTCTTCTTTTTTTTTTTCCCTGAAACATCCCACAAATCTCCACTGGTTCAGAAAAAAACCCAAACATTCCTTTTTGTTTTCTGTTTATTTTAAAATTAAATTTGGGTTGAAAGAACAATTTGAAATGACAGGGTGAACTTTTGTAATGAAAATGTCAGAAGGAAAAAAGAAAATGTAGTGGTAAAGGATGAGGTGGAAGCCTGAAACTGTTGATATTGATATAAGTTTATGACTAGTTTTGAGCTGCAGGGAAAAACACAGTGACCTACACATCATGGATTTGAAATCCCTGTGTACTGGGCCAGGGATTAAAACAATAATTGTTCAAACACAATTATTTTCAGCATGAAGGCTGTTGTCTTCAAGGAATTCTGCCAT
The DNA here is from genome assembly GCF_000691975.1 of Corvus brachyrhynchos. Lineage (NCBI taxonomy): Eukaryota > Metazoa > Chordata > Aves > Passeriformes > Corvidae > Corvus > Corvus brachyrhynchos. Next base: position 12,573,341 of record NW_008240046.1, read on the forward strand.
TCTGCTTATTCATCTTGAGATTTCTGTGCAGTGTCCTCCTTTTCCCCCACTTCGCCTGAGGACCAGTAAGACAGTTAAGTAAAAGAGATACTTAAAAACAAAATAGGAGGGAAATACCTCCTTAAATAAAGTTGTCAAGCACGGAAAAGTTCTGACATAGGTGTCTGAATTGTTGTTATTAATTACTAGAGCATAGAAGGTTGCTCTTGGACTGGGTGCTAATAGGTTCTGAGCAAACAAATATTCCCACCCTGAGGAGCTTGGTCTGGGTCAAAGCCTCCGTGAGGAGCTTAGTCTGGGTCAAAGGCTAAAGGCATTTTGTCAGGATAGGAGGAAACTGAGAAGCTGCAGTACAGCCTGGTAGATGATGATGCCAGCAGACCTCTTCTAATGGTCTTCCTGAAGGCCTTCTTAGTGTAGTAGTGTTTTAAAGATGCATTAAGATGGAAGGAAAGCATGGAAGCACCTCGGGGAGGCAGTGACTAAGTGTGGATGTCAGTGGCTGGGAGAGGCTTCTAGCTTTGCACTGGAGGGAAGAATGGCAGGTTAGGACCAGGGAGAGGGCATCAGATGGGCACAGGTGCGAGATACATCCATCTCTCAGATGGGGTCACCAGTGCACTGAGGAGTTTAAGATCAGGGAGAAAAGGCTTTCAAGGATGTAGGGGAGCAGCTGGTCCTGTGCCCAATATGTGCTGGAAATAAGCCCAGGGACATGATCCCCAGTTGATATATCGGGCCTCAGTACAGGAGGAGCAGGTAGGGTTTGAAGGCCTTCTCAGAACTGCTTGCCCGCCCAAGGAAGAACTCTGGAGAAGAACTGCATTTGTAGCTAGTGGTTCCCCTCTGGATTATTTTGAGAGAAGCACTGATGCTTGCTCAGAAAGGATGCTGAGGTATTTTGTTCAGGAACTGAATGCTCTTTATACTCTTTTGCTTATGAAATAAGTGTTGGCTGACAGATTTTGTCTGCTTGGTTTCTTTGGGAGTTTTTTGGGGGGTGGTGATTATGATGGGATTGTTGGAGGTTTTTTGTTTGTTTTGTTCTGTTGTAGTAGCAGTGGCATTTGTTGTCCTGGGCTGGAAGCAAGATCAGCCCCTGTGCACATGAAAAAATTCTAATCTGGTGATATGGGAGGATAAAAGGAGTTGCGGGGAAATTAATATGGTCAATTTTTCCATAGATTAAATCAGCAACATCTTTTGCAAAGAGAACTAGTTGAAGGGTTTAATGTTAGAGGCAGGAGCCAAACTGTGACAGGGAGATGGTGTTTCTGGAAGAGGACAGAACACTGTTGTGATAAGGAAGACCATCCTTCCTACAGGATTTCTCTCAGAGATGATCTGTAGTATGAGTCCAGGTGACAGGTGTTGATGAACTAGTAGGAGAAGTTTTAAGGGATGAAAACGGGAATAAAACATAGAAGAGGATATGGAATGCTGAGAAATAGTACTATGCTAATGGATGAGAGAAGGCGAAGCCAAGAAGGAAGGGCCAAAGTGTAACGATTCCTTGCAAATCACATCTCACAGGATGGAGTGTCTTGTGGAAAAGCTTAGGGAGCTGGAGGCCAAAGAACAGCTATACATTAAACGAGGAATTGGAGGTGAACTGTTTGTAGAAAACATCTTAATATAAGACCCTTCTTTTGAATGGAAGAAAAAAAGGGCTGTGAATTGCATGAAGTTGTGATGAAGATAAAACATACAACTGAGGGATGGAGTGGTTCCTTGAGCAGAAAATGGAATTGCTGTGGATGTGACAAATTGAGAAGAAAGAGGAAGAAAAGTCTTGAATCAGAAGGCTGATGGAAAATAGCTAGGTGAAGTTCAGGTAGTAACATGGAAGAGAAGAGACTGTACAGGATTGCATGAGAATGAAAGAGAGAGTGGAAATTCCAAGCAGCAGCAATGCAGCAGGGACTACCCACCTCCTTAACTCTGTTCTCCTCCCTTTCTTGGGTTTGATCAAAGATGAGAAGGATGAGAAAAATTAGATACTGTACTGGATTTTCAGGTCAGGGTATATTTGCCTTTGTAAGTCTATCTGCAGTGCTTGAAGGCAGAAGCCTTGAGTTTGATTAAGCATCCTTTTCTTGACTCATTTTCAAATAGAGTGATGGTCTTTCAGACAAAGTGAGTGGGGATTTGGCACAATTTAGGATCACTTTGAACTTTAACTGCAAGCAAAGCAATGTTTGGTTTCCATTTTGACCTCACAGTTCATAGGATGGTTTTACTTACTCTTAAGTTTTTCCTGCTCACTTTTGAATCATAAACAGAACAAATATTTTCTCTTTGTCTCTCTGAAACCATTCTCTTGTGATTGTTTGGGGAATAAAATAAGAATCTAGATGCTAGCTGTGAAATAAAGCATATCTGTGGTGACATGTAAGAGAGCCCTAGTGTTGAGAACACATACACTGATATGTTACACTCAGCTTCCTTTGGAACCAAAGTAAACAAATAAGATTATGCAATGAAGTAGAATCAGTTTTGCAAGAATACCCATATAACCATTCCATAAACCAACTTAACAATGCAAAAAAGATGCAGAGAATGATAATAGCCAGCACTCCCTTGCACTTCTCTTTCCCAACTTCTCTTGAGATGAAATCTGATTTAAGGAAATAGTATCTGCAAGTACATAACAGCTCAACAACAGCTCTTCCTCTGAGCAAATACTCTGCTGTTGGTGTATGTGATGTCAGACTAAGTGTTCTTAAACTTTTAGTAATATCCACACAGGAAGGTTGTACAGATTTGTCAAATGAAACCAATTTGAAAACTATTGTAGTCTAATTAATTTGAATTCTTAATGCAGACAAACTGTCAATTGTCATGCAGTGACATGTCTGCACCTTACTCTGTCAAAATGCTCTGAGAGTGGTAAGTACAAATACATGTAAGCATAAAATTAATGTCACACCCAATCAACTACAAAGCCAATCAATAAACCAGGGAACGTGATCCCTTTTGAAGGTCAGATAAAACACATGGTACTTCTGTGCACTCTGACACCAGTTTATGGGACTACCTCATCACCATTAGGTAGTATGAGCACAGTAGTCTGCAAAGGAGAACTTGTTTGTTACTTGAATTTAGAGTAGGGCGAACCTGAGTGTCTTGGTCAGGAGTTCTGAGATAACCCTAGGTCTCAAGACCATACCCAAATTTCTCTGTCTTCATAGTATGACAAACTACTTGGTGGCATCTAAATCTGGCATTAGATGCAAGCAAAGTTGACAGTTGCCCAAGAGTAGACAGACACAAGTGAAAAAATGATGTCCTGACAGAGGGGTTGGGGTGGAAACAACATACCAAGTTGTTTTCCACTTCTCTTTTCTCCCCGGGTCAGCAGCACCATATATATGTATTTTGAAGGTGATGAGGAGCAGAACAAAAATAAGGTGAATACTGTTGTATTATGTATGCAAAGAGCTGAACTAGAATGTGGCCTCCTGTTCCTGGGAGCAGGGGGCTCACTTAGCTCTAGTACCATGAACTTCTCTGAGGCAGTCGTGTCTGTCAGAGCCCTTTTGCCACCACTGTTCAGCTGAATTTTGACCTCTCCAAAGAGGAGAGCGAAGTGTGCCATTCTGCTTCATCCTCAGAGCAAGCATGGTTCAACTTTGCCTAGACTGCTGAGAAGTGCTGAGCAGGCAGGTCCGACCCTCTGTGATTTGTACAACAGGGCTGCCAGAGTAAAGTCAAATCTCTGGCTACGTAGAAGAAGGAAACAGAAACCTTTGGACTTGCAACAGTGGACTTCAGCACCATTACTTTGGGGTAATAGACTACAGACCTAAGCTGGCAGAAAATCCATGACAACCTTAGTTAGCAGAGCTTAGGGGAAATAAACCATGCTTTGACAGGCATTGCATTTGAGAATGTTTGCAATGCCTTATTCTGCATGTTTCAAAAGACAGTCAAGGCATTTAAATGAAATATTTGTTTTCTGAAGATATTCAGGATCAAGAAAAAGTTGGGAAGCAGTAAAATATCTTCATAAACAAAATATTCTTGGGAGGTATGCAATGTAATATAAAACCATATCAACCCGTGTAACATAAAAGTTTTCAATAGCTGACCATCTTCAGAAAGTTAGCATTCTTTTTGCAACAGAAAGAATCCCTCTCAACACAAACAAATTTCAGGACAATGTAAACAAATTTCATGACAGCAGTAAATCAGGAATAGAGGCAGTTTCATCTACTCCTCTGAGAATATTATAACAATGTGCCCAGGATGAGAAAGTTCACGTGCTTCGTTTTATCTACCATTAGTTGATCACTGCCATCCATTGATAATCTGTGCCACCCCAATGCAGAGTGGATCAGGAGAGCCAGGTATCCCATGGTAGCTGAACTCTGCTAGACTGAGGAGTGGCGTGGCCACCCCACCCTTTTCACTTCTTCCCTGGAGTTGAAGGCAGAAGAATTTGAAAAATCTGCACAATGGATTTCAAGACCTGGATGAAGTAGAGTGTAGGATATATATGCGTAGGATCCATGGATTCTGATGATTCTGTAACAGGAGAAGGTGGCTTATAGATAAAACACATAGCCAAATGAGAAGTTTGCTGGAGAGGTTCCATCAAGAAGTCTCCTCAAAGTCTGTAAGATGGTTCTCTATGGGATCAGGGCTACTGATCTGCCTGGGCAGCAGGAGAAGGATCAGTGAGAAGCTTCAGGTCTTGGAGGCATAACTTGTTCCTCATCCATCTCTTTTAGAGTTGTCTTGTCCTTTCTGCAGACTCTCTTCTTCCTGATGGCTGAGGGGACAAGGTAAGATCCAAGAGTCGACAGCTGTAAACAGCTTCTGTGAGCCAAGGTTGTCAGACTTTGACTGCCAGGGCTTGACAAGCAGATGCTCAGTTGCTGTGAAGTAACTACATTTGGGGTTGTAATGAACTCAGATTCTCAAAAGCCATGAGGGCCTGCATGATCACTTCAGTATTTCTGTAGCAGTTACAAGTGATCCAAGAGACAGCTGGGTAAAACTGTCTTAGTTATGAAATTACCCATGAGTTGCTAAGTACAGACTGGCACAGACAAAAGGCTTCAAAACAATGCCTAAATATCTCTCTATCATGTTTAAGCTTTGGTGAGTAAAACTGCCATGCTCCCTACTATGTCTGTGTATGACAATTTTCAGAGCCTCTGAGCTTGGAACAAGAATAACTTAAAGGCAAATGGTCTCTCCATGTTAATTTGAAATTATTTGCTTTACACCTATTGGTCTAAAAGCTGTATTTTGTTTATGTAAATTACACTAAGAAATCTTTCAATTAATCTTTCAAATTTTCTAGAACAAATGGGTATTAGAATGCTTGTGAAGAGGTGGGGAAAGTGGGGCTTACTTGAAATTCAGACTTAAGATTCAGTTCAAATTGTTGGTGATTCTGTGGGAGAGAGAAAGAGAAAGGGTGTGTGTGACACAGGCTTGATCAGATTTGTATTCAGATAACAGCCCTGGTGGCAGCGCCCTATGTCAGTGACCATGGCTTTCCACAGGCTATAGGGAAGGCATGCACACCGGTTCTGCGTGGTTCAGGCAGACTGAACCTGCACCAGGAACAGCAGAGCATGGATCAGCTGAGGACAGACAGCTGCATTTTCATCCCGTGCACTGGAGCAGTTCACACGGAGTCCATGACGTCCATGCTCTGATGCCAGTGTGACAGAGGTGACCTGAGCTAGCCCAAAACCTGCCAGCACAGTGTTAACTTCTCACAATTTCTCAGAGAAACTTGACTTAGCAAACTTGAGACTTCTACCATCTGATACAAGATAATTTTTGATTGAATAGCAGGAGTTGTGAAACTCAGTTTATTGTTGTAAAACCACTAAAATATCTATACAGTCTAGTATCTAGGGTGGTAACAAACTGGTCTTACGAAAACCTTTGAATACTCTGTATGGAAACAAATACAGGATCAGTGCACAGCAAGTGTTCTTGAAACTGCTGGGGCTGCTTCTCCACTGCACCCAGTCTTTCTGGGCACAAAGGGCAGATGCCCAGCTACATGAAGGCCTGGGTAAGGATGGAGGGCTCTCCTTGTGTGTCCCAGGAACCAAGATGGCTAAATATCCTTCAGGGAGTGCTTTACAGCTGTGCAGGCTCTGCTTTTTAATTGCCTGTGATTTTCAGGATTTCCTGGACTGTGTACTTGCTGACTTCAGTGAGAGCATGACCACAGTAATTCACCAAGAGCATCAGCCCTGGAGAGCTCCCTGTGCTACAGCCACAAGAGCAGTGGAGTTCTCCATGTCACCTGGCTTTTTAAAAAGTATCTGTGCTGCACTGACTGATAGAAACCTATGTGTCAAATAAGAGCATGTGATGATTGAAAGGCTGCAGTGCAGGGAGACAGAGGAAAAAGCAGGTAGAGGCTCTTTGTTACACCTGAACTTACTCTCTCTTTAGGAGCCAGGAGGTTTAAGTCACATCTAATACTGGCAAATAACTTATTTTAAATGTCAGTCATCTCTGTGACCTGTAGTAGGCGAGAGAAGCATAGCTCACTCAAATGGCAAATCAGTATAATTTTGAATTAAATATTGAGCAATTTTATCAAAAATAAAGTCCAACAGCATGTAAGAGGTGTGGAGTGTGTGTGTGTGGTGTGTGGGGTGCACTTGTATGCATGGACATGCCTGTGCTGAGGATGGAGAGGACAGCAAGGAGCAGGGAGGGGTAGGCTTGATTGGATGTGAATAATGGGCTTGATTTCCAGGCTTTTCATCATGAAGCCTCTTCCAGACTGAAAACTTTCCTGTTCTTCCTGTCTTAAAGCAGATTTCATGGCAAAACAATTCCAAGACTTTGGCTGTCATCCAAACACACTTGGAGCTGTAGTATTTTAACTGATCAGCAGGCTCCTTTAATTTTTTCTGTCATGCTGCCAAGATCTTGCTGTATAAAGATAATCCCCAGTTCAGCTTTACCATCTGAAATTACTTTTCCTTAGGAAGCAGTGTTGTTGGAAAAGTAGTGTTTGGCCTTAGTGAATCCGGGATATTTCAGTAGACTGCTCATAGATATTACGGAAACATAATTCTGATTTTTTATATATTTCAACTATTTTTATGTATGATTCAATAAGAGTTTAACAAATTGATAATAAGTTCTGCCTAAAAATAGTGGGTGACTGATACTTACATAAATTTCTGTAGGCAGTGGGTAGGGAGACTCTTCCTTGTATTTTTAAAAAGTCTTGTTTATTAAATCATAGATTATTATCCACCTTCATTGTAGGCAATGCTAATGTGGGTTTGTGGGAAGAAAAGTCATCTGATGACAAGTTACGTGAAACAAAGTTACAAATTGTACTGTCACTACTTAACTTTTGATGCAGACTACACAGGTCTTGAACTGTTTTCTGTTTAAGGGCAACGTCCTAAAACCTTTATTCATAAAATTCAAAACCTTTATTCAAAAATATTCATAAAAAGTAACCTGACTGCAGGCAACAGGCTTGCTCCTCATAAACTGTATTACCTGCAAGGGCACGATGCATATACCCTGCAATTACAGTAGATCAGTTGGATGGTAATGTATTAGAGAGTGCATTTTGAAGTTATGCAGGTCTTTGTAATTTGTTTTTGGATTCGCTGATCTCAGTTCCCTTGTTCTTCATCATTAAAAGCCAGGGAGGAGACAGCATGGTGAGCACAGCCTGGCAGGGCTGGGTGCTGGGGGCTCTGCCTATGCACCATACAAGCTTGGACCACCCTGACAGCCTGACAGTGCTGGGAAAATGTTAGATGCTTGCAGAGAAAACAGAAAAATTCCAATCTTTTCTCTTTTTTTGGATTGGTGATGGCAGGAGGGGAGCTCATGTCACTAAAACAAACAATAGTATAAAAGGATTTGAAATCACTTGATGCATGCCTTATTCTAGGTGTGGATTTTGCCCCCTCGTCTAGCAACACTGCTCGGAATCTCAGTGAGTTTTGTGTCTGTTTTGCTCACTGATTATTTTGCAAGGCCTTGGGCTTTGGTAGTCAATGTATGTTGCAGAAAGCAAAAATAATTGAACAGTTGCAGTGATCTTTATTACAGGCATCTACATTTTGACAACTACTTTATTGTATGAGTCCCAACATGGTTACTGTCCTTTTCAATGACTGGCTATGGGGAGACTACATTTCCTTCAACAGGGTGGCTATACTTTCTGCAAAGCAGTAAAATTGAATTATGTTCATGTCCAAAATTCCTTTGGGCTATCTTTTTTACAGTCCTAGGATAATTGTGTGCTTGCACTAATGTTTCCTGATGGATTGTACCAAAATGGCATTTGGACATTTGGAAGCTACAGCTTTTTTTGCTTTTTTTTTTTTTTCCTTTTTTTTCCTCATCTGGCCAGAACTGTGTCACATTCAAAAGAGGACTGCTGGCTTTCCACTAACAGCAAGGTTCCCACTGTGCACACTTAACTAGGTGACATTTCAGTGCTTACTTTTTAGCAGTGTTGTTACTTTGCAGATTTTTGTAAACAGCGAATGTCAAGTATGTGAGGAAATGCCGACAGTGGCATTGTAGTAACTTGGGGAATTTCTACCACCTCTGAAGAATAGAGATTTTCTAATGATTAAGATCATTATAAAGTTTCTATGTTTTTAGAAAAATAATACTTGTGTTCAAACTGAACATGACTCCTATTCTGCTTGTTGTGAGAAACCTGGTTCAGGAAGCATCACTGTATGTATAAACTAAGTTTACATTTACTTACTTTTACTTTACATCCTGTGGGGCTTTGATAATCTCTGCTGTTCCTACAGCATGCAGCCTAAAAAAGTCTCAGGCCTGTTCCTGCTGTTAAGGAATCCTCAACACAGTAGTTGAACAAGTTCAGAGAATGCCACGTAAGATCTGGAGAACCTCTTATCATACCAGTGATACCTGAGTTTTAACCTAAATCTTCCATCTGCGAGTCCTTTTACTGCTGTTTTCATCAAGGCTTTACATGGTCTCTACTACATCTTCTAGCAGCACTGTGTTGCTTTTAGTGGGTCACTAAAGGAAAATCACGCTGCTTATTTAACTCTGACTCCTTCTATAACTTACTCTCCATCAAACTCTAGGAAAGTCGTCATGCTGACCAAGAGGTTTGTCCATAGTGGATCAGTGTACAATGGAGGCTTTACCCTAGAAAGAGCCTAATTTGAACAAGTTTCCGATATATCTCAAGGTATGCAAATGAGCTTAAATTCATTAAAAAACAAATCAGCACAAGTGGCATCCCTGCATTTACCATAAAAGTAGTTTATGGAAGGACAAAAATAAATGCCAACACTGGAAGTCCATATTTCTGTTCATCAGTTTGAAGGAATAATATTTCCTGGAGTTCAGTGCTATTATCCAGGGAGTTTGTAGTTGTAAGGGGTAATCTGAGTCTGAACTTCAAAATGTGCTCTCATCACTCAATTTTCATTACTTCTGGGGAGTTTTTCTGTATTTATGCCAGTGCATCCAACAGATCCTAACACTAGTTCTTATTTTTACAACTTGAAGGAGCCCTTCTTCTTCTCTTCCCCAGCAGTGTGCATGCAGAAAGCAGAGAAGAGTGTCCCCCCTCCTCAGATAAACTCTGACCCAATTTGGGCTAATCTGGGGAAGGGCAAGTGCTGCCAAAAGCTGCTGGGGAGCTTCAAGAGGAAGAGAACACAGAAGTGCTGTGTGTGACAGTCCAATGTAAGTCAAAGCTTAGTTACGTATTAGCTCAGCATTGACGACACTGGCCACTCTACATTCAGCCTCAACCTCATTCCTTCAGATGTTTTATTGTTATGGAGGGAGAAAGATATGAAAAAACATCAGCTTCAACACATAATTATGCCAAAAATACCCAGAAATAAATTTCTGTCCTACCATAGCTTTTGTCTGAGCATGAATATTGTAGACCTTTTTCTTGACAGTTAGAAGAAAGAATCTTTTTTTGTTTCCTTTTGTTATAATCATCATACAGAGGTGAATGAGCATGTTTTGTGTTCTGACTCCAGATATACTGTGGGAATCCTGGAAGGTTACAGAGAGCACAAAGCACCAAATATCATTTTAGAAATGAGATGGAAATAATGTCAGTCTCAATGCTGATTTATTTCCCTGCTTATTAAAGTTGGGAAACCCAAGGGTTATGTTTATGACGTTGCTGTGCACTTGAATGTGAGATATGCTAGCTTTGATGCTGTCGACAGTGGGATTCAAGTAGTGTCCCTGAGGATGTCTGCAAAAAGAGAAATTCAGGAATTTGCTGAGCTGTGAGCAAGAAGAGCCTAAAAAATGTGAGTGCTATTGTTGGAACAGGAAGAACTAGTTTTTATTGACTCTATTGCAATCATCTAAGATATCAAATACATTCTATACAATTAAAAAGCTCAAAACCAACAATTACAAAGTAAACTAGAGTACTGACATTATTCTGCTTTGAAAAATGTTTTATCACTTTTTATGTTCTTTAAGAAAAATATTTGATATTGAGAAATGTGTAAAAGAACATACAGAGAATGGGTAGGCGTTTTCTCTCTTTTTTTTAGCTACTACTCAAGAAGTGACTTTAGCACTCAAGGGAGTTACGAAAACATCAGCTGCAGCAGTTCCATCCTAAGTGGAGCAGCACAGCCAAATCTGGTGAAGGAGTGTGCTGCCAGGGCACTTAATAACCAGGGCAGACATGGCAAGACTCCCTATTTTTCTGGATGAAATAAACCATGCCAGTTCTTGCAAGTCGTGTTGTCACCAGGGGCCCTTACCAAACTATGTTGATATGGGATTTTATCTTTTGCCACCTTTCACTGACTTACATCAGAGAAGTTTTGCAACTTATATCTGACCTGTTTAATTCAAAATAGAAGTAAAGACTTTTTTTTTCCCGGGTTTATTCTCTAATGAGTACGCCATGGAGTAACAAAGAAAAAGCACATACTTTTATCTTGCCGCTTTTCATTGAAGTCTTAATAGTAAGCAAAGAGGGAGAAACAGTTTGGGGGTTAGCTCTTATTCTTGATATTCATTTTGCTGTGTGGGCAAATCAGTGCACTTCTCTTTGCCCTTCTTTCTCAATCTGTGAAATGGTGATACTTCTGCTCTGAGATTTGAGATGGCTGGGCAGTGCCATTGTGGTCTAAATCCCAGAGCAGTTTCAGAAACCTGAAGGCATCAGCATCACTGTGGCTTAGTTGGGAACAGTACTGGTTTGGTCTAGGTATGTGTCAGCAGAAAAATTGACCTCAGGAGGGTAAGACTGAAACTGTGACTTTTCTACTAGCGATAATAATGCTATGAAATGCAAGGAGAGATCTGCACTGTTAAAGGAGATGTGCTTTTGGTGTAATCAAAGATGTAAGTGTCTTGTGGTTGCTTTTGTGGTAGCTGTAGGTCTGGAAGGAAATTAGGAAATGTGGTTGTTAAAGAGAAAAGTATGTTGACCAGAGCACTAGGAGACAATTACCCTCTCTCCTATAGGATAACAGGAGCTGACTGTTTTCTTTAATGATTGGAAATAATATATATTCTATTACAAAGAGACTTCTTGAAAGGCTGGCTCCTTTAGTTATAGCAACCTCTCCTCACTCCAGCTTGCTCTCTGGGCAGCCCTGTAAAGTTGTCCATTATTTGTTTATAGTCTCACCACTCCTGTTTAAGGCTCGGAGGATATGCTCAGAGGAAAAATGGCAGGCAGTACCTGCACTGTGGGAAATTGTCTTTCTGCCACATTGGAGGCTCTTAAGCCCCTGTACTATTGCTCTTGTTCCTCTCTGCTTTGAAGGGAACAGAATTACTCCACTTCAGGTTATAATGCAGATTGTATTTTGTTGTTTGGTTGGGATTTTTTCAAAACTACCCTAACAGTAAAAAGAGATCACCCAAAATCTCTACAGAGGAGATTTAGCATACTGTAGGGCTCTTGTCTAATTTGACATGTTACCTAAAAAGTAAAATCCCAGAGAACACTGATTGGAGTGACAGGAGACTGGTATCATCACAAGTCCTTGTTTCTGGCTCTCCCATGCAAGGCCTGCAATGACTCCATGCCAGAGCTTTTGCTGCATTGTTGCTGGCTGATGTAGCTGGTATATGCTCGTTTCTCTCTGAGTGGTGTTTGGGGTAGGAAGGAGTCATCAGAGAACTGATGCATACAAAGAGTAAAATCATAGTGGAGAACGGTCACCTTTCCATTTTATGCCATTAGGATTTGCAGGATCCATTAATCACAGCTGTCCGGCTGCTCAGCCTCCAGGAAGTTTCTTAACATACCAGAAACTTGTGCTGACACAGAATGGGTCAGGACTTCCTCTTCTCTCTGACTGCATCACATGCGTAAGAGGCTGATGATCTGTTGCACCATGCAATGGAAGCAGGTGGTTTTCCTGGAAGTGGCTGTTGCAGATCTGTCTCCGGAAGTTAGTCCCAGAGATGCTCCTGTGTCACACCTCTTTGCTGATCTGGACTGGGAAGGGAACTAGGGGTCTTTTTCTTGGGTGTTACTACTCCCCTCTGTATGTTTGGAGTTCTGCTTAGAGCAGAGGAAAAAAGGATGATGCCAAGTTTGTGGGTTGTCTTCTTGAAGCTGTGTAATGTCGACGAGTGGATGCTGTGCCTGTAAGAAGAATTGGGTGTGGGAAGGCTGGGGTATGTGCTGGGGTGAGCTGACTGCCATTTCTGAGGGAGAGCAAGCAAGAAAACTACTGCCAGGAGAGAGGAAGTATATGCCTTGGGATAAATGACAAGGAAGAGGGAATACTTACCAAGAGAGGGAGACTGGAGCAGGGAGCCCTTGGTGTAGAAATAATATTTGTTATCACTGATCAATCAAAGCACCTGGGAGTAAGGGACCAAAAAGCTCTCTGTTGACAAAGAGCCTGATTGGAAAAAATGTGTGCAAGCTCTGTAGTCAGGTGGTTTGTGCTCACAGGCATGGTGGAGCTCAGGGGAAAGCCAGACTATTTCTCTGCTGCTGTCTGGCCATTAGCAAAACTACATATTTAGAACAAATAATATTGAAGTCAGCCACCAAGTTTTATAGCCTAGATTTGTGCAAGGGTCAAGTACTACCCTATCTCCCAGATTCCTGATTCCTGCCTCAGGTGTTATTTCTGTTCCTGTTTCAAAACTGTGATCAATACTTTAAGAAACACAGTCTGTGCACTTGTTTTTCAGATGTGTCCAACCTTTTCTGACCTTACTGTAGAGCATAGGTGTCTTTTGCTTCTTATTCTGTTCATCTTTCCCTGACAGTACTGTAAGCTTTCTCCCTTCCTCCTCCACTCACGTAAATTAGCTGAGCTTATCAGAGTGCTTGAAGCACAGGCAGGGTGGTTTGGGCTCAGGATTGCAGTAGCACCACTTAATCCAGTCAGACCTCTGATTCCCCCTACCTTGCACCACAAGAACTCTCTGAAGCAAAAGGAGTTCCTCCTTAAAGGCAGCTGCAGTATTAGGGTATCTTTGTGTCACAAAGGACAGCTCAGGACTTCCTGTTTCTTTAACACATCCTTGAAAAAATATGCCAGTTCCTGTATAAACCTGAACAAATACTATTTTTCTTGGACTTTCACAGGGAACATGGATGAATGTGGGGCTCAAGCACTCACTGTATCAGACTGTTCTGGCATAAAGTGCTTCCCAGCAGCATGGCCGTAAAGCAGCAAAGCTATAAAACATCACTGCAGAGAGAGGTGGTGAATTCATAACTCAGCTGCTCCATCCTTTCTGAAGAGGTGTCAGCTCTATAGGTGACAAGTTCCTCTCGCCAGACAGGAAGAGTGGGGAATAGCCCACATGGAAACAAATTAACCCTAAGAATTTTTCCCTTCCAAACTTATTAACATATAAAATCCTTGAACTGATCCTAGGGTAGATTTCAACCCAGAAGTGAGGGCAGGTACCAAGGGTTTAGTGGACTTTAACCACTGCTGTTGGATTAATGTGGAAAACAGTCTTATTTTGACGGCAGTGATCTGTAGTGCAGACATGTGAGAGAGCCGCCTTTGCATATAATGGCGTGGAGTCGTGGGCTGGTGGAGTTCCTACCACCATGTGCATCTGTGTTAAGGAGAAAGGAAGCAAGAGGTATGTACTTATCAGAGAATTTGAAGTTAGAAACAGAAAATAATTTCCAGCCTATCATCTTTAAATTACTTTGTAACCTTCACAAGTTCCCAACTCTGCTGTCTGTAGACACCACACCTGCACAGCGTGGATATGAGTGGGTAACCATACTAATGAAGAATTAGCAATCCACACTGAATAAGAAGATAAAGTTAATCCAGGGGAGCAGGAGCTATTTGAATACCTTCTCAAGATATTACTGTAGCTAACATTTTGTTTGGGTAGTAAGGGAGTTTCTGCTCTAGCTGAACTAGTCAGAAGGTAAGAGACAGATTACTGTGTACAGAGCTATGTGAGAAGGTAAGTCATAGTTGTGTTTACTACCTATGGAGACCAAGAGCTTGTTTAGAGATGTAGTTATGACTGTCTTCACTGTTGGGCTCCTCTCATGTTGTGGCCTGACCAATTGTGTGTCATGGGCTATATCACAGATCTTAAAACATTTCTTTCCATCTCTTTGTGGGTATTCTCTCTGTTTTTATGTGTTTGCAGTGCTGTGTCCCTCCAGGGATAATGATCAAGCACTCTGCCACTGTTGAAGTGCCACAAATGGCTGAAAATCAGCCTTGCTTTTTATTTTATCCATCTCACCCAAGCCTCAAGTGACCTTCTTCCTGTGCACTGGAGATTTTTGGCTTGTTTTGTTTAAAGCGATAAAGACTTCATAACAAAATCCAGCCTTGCATTTTGACCTACTGTTGCAGTAATCTCCGCTGCAACAAAAATACATGTTGCAGTAACCTACCATGGAAAGGACATACTAAATAACTTCTAAGATTGTTGATGGTTTGCTTAAATATAACACTACCAGATTAGCCCTTCTTATCAGTCAGAAGTTTCTGGGACCATCTGCCTTCAGGTCCAGCCTAGGACTGTATTACCCACTCCTGTCTCATTGAGGGTTTATTACTGATGCTTGTAAATAGCTCTGATGGTAAAAGAAGGTCGATGTTTGAGATATGGATATCAATATTGCCCTCAGAATTCAATCAACCTATCTGTAGATGCTTTGCACTAGTTATTTCCTAATGAAAATGGAAGTACAACACCTGGAAAATGGTAGGGGAGTAGAAAAGGAATAAGGAAGCTTGCCAGCAATCCTTGTGAGTCCAGGGATTTTTGAGCCTTGCACTGAGTAATAGAAGTTGATGCTGGCTTTGAATGTGCAAATGAACATGACATTTCACTGGAGATGTGAGGAACACAAGGTAGCAAAATAAAAATATTCAGATAAGCTACTATTATAGCACTTCCATCAAAATAATGCCCAGTCACTTGGTCTTTCAACAGGTAATGTGTGCAAGCAGCACAGTGCACTTGTGCATGTATGAGGTTTCAAAATTAAGTTTCTGTGTAAGTGAAGCTGGATAGGGAGCTGGAAAAGAGTAGCCTGTTACAGCAAAGGCTCAGTGTGATTTCATATGTCTTTGGAAGCCTGGAGGTGATTAAGCTTTGCATTGGGCTCAGCTCATTAAACAGAAGAGAGGATTGCTAGAAAGAACAATTATTGATCCTAATTTCTTCCAGAAGTTAAAGGTTAAAGGAGAAGTTTAGTCTGTCTTTACATAAATGAAGCTCGCAAGCTTTTTAAGGAGAAAATGGTGTGTGTTCTTGAAGGAGTTGTGGAGGAGTCAAATGCACTGACACACAGTATTTGGCATTTGACTACTCCTGCAGTCACAGCAAGGTGTGGGATGATGCAGAGGGTAGACAGAGTTGGAAGAATTCCCTGGAATTAGAAACTTCTGCTTTTCCTTTCCTGCAGGATAGTAGGGATATCAGCAACCAACTTCTCATCTTCTGATGGCCACGAAAGTTAATGAACAGCCCTCTATGGCTGTGCAATGGCGCTGGCTTGGAACTCAAAGTGTCCTTTTGTTGCTGCCATTGTTCCCTCAAAAGTGATCCACACTGAGTTTTGTGCAGCTGCTCTGAGGAGTCTTGGATATTCTGTAATGGAGGGCAATAAAGCACAGACTGGGGCACTGTATGAAGAGCTGCACTGTGCTGTTTTCTGCTGTGACAAGGAGATTAATGTCTGCTGAAGGCTGAACCTCTCTAGCTCCTAGCGATTGCAGAGAGGGAGCTGCATTTGTTGCACTTCTCAGGTTATGCTTGCTCTATGCAACCATGATGGATAATGAGCTATTCAAAGTCATTTGGACTCATTTGTCTAAGTAGAGTGTCAGCTCTGTTATTTAATCATCTTGTACCCCTGAGAGTACAAGTGTGGAGCTGTGTCTGGAGAACTAATCATTGGGTGGTTCTTACTCAGTTTATACCTGTGCTTCCACTGTTTTGCTGTACTGTGTGAAGATGCACATTAGCTGCCTGCAGGGCCTGGCTGAGCTGAAGGGAAAAGTTCTGGAAGCCTTCACTGCACTGGGGTTTTGCACCCAAGGCATGGGGTGGAGGTTTCGTCATGAGAATGATGATTTTCCCCTAGTTTGAGAAAAGCTTCTTGGTTTTCTTTCCTTGTAACCATGCTTAACCCATCAGCTGCTCATTAAGGTTTTAATTCCTGATTTGTGTTTCTTGTCACACAGTCATGCTCCTGAAAGCCAAACTGGGCCTGATTCCCAGTTCAGATATGTTAGTAGCTTTCTGGGGAACCCTGATGCCCTGCCACAGAGAGAGAAGCAGAATGTATGGATGGTTCTAAGTAACCCAGTGAGGTTGGTTTCAGAAATCCTTGCTGGCTTGCTCTTTTTATGCAGCCTGGGATTTGGATTACCTAACAGTGTATGTGTCAGCTCAACTGGTTATGTACCATGGTCCCCTACAGGAATGTCAGATAAATGTTGTTTTAAACACTGCGTCTTTCAACTTGGTCCACAATTTACCAATGTGATACACAGCCCATGTAAAACTGTTAATTTCTAATCCTTTAAAATATTTTTTTATGCCTAGAGTGACCTGATGTCCTGGTGCGGGAGATGTGGAATAACTGTGCTGGGGTAGCAGTGTAGTGGAGGAAAGGGAAAATGTGATCGTGGTGTGACAACAGCATGCAGACTGTCAATCCACAGATTCAGAACTGAACAAAAAATTTAGGAAGTAATGATTAAGGTATTAAAACAAATTTTTGTCAAGTAACAGGCTTAACTTGATGATTTCTTCTGCCTAACCATGATCCAAAGATTTTGCTGTTGCTATTGATTTTACCTGGAAAGCACTGTTGATATTATTAGGACAATTAGTCTGCTGAAATTTAGGATGGATACACCATTCTATGCCTTGTGCCTTAGTTTGTGAATACTTACTACATCCTGTACTTATTTGCAAGCCCATTCACTCAAGGTAAGATGCCAGCTGAATGCTTCTCAGCTGAGCAGAGATCTTTTGATTAGTCATCTCTCTATAATCTTTCTGAATTTCACTCGCACTAGGTACTTTGAGGTGCTGGACATATAAATGAGAATATTTTCCACTTTGTTGGTCCCTTGACAAAGGTGGATATTGGTTGAACACTTCTTTATCTTTCCACTTAACCCAAGTATTCTTGTAGCTTGTGAAATTTGTAGCAAGCCTAATTGTAGTTTTCTTAATAAGTCTACTTCAACTGTATGCACACAAACTGTGTATGAATAAAACAGATAAAGGAAATTGAAAGTCTACAAGATCACATCATGTTGAAAATTAATGTTTCATAACCATCCTGAAACAAAGTGTATGAGTTCTGAACTTATTTCTAATACTTGCAAACTGGAAAGAGAGTAACTAATCCTGACTAATATCCCCAAGTAAGTGCTTTTCTATGACCTAAAGGACTGAAACAAAATCCACTTTTTTTGCTTGCTTTGGAAAAGAATCAATTTTTCTGCATGGAAGGAAGCAGGACAGAAATGCAGCTTCAGGGGAAGAAAGGGGAATTTATCAGAGGTGAAATCCCTTTGGTTCTCCCCACTGATCACATATTCTCCCTCTTAATCATCTTCCTGTTTAGCAAGTTAAAAAACCCCAGATCCTAATACACTTTTTTTTAAAAAAAACCCCTCACACTTTCCCTGAGGAGCTGAAACACTTTTATGCCAGAAGGTTACTGAACAAGCAAGTGTACGCTGAGCTGAGCAAGAATGTCTGATGAAGAGCAAACTCTTGCTACGTTTCTTTTATTAGGGATTTAAGTCTGAATTTGGAGTTGCTGGTTTAAAGAGGAAACATTAAGCAAATTGTTGATGACCTGCTTTTTACCAGACCATACCATGTGAAAAGCCAGGAGAATCTTGTCCTGGATTTCAGTGGAAGTAGGGCTGACAGAATCCCTCAGCATCAATGGTAACTTGTTTCTGTTAGACTTGCAAATAACTATTTGCAAGAATTTTGATGCACACAAATAATCACATAAATCTTTAAACTGGAGTATTATCTGAAGGACACTAGAAGCTTCTTATTAATGGAAACAGTATTTTTGACGTTCCACTTTGAATTTGTTTCATGTTTTTATTTCCTAAGGATAATGAACTAATTACTTTTACAGTTGTTGGCTCAAAAGACGAAAAAAAAAAGGCACTCTCTCCAAAAAAACATAGCTAGAGTTCTTCTTCTATAGATTTAGACTGCTCTTTTTCTAACCAGGATCTGTGGTTGTGCATCTACACAACTGCAGTTTGGTGAGGAGGCCCATCCATATTATCATGTTCCACAGAAAAGGCCCTGCTTGGTGGGAGGGTGCTGCTGCTCTGTCAACATGTCACATGCTCTATCAATGGAAAAGCTCATTACAGGTTCTTTCTTGAGAAATATTTTTTATATCATGAAGAGTTTAGATACTTGAAGTTTTTAAGTTTTCAGAGACACTTTGGTCAAAGCCGTTTGCGTTGGGACTGTAATACTCTTTGGGAATCCTTTGTGGATGCTGAAGGGGATTTTCTATTTGCTGGAGAACTTGCACTGTAAGACATACAAATTCTTAAATTGCATGTGCATTTAAAATCTGACTGTGCCAAGGGTAAACACAACTGTGGAAAACCAGTGCCATTTTACTATGGGTAAAAGCTCACTAAGCAGCAATAGATCTTCTAGCCAGTACACTGCACCCGCTGTGTATTATTAATATCCTAATCTAGATTCTGTTGAAGCTAGGAGAAAGATTTTCATCAACTCCAGAAGTTAAATGAGGTTATTAGCTGACCCCAGTGTTCATGTGTGCATGTAATTATGCTAAAGGACTTCAAAAAATTCGGTGCTGCCTCATTAATTATTATAGTGATAAGGAGTGTATATGGCCTATTTGGACTGGTTAAAAAAAGGTTGAAGATGATCTCTGCATTCTTCCTGCTCCCTTTGTATTTCTGTTTCGCAATCCTTATTGAATTGACCTGTCAGAAATGCCTCTGTGGCTCACCACCCTATGCTACGTTAGGTGATAACGTATGTCAGGAAACATCTGTTGATATGCTTCAGTTGAGTAGCTTTTCCTGAAGTTCAGAACTATACAGCTTTCACTCTGTGTTCTGAAGGATTGCACCATCCAGCTGGACACTGACATACCATCATGGCATTCCAGGCAAGCTCAGACCACCTTCTCATGGGAGGGATAACTCTTTCTGCATGGGGCAAAGCCATACCCTCCACCCCTTTCTGTGAATATGATAAAAGTCCTTTCATCCCCGTGAAAGCAAGATCTCTGATAACTAAGCTTAGTTGAGACTGTGGCTGCTCTAGGGCTTATAGTGTAAGCTTTGCAAGTTTTTTTTCTGTGCTTAGTGGGGTAGATAACAGTTAAGAGGAAGTGGCATTCAACAAGCCTTTGAAGGCAAAAAGAGAATATTGAGTGTACTGAAGGAAAATGAATGAACCTGTATTTTTACAAAGCCAAAAGCTGCTTTCAGCTTTATCACCTACCTTCAACGATCCAAGATTAGGCTGTGCTTACTAAGAAGGTCATGCTACTGGATACACCTGGTGTAATGTTGCTTTCTTGGCTTTCTTTCTGAATGGGGTACAGAATATGGGGATCATGCACCCTGCAGCCTTGCCCGAGGAGGCCATAGGCCAGCTGCAGGCAGAGCAGTGCCATTATAGACAATAAAGCACTCGCCATGGAGGTGAAAATATTATCCTACTTTCTGGAAAGGTTATTAGCTATTGGAATTTTTTTGTTTTGTTTTGCTTTATTAACAGTTAATTTTAAATTTCTAATTTTTCTAATTTGTTACCACCTAATCTCTAAATTGTTATTGAAAAGTTGCCTCTGCTTTATGTTGCCTGTTCAGGTGTGTTAGCCAAATAGAGCAGAGGGAAGTTTGTATTTGCCCTTGTAATGGGAAAGAGCCTATGCAAGCTGCACATTTGCAATTTTTTTAATGTCAAAACCTGAAGGGGAATTATGGGATATGGAACTTTTCACCACATTTGAGATTTGCTAAGGAATTCTGGAGTTTGTGTTTTCACTCTAGGACACCCTGGCCAGTATTTAACCTTGTAGGCATGCAGTTAACAACCTCAGAACAAAAAGAAGTAAGCAAAGGCTTCCTTATCTGGTCTCATGAAATAATTTTCAGCTTGTTGTTAACTCTGTCAAGACAAACTGATAGCTGTTGCAGTCTTCAATGATTTGTGCCAAATCGTATGTTTCAACCCTTAGTAACTTCATCTAGGAGTGTGTTTTAATCTTACTTTGGGTTTTGGGTTTTTTTTTTAAATGTATTCAGTGCTCCAAATTAATATTCCTGGGTTGTCATTCTCCATAGTCACATCAGGAAATTAAAATTTAAAAAAAAGAACTGCCCTAAATGTGTGGGGTTTTTAAAGTTCTGTCAGCAAAAGCTTATGTAATGGAAACTGTATGTGTAACTCCAGCAGGACCTGCTGCCACGCAGGTGAACTGGGAATGTGAAGGCAGTTTTCCTTCCTGGGCAGTTGGAAGGCACAACCTTCTCCATGACCTTGGGGTGAGCCTTGCCACCTGTTGCTCTTTTTATACAAAAGTAGCCTGTGCCAGCCAGCAACAGCAAGTGCTGACCTCTCTGGGGAGAAGCAAGCAGAGCTCAGGAGGGCAGTGAAGCAGCCTGGCAGAACAGTCTGGCTTGGAGCACGTGAAATGCTTGTGAGTGCCACAAGAGCCCCCGGCCTCACACTCTGCCAGCGCTGCTCCTGCCTGCTGGTACTGCCAGCACCTGCACCTGGTACTGCCCTTACTACGGCCAGATAACACCAGGCACTGCTGGCTGCTGCTGCTGCAGGGAGCCCAGGTTAAAATTGCTCTTTCAAACTGATTGATTGTATGATTTCTCTTTAAGCATCTTTGTAGTATTAATTAACTTCAAAACATGAATAATGAATGGAGGATCAAATAGGAAAAGAAACTGTAAAATGTTTATATAACCTGAAGTAAAAGAATTGCCTTTAGTTCAGCTAATCTAAAGTTTGGCTAGACCAACTTAAATAACTTTTATTTAAAATTAAACTTTAAGTCCGAACTTAAACTCTTTGCTCTTTTCACTTGTCATATTCATCTATTAATTTCCTGGCTTCTAACTCCTGCTGTCTTTGCTGTCTTTGCCTTGTGGAGAAAAAGAGTCATTATGTAAGTAGCGACCCAACTGCTGGGTTTTCTGCCTATATATCAGCATTCAGACTGGTAGAGATTCAAGGCTCAGAAATACATACGAGACCTAGTCAGATAAAAT
The DNA here is from genome assembly GCF_000691975.1 of Corvus brachyrhynchos. Classification (NCBI taxonomy): domain Eukaryota; kingdom Metazoa; phylum Chordata; class Aves; order Passeriformes; family Corvidae; genus Corvus; species Corvus brachyrhynchos. Next base: position 12,595,090 of record NW_008240046.1, read on the forward strand.
TTGCATTATCAGACAGAGGTTAAACAGCCTTGCAGTAGGATCTGTCACTGTTTCATAGGAGAAAATACAAGAAAGAAACTTGATGTATTAATTTTTGAGACAGATAAAGTTTGGGGTTTTCCGTCTAGTAAATTTTTGTTGCTGCTAGATATTTCTAGACAGATTTTGAAAAAACAGTTTTCTAAAATACCAATATGTAGGTGTCCATGAATGTTACATAAAAATAAAGCAAAGCTCTTCAAATAATAATCTTTAGTACCATTAGGTGGTTTGTTACAAGTAGTAGTCAAATATTCCTATAGGCCCATCTCTATATAAAGAAATGGGAATTTCTTTACCAGGATGCATAGTAAAAGACATATTTCCAAAGATAAATAAATGCTTTCTCATCACTCTGGGAGTTTTTCATCTTAAAATATAAGAAAACAAAATAGAGAATAAACTCTGCTCCAGCTGGGCTGTGGTGTTACATGAGGCAATGGAGGATAGCATGGATAGCAGGCCATGGCTGGAACAAGGAAAGATCAGGGATATGATAAAGTGAGATCTCCCCAGTAGGTAATTGGAGTGGTAGGTGTTGGAAGTGGGATGGACTGGGGGAAGCAGAAGTGATGGCCTGAACAGCTTGTGCTGCTCAGGAATGGGGTAGGGAAGCTTCATTTCCAATAACTTCTTGGTGTCCCAGCTCTAAAGGTTTCTTGGGTCCATGCATGATGGCAGAGTTCATGCTAGCCAGCACTCACCTGCAGGGAAACAGTGCCAATACCTGGTACCTATTTTGTGTAGACAACTGCATACATGTGCTACAGGTAACTTGATTAATGGTGGTTCCTTATAACATACATATGGCCAAACCTATTATTATTTTCCTCTTATAATCACTGTTTTACCAAGGAGCAGCATATTTAACCCATTTTTCATGTCTATTTCCCATAAACACAAGTTTGCATAGGCAGGTTTGCTATTCACCAGCAAGACCTATTTTTCTCCTGTGCAGCCACTTGTGAATCACCCCATCGAAGTGGAGGAAGGAGGGTGGAATTGTTTCCACACATTTTCAGAGACAGTGCAGGTGATTTATGATGAAGGGCCTTGACAGGTTGTTCAGTTAATCCCTGGACTGGCTTTTATCCCAAATGAAGATGTAGTTTACTGATGTACCTTGCTGTGGAATATTTTAATGGGCTGTATAATAGCCACACTGATCTTATCCATATCCTTCAAGTCTTTTATTAAAAGTATTCCCAGGACTCTTCTTCACCACAACATTAACTTGTGAGTTGGTTTTATCTCTCTCCCTGTCTAAACACTGCTTTGCACTGAAGCAGGAAGGAGCATGCAGCCTCAGTTTTGTAGGTAAGAAGGAGCATTAACTAATACCTGAGCTACTCCAACTGCCAGCCTGAGCTCCCCGCACTTAGTCCCGCATTCCCACAGAAGCTAAACACTGGAACAGGGCTTGCCATACATGGGAACTGTAAGTTTTTTTCCAGAAGCCTGTGCTTTGGTATCTGTGCTTACAGGGGTGGATCTTCTCCATTTGTTTAAAGCAGGCAGCTGATAACTTCCGGTGCCCGCTTGTCCATTGTTTTGGTCTGGCATCTGCAAGCTTGGTTTGTTTGGCATTTGATGGCCTGGGGCAGATGAGATGTGGGGCCAACCTTTCAAAAGCAGAGCTCTGTTTACACACATGGTTCAAGTGTTGTGACATCAGTGTTACATGAAAATGCAAGTGACAGAATCAATGTACATGTTCCAGTCTGCAGATGTGTTTTGTAAGAAATAAGAGGCTTTTTTGAATGCTAGGCACTAATTTAAAATCAGAGCCTCAAGATCACCATGTACAAGCTCTTTGACTTTGGGAAAAAACTTGGTACTCATTAGTTCTTTCTGTTTTCCCTTTCTGACCCCTGTAGGCACTAGCATTGAGTTGGAGGAGCCCAAATGAATCCTTGCCATGGTGGAGCATGCTTTTAGGCTGACAGCTTTGGGGAGATGAGCACACTCAGCTTGAGATATCCTTGAAAAGCATTGTTCCTTGCCATGACATCCAGCCTGCTCCCGGGGCTGAACTTGTGCTTGTGCATCAATTCTCATTAGAAATAGTTGCAAGGAGGTGTGGGTATGTGAAGAATGTGAGAACTTGCTGTGTGTTTAGAGGTCATTGCTGGCAAGGGATGTTCAATATACTGTAGTCTGGCGCTGCCTGGGGTTCTCCTGTTTGGTTTTGTGTTAAACATGTGCCAGTGGACTGTAAATTCTACTGAATAGAACAACTTACTCCTTTTGTCAGAATATGTTCCAGCAGAAGAGATGGTATTTTACTTTTTCACACACTTTGTTTCTTAGTTGGAGTCTAAACATAATAAATATTTAACTTCTGAGCTTTCTTGCTCTGATTATTTCTGTGTAATATTTTACTTGATATTCAGTTAAGCAGATGGAACATTATTGTTTGTTCATATATTTCATAGTTATATAGTTTTATACGTCAGAGCCTGTTCTCAAGCAGATGTTAGAACTAAAGAACATAAATTTTATCTTTTTGTGTGATGCCTTTAGCCCTCAAAAAGATTGATATACAGAGGAATGGTGATTGGGGAAAGTTTTTACAAGAGAAAAAGTGAACAAGTTGGTTTGTTCATATTGCATTGGCATAAACAACCAGCAGAACATTCTTGTTGTTTGTCATTTCACTTAAATAACTTTCAAATTTGAAAAGCTTTATGTTGATCATTTTGATGAAGCAAATAGTAAACTTGCTAGTAAACTTGCACATGTGTACAGCTTAAAGGAGGAAGGGGGTGGAAACGTAGCCTGTGAACCAAAGTTCAAAAAAAGAAGAAGGACTGGCCACAGATAAAAAATAGTGACATTTCTATGGCACACCATAGAGAAGAGACATTATCTATCTATCTATCTATCTATCTATCTATCTATCTATCTATATATATCTATATATCTATCTATATCTATATATCTAGAGATATCTTCAGCAAATGAACTGGAACAATTTAGTCTGTTGCTCTTTTAGGCTGACTTTTCCAGTCCTGTATCATTACAGAGGCACCTTGTCATTTGAGGAAATAACATTTTTGTTAGCCTGACATAAGCAAGCTGAATCAGATTGTCTTGATTTTGCTGGACAGAATACTATTTCCATAGGACTTCCCTTTCTCCTTCATATCTTCTGGAATTCAAACTGACCTTAATGCTGTGGGAAGGGCAGTTCCTGTGTGCTGAGTGTGAACTAAACAGAAACTTTGTCAGTTCATATGGAAGTTCCTCAGAAGATCCCAAACCACAAGATACACATTTATCATATAGAGGGTAGGGAGCAAGAGAACAAGAAATATTTGATAAACAGAGACAGTAATAGAAAGTGGAAGGAGTAGTAAACATAGCTGAAAAATCCTTCCTGTATTTAAAAAAACCCCACAAAACCCTCAAAACCCAACAAAGTCATTACATGCTTAAAAACATGGAATTGCTATTTAAATTTACTTTCTAGTTTTTTCATCTTTTTTTCTGAAAGACCTCTCTAGATATCTTTGTGTATGTATGTATCTGTGTATATATATATATCTATATATATATAGATATATATATATCTCATGTCTCTTTTCTGGTGTGCCATAGGAATGTCACAATTTTTTTATCTGTGCCTTTATACAGAGGATTTTGTAAACATTTTATTTTCCTGGTTAGGTATCTCAATGTTCAGAAGGCCTGTATTTCATGGAAATCAATACACTCATGACTTCCTTACTTCTATCTAAGTTGAAGAACTATTTAAGGTAACACACTGAGGGTGACTGAAGCAAGCTGGAGGCTGGCTCTGCGCAGACCTTTATCCAGAGCCCTGCCAGTACAGCTCGTTCATTAACTCAGTTTGTTTGAGTTTGTGTTCATCCATGTGAAAGGAAGGCAGATGACTGTAGTCTGCAGGAATCCCCCTACAGATATTTTTCCTCTCTGACCTAGGACAGAGTTTCTTACTTCTGGGCCTCTCTTACCTTTGGGATGTTTGCTGCAATGCCCAATGATGCAACATCCAATATGATGTGTTGTTTCTTAGATGAAAATGCACTTGTATGATGACATAGACCCAGGGGAAAAAAAAGGCATAGAGATAACCAAATTCAGCTGTCCTCAACAAACCAGTTCATCTGTTGCAAGACGACAATATCTTATTCTAGTATCTTCTTCACACACTACCTTTTTATCCCAGCTCTAGTTGTCGTAGAATCATGGAAGCATTTTGTTTGGAAAAGGCCTCTGAGGTTAAATCCAAGCATTATGCAACTGTCATATAACCTCAAACTTAGGTCCCCATGTCACCATTGTCTTTCAAATGTGGCAGGAATATGTGCACTTGCAGCCCAGAAAGCCAATCACATCCTGGGCTGCATCAAAAGAAGAGTGGCTGGCAGGTCAAGGAGATGACGTATGTCTTAGCCTTGTCTTCAGTCCTAGTGCTGGCTCCAGCTGTTCCCCACAGCATCTCTGCATGGACCCCAGACCTGACTTGTCACCTCAAATTGCCCAAGGCTGTTGGTTAAACCACTTGGTATCACCTGTCTGGGTGCCCTGGGGGACAGCACAGCTCCTGGGGAAAAGCACTGCTTCTGCTGGAGTTGTCCTCAGGTCCTGCTGGTTCCTGACTATGGAGGGACTCCACTCCCCCCTCCTGCTCCCTGGTGTTTCCTGTCAGTACTGACATTCCATTTCTCAAGTGTATGAAAGTTACAAATGCAAAATGAACATTATTCCATTTCTCGCTAGGAAGAGGGTTGTCAGGACATAAGTAACTATTCCTGCTCCATGAACCCAGTAGCTCACGGTTTTTAATCGCTATATGTTAGACATTGACATTTTTAAGTGCCTATTTACATAATATTTCTTTGTTTTTCTTCTCTTGAGATTGCACACAAGTGTTGGCAGATGCAGATACGGTATGGTAGAAGGCTAAACAGTCTGTTTTGTGTAAAAATGATACACTTGGGATGGTTCTGAGATGATACACTTAGGATTACCCAACTCTGTAGAGTGCTGTACATACCCTGTAGAGAAAAATAAAAAGAATACAGGGTTTTTTCTGTCAGATGTTTAATTTATTTTGGCAATGACAACCAGTACATGTATATAAGAACAGTACTCTGATATCAATATTACTGGGAAAACAAAATACCAAGCTGAAAATTCTATAATGTTCATATGCTGAAAAGGAAATCCTCTGTTTTGGGTAATCTCTTTATGGGATAACTGCCCTGTTAACATCATGGTCCTGAAGAGAGGAGGGGTCCAAGAAAACGGATTAATTTTTTTAAGGATCACCTTCTCCAAGCTCAAGAGTGGTCCATCCCCACATGCAGTCAAGCAGAGATGATCATCCCCCTCTACTCAGCACTGGGGAGGCCATAGCTGGAGCACTGTGTCCACTCTGGGCTCCTCCATACAAAAGAGACATGGACATACTGGAAAGAGTCCAGTGAAGGGCCACAAATAAGGTAAAGGGACTGGAGTTTTTGTCATATGAGGTGAGGCTAAGCAAACTGGGATTATTCAGCCTCAAGAAGGGAAAACTTGGGGCTAGGGGAGGATCTTGCTGGTGTGTAAATACCTATGTTGGGGGGAAAGATGGAGGCAGACCCTTCTCAATGAAAGGACAAGAGGCTGTGGACACAGACTGGAATACAGGGAACTCCCTTTAAACAAGAAAGACAGAATGTCCTTTTGGATGTCCTTATTTACTTGTTTGGTTTATCTGACATACTTAATGAGCAGATTTCCTTAATGACACAGGTTTAGAGCCTGTATACCCTGTACCCCAATAAAAAGAGTTGATGAAACCTCAAATATAATTAAATTGTGTATGTAGTTGATAAAGGGTCCTAGACCCATCCTCATCCAAAGGAACAGCAGGTTCCTGTGCAAGACAGTCCAGTATTTTCCCTGTAGATTTTGTTTATGCTCCTACTTCCATGTTGTCTGTGCATGTTTCTCTACACAGTTTGGTTGAGGCTGGGTCTCTATCTTTTCTGATCAGCTGGAAAAGAGCTGATTTCAGAGAGTAATGTAGTCCCTGGACGTATTATGTGGTGAGCATCAAGGAGCATCAGAGGAGTGATACCTGGCACTACTGAAATACCTATTTAAATACTGTGTAGCTGGGACTTTTGCAATTTCATGTTGCTGACAGAATTCATGAAAAGATATAAGACACAGAGAGAGAGAGAGATTTTTTAGAAACTCTCTTTCCAGTGAAAGACAAGAGAAAACCAGCTCACTAAAGTTTCTTGGAGAAAGCACTAAAATGTGGTGTATGGCCTTTAGAAACCCAGATGTGGAGAAACGTGTGCTAATAAAGGATTAATTAGCATAGTAGATAAAACAGTAATAAGCTTTGGTGTTTGGCAGATGGAGTACATTCAGGACAAAGCATGAAATCACCAGTGCCTGAGATGGTGTATGCAATTCTACCTTGTTTCCTTCATCCAAAATCCTGGACAGAATGCAAAAATCACTTGGCAGATTCTGGCTGTGTCTACATGAGCACTAAGTGTGGTGCAAGAGGAGCAAAGCAGAAGAGCCCACCAGTGGAAGAGCAGCTGATGTCCATGCTGTTTGTGCTCTGGGGCTTTACTCAACTAGCTTTAGAATGGTGCTAGAGATTCCATGCCCATTAGCAGCAGCAGTCAGTCAGACACACTCCTGGATTATGTGCTTCCATGTCCTTTCCTGAGAAAGGAATTTATTTTGCATTTCTGTGCCACTCCATAGTGTGAACCCAAGTGCAGTTAAGTGGGGACTATCAGCAGCTTCACAATTGCCCTCCTCCTTTGTGCTAAAAAGTGAATATAGGCTCCTTCCTTTCTTAAAACTGTTTTGCAGGAAGTCCTTTGCCTGGTATACTCTAGTATAAACGGAAGCATTAGGAAACAGTAGTTGCCTTTATGTAAAATAAAAGATAAAAGTACCTCCAGTAGTTTATAGAATACATAAATATACATAAAAACACATTTATAGAATATATATATATATATATAAAAAGTGTGCAACCTTAACACCCCTACACACACTTAAAATAAGTAATACCCAGGAAACACAGGGAAATTATGGCAATGCAGAATGTGCAACATAGTGGGACTTTGACATGTGGGTTGATGATTTACAGGTCTAATAAACTGATGCAGCACACAGCCAAACGAAAACCAGTTGAGATAACTTAACTGCCATCCAGAGGGACCTGGACAGATTTGAGAGGTGGGGGCACGTGAACCTCATAGAGCTCAAAAAGGCCAAGTGCAAGGTCCTGCACCTGGGTTGGGGCAATCCCAAGCATGAATACAGGCTGGGCAGAGAACGGATTATGGTGCACCCCTGGGGAGAAGGACTTGGGGGTGTTGGTGGATGAGAGGCTGGACATGAGCCGGCAAAGGTGCACTCGCAGCCCAGAAAGCTAAATGTGTCCTAGGCTACATCAAAAGGAGCGTGGCCAGCAGGGCGTGGGTGGGGATTCTGCCCCTGCACTCTGCTCTCATGAGACACCATCCAGCTCTGGGGTCCTCATCACAGGAAAGACATGGATCTCCTCAAGCAGGTCCAGAGGAGGGCCATGAAGATGCTAAGGAGCACCTCTCCTCTGAAGACAGGCTGAAGGAGTTGAGGTTGCTTAGCCTAGAGGCGGCTTTGGAGAAACATTACAGCAGCCTTCCAGTATCTGAAGGGAGGGTGCAGGACAGCTGGACAGGGACTATTTACAAGGGCATTTAATGATAGGAAAAGGGGTTATGGCTTTAAACTGAAAGAGGGTGGGTTTAGATTAGGTGTGAACAAGAAATTCTTTGCTGTGAGAGTGGCGAGACACCAGAACAGGTTGCCTGGCGAAGCTGTGGATTCCATGTCCCTGGAACTGTTTACAGCCAGATTGGGATGATCCTTTGAGCATCCTGGTGTAGTGAAAGGTCTCCCTGCCCATGGCAGAAGATCATTAAGGTTCCTTCCAATCCAAACCAGTCTATGATTCTGTGATAACTATCAGGGGTCCTGATAAAGCCCCAGCTGCCTCAAGATGCCCCTCAAACTCACGGCACCTCACAAAAAAAGTTTAGCAGAGGTAAGCAACAAATTGCAACAAGGTCGTTGTCCTCTTCCAACACTTTCATACTGAAACATATATCCTTTTAGCATATTTATACCGGATGCAGATGTCCTTTTGGAAGCCGTAAGAAAGCCCTTCCTTTGCAAACTGTAACCTCAGACCTCTGAGGTGTTAAGTGGCACTAGTCCCAGTGCTCCACTCAGCTCCCTGTGGATCTCTGTCATCTGTGCCCGCGCAGTACAAAATTTCCACCGCCCCCCCCGCGGGTTTGTGTGCGTTAGCGTGGGCAGGGGCAGGGACGAGGGAGGGGGCAGGGATACGGGCAAGGGAAGGGGCAGGGACGGGCGGCAGACGGAAAGAAGGCCGAACGCCAGCGCCCGCCGGGCTGC
>NW_008240046.1:12603967-12611500 GCF_000691975.1 Corvus brachyrhynchos
TGGCCGGGCATTGTTCGGCGCTGGCGCTGCCCTCCAGTCCGGCTCGGCTCGGCCTGGCGCGGGGTGAGCAGCAGGTAGCGGGCTGGGCAGCGCAGTGCTGCCTACTGACTCCGGGGGTTCACGTTTGTTTAGCTGCCGGACTTCGCCTTCAAGTAGGCTATTCTTTCGAGCACAAATGCAGCATGTACTTGAAGCAGCTTTTTTTTCCTCCTTCTTCTTTTAAAGCAGTTTAGAGCACATATGGAAATGCAGCGTGAGCCAAACTGGCCTAAAATGGAAGGTTGAGTGGCTTTGACTTTGCAGGCCTCCTCTGCTGCTAGGTAGGACTTGCGGTGCTACAGCACAGAGATTTAGCCTGGTTAAACGACGCTTTTGTTCTAGGATGCATACATTTCTTGTTCCTGTTGAACAGGAATTGCAACACTTGAACCCTTCTGAATTTCTAAAGGGCATGTCTGTGAGCTGTCTGGAGTATTACTGACACTCTCTTGGACTATGTAATCTAAACATATGCCTCACTTGGGTTAGCATCTGAGATATGATGGTCAGGTTCTGTGATAGGAAAGAACAGAACTATTCCGTGTGGTGTTAATAGATCTCCTTTTTCATCCGTGTTGCTTTACAGGGAATCGTGTGGTCTCCTGAGCCAGATCAGGAGAATTTACATTTGCCTTTTTGCTTTGGAACGTGCTCTCAAACTCACAAGCTGAGATTTCTCAGCCCTAGAATTTGGATCAGATTCAAAAAATTGAGTATAAGAGGGTATTGAATTAATTGAAAAATACCTTTCTCTTCCTCTTGCAACAATATCAGTATTAATAATGCAAAACCTGATACATGAAGTTCCTCGTGGACCCTTGCTGTTACTGCCTTTTTAAAATTTAAGGGTAGGTAGCAGATAGGGAAATGTTTGGAAGATGGCTAATAGGAAAAATCTAAAGCTTATTATTACATATAGCTGATGTGTGTAGTGCTATCAATTCAAGGTCTTGAGCAAACAGCCTTAGCCTAGCATGATTACAATGAATTTACAAAGGTAGCTTCTAAATTTGGTAGGTGTTGTTTTACAGCTACAACTTGGCCAACACGAGGTTGGAAGTAAGCCTTCAGTTTTTGAGAAGGAAACCCCCAAGTAGCCTTTTGTTTCGAGGACAAGTACAAGGTTGATATTGGTAGAAAAACAAGACCAGCAATTTAAAATTGAAGGAAAGACAACTTTGAAATACTTATGTGGGTAAGTGACTTGCTATTTCTTGAGCAAAGTCTGTGTGGCTGGTTCTTCTATCTCATTGCTTCGCTAGAAAGGAATCCTTCATGGGATTTTTGGGAGGAGACAGAGGTGGGTTGTACCTTTCCTGTTTTATTTGTGTTGCTCTTCAGTGGGGCAGAGTAAAAGGTTTCTCTTTCTTATCCCTTCATCACTTTTACTAATGTGAGCAACAGAAGGTAATAATAGGTTTTTGTGTTTTGTTTTTCTTGATAATGTGGTTGATGGAATTGGGTAGACTGAAGAAAACTAATGGCATGAAATTTTTTCAATGTGCAGCAGAGATGAGAGAGATGTTTTGGCCCAAGGGATACATTGCTCGATAAATTGGGCTTCTGACAGTCTTACGAACAGACTGCCTGCCATCTCCTACTTCTCTGCTATGCTAAATCACACGTTCAGAGACGTTAAATATTTCACTATGGTAAATATAACCAGTGGCAACTCCCTAGAAATCCTCTCAAGTAAGAGGGGTGATGGTTTGTTCATTGGTGAATGGTTTTGTGGGGGAGTTTACAATGCTGTGTGGCTCAGGGAAGCTCTGCGGTACAGCATTGACTGTTATTGTAGGCTGAACCCTGTCTGCAGATGAGACCTGCCCCATGCAGGTCCCACCTGACTCCTGAAATAAGGATGCTTGATAACATAAAGCTTCTGCTCTCTTGCTGCCTTTCATGTTGAGAGTTACTCATTTACACAGGGTAAAATCTGATTCCCTGCCCTTGGCAGGGAGTTTGGAACTAGATAATCTTTAAGGTCTTTTTCAACCCAAACCATTCTATCATAGTAAAATACTTCTTTTTAGTTAGGATTTGAATCCTAGTAGTACTGGTAGTTTGCTCAAAACTGATTGAAAACAGCTTGTATGGTTTTATAGAGATGTAGAGGAAAAATGGTTTTTGCTCTTGTAGTTGAGCCATTTAAGGGCTATAGCAGAAGTGCATGATGTCCCGTTTCCAGAAGGGGATTTCTCCCCCTTTTTTAAACAAATTACTATTCTTGAACCCAGAACTCTTAAGCTTTTTAGTTTGAGTAGTTTGATACTGCATGTGCCTGCCTGTGTTGGAAATTTGGCTTCTGCTGTTGGACTGCAGTTATAGCCTGGTAAGTTTGAATTAGTTTCCTAGGAAAGCAAAAAGACAATGCTTACTATTACTGACTTGGAGGAAATGTAGGCATACCCTAATACCTGAGGTCAAAAGGTTGCTGTGTTTGTCATACTGTTTTTTGTGCTGCTGGTGGTGGGAGGTCACTCAGTGAACCAATTGCTTCTCATAAGTACTTACTGATCTTCCAGTCTCAGAGTGTTAAGGGTTGTGTTTTTTGTAACAACCTGCTGGGTGTAAACACTATCTAGCATGATGCAATGGGGCTTAATGTGCCTGACCCAGGTTGCCTTCTGCGAGCCTTCAGGTATCAGAAGTATGAGTGAGAAACTCCTTCTCAGAGAGTCTCAAAAGAGCACTTAAACCATGTGTTAGCTTGATATTGCACACTGGGCTTTCTGAATAGTAGCCTTTTCCTGGGATGAGTAGAATGAATCAGTTGGTATGATCTACTCAAGCTCTTAGGCCACAAGAAAGCTGCTGGGTTCTGTAGGGTGGTTTTCATCTAAATGGTATTTGGAATGATGCTAGATTAACAGAGTAGTGCCATGATGTACTTGCAAATCATAGTTGCAGGGATGCAATTCTAATGCATAGCAGTGTAGACTGAAAAATATTTGTAGGCACCTTATCTGGTTTTCAGAGATGAGAAACTGGTAAGACTGCTTGGTGACATGTTGTGCTGTACAGGCTTGGATTAAAGGTAATTTAATCAATCACTCTCTGAAAGGTTTTAGTCATATGTGTTGGTTTTCCATTATACACAGGGTTACCAAATGTTGTCGGAGGACTGTAATTGCACAAAAGGCATTGGGCAGATTCTTGTCATGTGTTTCAACTCCTGGACTTGAATAAACTCCAGTGACCTCACCAGTGTGTACTCAGATTACTTATTGGACATCACTGAGAGGCAAGAATCCAGGTGGAGTTCCACTTGATTGCAAGGGGACTGAGGCCAAATGTCTGAGGACAGGCCTGTGACTTTCCTTGTTGATGTGAACAGAGCCTTGACACGCCAGTTTCAGATTTAGTGCTCCTTAAAGGTTGCAGCAGAAGCCTTAACTTTGGTTGCAGTTTATGAAGTAAGTCACTGTGGCCTAACTGATGGGTCTGAATCCAGCCTGTAGGTTGTTTCCCTCCAGTTCTGCCTTGTCCCAAGTGCAGGAACAGAAACTGAACCAGCAGAGGCAACCTGCACCCCCCAGTGCACGATGTCCTATGGTTGCTTATAGCCTGAGTGGGGGAGCTGAAGAGGAGTTGGAAGTGAAGTGTGAATACTAAGGATCTGGTGGTTCCTCCTGCCTGGGATGTGTTCCTTATTAACAGCTCTTTAGTTCTTCCCTCTTTACTCTTGCAGGAAGGTAAATATGTCAGTTACTGCTTTGAAAGAAGGGTTTATAGCTCTCATGCTTGGCTGGGTGAACTAGGTGATTTCTGGGTAAGATGATATTAATTAATTTATTTTAGTTGGGGAGAGGGCAGAGGGTGAGATGGAGGTGGTGGAGGAGGAGGAGGTCACAGTAGTGGATTAGACAGTTCAATGTACTTGATTTGTTCAGCCAGTCTTCTCTGGCTGAGGAGTTATATATGACTCCTCATATATGTCGTGACAGGCTGCACCACAGTAGGCATCTTGCTGTCTTGTCTGTTATACAGGGCTTGAACTGGGATTTCTCCTTCATGTCTCAAGTACAAAAGCTCCTTTGCTGTATCTTGAAGGTGGTTGTGGTTTGTTTCCTGGCCAGTTTGGCTGTCACAGGTGTTTGCAAGACCTCAGTCAGATTCCCCTCTAACTGCAGGACAGGCAGAAAATCCTGGGAGGATGTGGATGCAGTGTTTAGAGTTTTGTGCTTAATGTGTAGTATTACAGTAGTCCAGCCACTTCCCCAGCTGTGCTGTTGTGTTTCCTTCTGGGAGCTAATGGCTGTCTGGTCACTGAGACGAGAGTTGATCTAATTGAGAACTAGCATCACAACTAATGCAGAAAGATGGTGTTTGCTGGATCACCTCCCTTGTGACTGCCTGGCCAGCAGGGAGAGGGTTGTGGGAGCATGTATCTAGGACAGGTTGGACTGACTCAAATTTAAGGTGATTGTAAATGCACTCTGAGATTACGATTATGTATTCTATTCAGACAAAAGGATTTCTCCAGTTAATAGCCAAAGCTATTTGTTCTACCCATTTTTTATACATAGTAAAGGAGCTAGAATGTGATTCTGCACTTGTTCTTTCAAAGGCTGAGTGGAGAAAGGCTTAAGGAAAAAATGAGATCCATGGGAGCTGTGCAGTGTAACCTGTAAGAGTAAGAAAAAAACTGACTGCAGTGGCAGGTAGCTGTCAGGACAACTCCAAGGTATGTGGGTGGCTGGTTCCCTGTTTCAGCATATCATAAGGAAAATATCTTAGTGCCATATTGCTCATAATAAGAGATAGACAGCTTGTCTTGTACATTTCTCCTCCCTGCAAGAGGCTGTAGAAATAACACAGCCTGTTCTTTTACACCATGTGATGGATCTGCCTTTATGGCAGTGCTAGTGTGTTGTTTATCTAAATATTAGAATAGAGAGAAAGAGAGGCCATTGGTTCTTGGGGTTGTTTTCTTTGCAATACAGAAGCTGACGGCTGCTCTCCTGTTCTCTTCCGTTGCACTCGAACGATGTCTGGCTATGGATAGACAATAGGCAGGCTGCTGGTCACTGTAAATAGACCATTGTATGCCAAGAGTAGGAGCAGCAAAGAACGGCAGAGTCCTGCCAACTTGGGTTGTTGCCTTGAGATACTGGCTCTGCTGTAAAGAATGAGTCTTGGGTGCTGCAGGGTGTGTGTGCGTGAGCAGAGAGAGCTGGCTTTGTCAGAAACTTACAGAACTCCTTAGCCAAATTGATACGGTGAGTTCAGAGGGGCGCCTTTTGGGCTGCATTGTGGGAACTGTTTCTCTGGAGGTGGTCAAGAGAGATAGTTATCTCTGAAGCAGTTTTGCCTCCTTACCCAAACTGCTTTCCCTCTGGTCTTTTAGAAAAAAGACCAAGGTCTACTGATTGCATTGAGAAAAAAAGTGCTTTTGACCTCAAGTGTCAGTTCTGCTCTTTCCCCCCCTACATGTAGCAATCTGAGTATCACAGACTGGTACTTTTCGTTTGGCATCTTCTCCCTTTGGGTCTTCAGCTGTGTCTCACACTGGGGCTTAGTTTGAGTCTGTTCCTTGTGTTCTAGATCCTGTCTGGTAAGAAGGAATTGCAGGACCAGAATTTGTGAAGAGAGCATGGCTTTTTTTACTGGTCTTGAATGAGCAAACTTAGCTAGGTCCTTCCTTGAGGAAAACAACTGAAAGCCAGATGGAAGCTCCATTGTGAAGATCTTTGTATCTCAGTTTGGAGGCTCTAAACCTTCGTCCTTGGTCGTGATAAAAACCCAGGATGTCTGATGTTGTTGGAGCATGAACCATGTAAATAATGAGGTGTCTTAAAGAAGGCTGGAAGGCATTGAAGCCTCTTTTCTTTCTGGGGCATATTTGGATGCATATGTTAAGAATGTGAGTTTATTTTCTTTGTTACACCTGGCTTTGCCGTAAATACAGAAAACAAGAGCTGATAGACTTAACAGATAGTGTTAAAGCTTGGAATTGCTTAGTCTTGCAGAAAACTGTGTCCTCACCTTGTTTTTTGTGCAGATGAGGCAGAAGGTATAATAAAAAGATATTATCTCAATATAAACATAAGCAGCAAAATGTATCAGTGTATACCTGATAACTTGTGGTATAAGTGCTTGAGAAAAGTTTTATGTTACAGGCTTCCCTAGAAACAACTGGTCGAGGAAATGAAAAGCAGAGATGTGCATCTATTTTCTTCACCTAAGCTGAAATCATAGCAGATCCTTGACTATAATGGGACTGATGTATGAATTAAATGATGATGTTTACCTCAGTTGTTACCTGTAAAGGCATCACCTGTAAAGCCTTTTGAGTAATTCAAATTACATTGCATTCCTAAATCATAGTTTGTGCGCAGGACACTTCCTGACTAATGCAGACAGGAAAGCAATTTTAGAAGTCTAAGGTGCTCATTGTGGAGGCCTGAGGAAAGAGCTAAGATTGCTCTTAGCCATTACACACATCATAGCCCCCCTTGTCTAGTTTCGTAACATGGTGTCTATGATATATGCGAAATTAACTTGTAAGTCCACACTTCCTTGTTGGTGTATTGGTGTTTTTTTATTCTTAGTGTTCAACTGTCTATAATAAAACTTAAAAAGTAGTTTTCACACCTGCAAGGCTAATGAGCATGATTAGGTGCATAAAAAGCAACTGCATGGTGATCCTAACTATTAAGTCAGTAACTGATTTTTTTTTTTTTTTTTAAAAAGGGTAGATGAAGAGCTTGTTTATATTCAGTTCATCTCTGCCTTCTGTTACTACAAACCAATGTGTTGTGGATTTTGTTTATAGTCTGCAGTGTATCACTGTGCAAGTATCAAAAAGGCATGTAGTGGCCCTGCATTGCCTGTTGAGGTGATGCAGCCCTGTGCCCTAAGGCTATGCCAGAAAAGAAAAGTGTGGGGGAGAGAGAGCAGTGCCTGCAGGCTGGGGATTATTCCATGGGTCCAGGACTACTCCAGAGGTGGAACTTGATTCCGTCCTGACACTGCCCCCATCCATGACCTTGCTTCAGCCTGTCCTGTTAACATTGTGAAACCATGGGTCCTTTGAACTAATTTCATTACTATTTTGCTGAATCTAGCAAATCTTGTCCAAATACTAGTTAGACTTTTGTCAACTAGACAACTTCTGTTGCCTGGGTGAATAACTGATTGCAGCAGTAAAGATTTCAAGGTCAGACTGTAAACTAGAGGTTGTCCTGTAGAAATATGAAATGTTAACCGGGTATAGTTGGTTTTAAAACTAATAAACATAATTCTGCCCGTTTGGGTTTCAGAGTCTCATATGCCACCATCCTGCTGCGGTGGCTCCTTACACAGTATGTTTTAGCTATTAGCTACATCTTTGACATTCTCTAGGACCTTTGTTTAATTCTGTTGTCCATAGGAAATGGCTAGGACCTAAATTACCGAAGTAAATACATCTCTTTGTTTTTCAAGCACGCGGGACAGCGTTGCCAGCCGTCGCTGGGTGTCGGGCGGCCGTGGCGGTGTCAGGGCCCGCGG
>NW_008240046.1:12611804-12613350 GCF_000691975.1 Corvus brachyrhynchos
TTTTTTTTTTTTTTTTTTGTGCAGCTGGTTCTTGCTGTGGAATATCCGTGTCAGTGAGTGCTGGCGGGGAGCAGCCTCTTGTAGCTCTTCCTTCTGTGCGAACGTGACAAATCAAATGTGCTTCCTGTGCTTGATTGTATTGCTGCGTGCTGCTGCCTTGGGCCTCATTTGCCACTGCTTTAGTCTGCCTCATGACCAGAGATAAATTGCTGGCATGGTGCTGGGAGAAATAGGAAACTTGCTAAGTACCATAGAGGAGCTATAGGAGGATATCAGCTTTGAAAGCAGCTTGCTGTACTGACCCTTCTGTGCATGTCTGAAGGGAGAGTAGAAAAGAGTTTATTTTACTGGACTTAGGAGAGGAAAAATACTGCTCCTGCTATGCTACTATAGGATTAGGATGCTCTCTGTTACATGCAGGCAAGGTAACATATGTCCCTGCCCTTCATTTCCCAGTCTTTCCTGCTTGATGATTAACTGTTTAAACATTTGTGAAATTCTCTCCTTTAACAAAAGGTCTGCTTTTTAAAAAGAACTTTGAATGCAGTCTCTGTTGAAAGCAATACTAAAACTCTGAAGAAATTCCCCCTTCTCAGCCCCACCTGTTTTTCAAGAGTATGAACTAATAATTGCTTGCTTACTTAATTGCAGCACAGATATATAAAGATGTTGCCTGCCTAGTGGCAGGTCAAGTTATTTTGATGGTGGGAAGCCAGTAGGACAAGGCATACATCACTGTCCTACAGCAATAGTGAATCAAAACAGGATTTCAGATTTTTTTGTGCAACTTTTTTTCATACCAACAGATTCCAGCATTGGAACAACTGCACTGAACTGCAATGCAAGCGCATGAGTTGTTTAGATACCTACGAATGCCAGAACTTGGGGATGTCAGGCAGTATGTGCGCACCCTTCCGACAAATACGCTGATGGGCTTCGGTGCTTTTGCAGCTTTGACAACCTACTGGTATGCAACAAGACCAAAAGCATTAAAACCACCATGTGATTTAGCAATGCAGTCTGTGGAAGTAGAGGTAAGTGTCACTTGATGGATTCTGTACTTCACTGAAATTTGAACCCTAAATGTAGCATTGAGAGAGACCAAATACTTGATTTACATTAGGGTGTTTCTAAACCTGTAGTGTGGGGGCAATAAATTTCTGAAATGTGGCTTGAACTCCTTTTTTTGGCTTTCTGATTTTGAAAACCAACTTGAGGGCTGAGGTCACAGTGGAAATAATTGTCACAGGAGAAGAAGACTGCTGAGAAACTGAGCTTCTGATCTCACTAGTGACAAAACTTGTTCATGTTAGAATTGGCACAGTGTAGTTTTCAATTCCTGGCCACGTGATGACCTATTAAATTAGATCTTGGGGTTCCATTAGGCATCCTGGTATATACTGATTAGGCTAATACTCTTCTGTTATTTTTAGTGTATAATAGCTGACACATGAGACTTTATATTGTGTTACAAGCATGAAGAGGGTACTAATTGTCCTCAGATGATCTGTGGAAGAAATATTTTTCTGCCAAGAGATCCCAGCCA
>NW_008240046.1:12613378-12613774 GCF_000691975.1 Corvus brachyrhynchos
GAACTCTGGATATGTTAACTTAGCTTTTGTTTTATGCTTTTTAGAAGCAGAGTTACTTTTAGGTGGTGGCTTCTAAAAAGGGAAGTCAAATATGGAAAGAGTCTGACTGGGAGAAGCTGTTGCTTTGTGAGCAAATACAGACAACTGGTTGCAAGGCTGGTGTTTCTGGGAGTTGTGGTTGTATTGATTCTCCTGCTCACTACAGAGTCAAATACTTAATCTTTCAAGAGTACTTCTCTTTCATCAGGACAGACAAGGTGTTTTCTCCTTTTGAAGTTTTGGAAAATTGTGATCTTTAAGGGAGATACTTACAAAATGTAGGATTGTAAAGCTGACAGCTTCTTTCCTTGCTCATGATAGTCAGAAACTACCACTATAGATTTTTATATATATATA
>NW_008240046.1:12613836-12676369 GCF_000691975.1 Corvus brachyrhynchos
TATATATATATATATATACACTTGGAACTGAAGTCTCCCTTTACACTACCTTCTTCTGCATGGATAGACTGCATCTAGTTGTCCTGTATCAAATGAATTAACATGACTCTTGTGCTTAAGAGCAGATGTGACTACAAACTGATGTAAACAAATGTGGCAGAGCAGTTTGAAATTTACAGTAGGTCACCTTCATGAATGTTAGCAAACTCCTGTCATTACTTCAAAGTGAGTACTTTTTTCAATGTTTCATAATACTGAGATTAAAGAATGACACATTAGTTGGCCCCTCCATTCACAGTTTATTTCCTGATCTTCTCAGTATGGCAAACAGCAGGCTTGCTGACACATCATGTTACTGTAGCAAATAGAGGTCTGCTACTAGAAGTACACAAAGGGAAACAAAAATATGCACTTGCAATGTGATAATTGCCAAAACCACCTCTTTTCAAGCAACATGTGTAGAGTAAGGATCTAGACATTAGATCTCACTTCTCTTGGTGAGCTTTTCTGATTCTGACAGCAGACATGTAGACAATGTCTTGTAAAGCAGCACATCTTGGCTGCTGGAATGAGCTAGCAGTGTAAGTTTTCCAGCTGTGGAGTGTCTCATTAGGCAGTATCGACTTCTGCAGATTTTTGGGGGGCATTGCACTATGAGATGGTAAAACAGTACCTTTTAGCTGTCCATGAACCCCATGACATGCTTATTTGCTTGAGACTGACAGCTGTCTCAGTTCACTGCCTTTACTTCTTCAAGTTAAATTACTTGTCACTGCTGGATTCTGAGATTGAAATCTTTATTTGGTGGTATGAGACTTCACTAAGCTACTTAAAGCATCATTGATCCAATTATACTAATTGGCTCTCTGATCTGAGCAAGATAGGTATAACAGCATTATTTTTCAATGCCTCTTTAGAAGATAAGTTTTAATGGGAAGGCTGAGTAGTAGTAAGACTTAAATGAAAAACACCTGAGTGTGTTAGCATGTCATGGTGATAAGAGCTCAAACTTAGAGAACATCTTGAAATGGGTGAGATCTGTCCAATTTTTTTCATTAAGGGCTGTATCTGAACTATTAATAGTATTTAAAACTGTAATCAAATGAAAATGTATGTTTTGAATCAAGTTTCAGGTGTCTGTTAGAATTGCTACTCTTAAAACAGTGACAAGACTGATACAGTACTCGGGATTCAGGTTCTCACTACATTTTGCTTAGAATTTAACTTCATATACTCCATTTTCTTACATATATGTTAAGATTGTCACTTCTAAAGGGAAAAAAAAAATCGAATACTGCTCTGAAATTCTTAACATTTTCTTTCTGCCTAAACAATATGATATTAAAAGGCCTGAGGAATTGCTCCAAAAAAGACATGGCAGAAGGCAATGCCTGTTTGCTACCATTTTACTCTCTAATCTACCTGTTCATTAACAATAAGAAATTTGAACTAGAAATAAGCTTATACATAACTCTTACTTGTGATTTAACTTTGTTAGACACCAAGGAAATAAGTGAAGTCATTGGCTGGAGTAGGGTTTCTACATGTTCTGGTAACATATCTTCATAACTTCATGTGGGAGAAAACAGATCCTATTTACTGTTGTTCCAGGTCACTTCCCATCTCGTGACTGTTTTGATTTGGTAGGCCAGCACCCAGTGACCCATTTTAACCATCACTGGATGAGCATAAAGATTGCACATGTAGTTGAAAATGGGTGCAAAGAATTAATGAAATGGCAGGGACACCTTGCACTAGACCAGGTTGCCCAGAACCCCTGTCAGCCTGGCCATGAACACTTCCAGGGATGTGTCATCCACATCTGGATCTGTCTGCCTGTAGATAGCTCTTTCTTTCCGCTGGTGACTAACAGCTGAATAGCTTTGGCTGTTGATTTTGTGTGCAGGCTGTCAAATACATTAAATCTTGCTTTAAAAACTTCCATTTTTCCCAACTTATGCCATGTAGAAGAATAGGATAGAAATAAATATTAGGATGTCAGTACCTTCTAGGAGTAGGACTTTGGATTTGACTGGCTTTTTTGTTCCCCTAAGAAAAGAAATTAAAATACAGAGAGAAGTATTCAACTCATGAAAACTTTTTAAGCCTTCTTACATTCTTCTGATACATTACCAGAATTCTAGCATGCCTTGTCTTTCAAGAATCACATGATTAGACATGTGCTCATCTCCCTATGAATGATCAGTTTAAGTGCTGTATGCTTACTTAGGGAGTAGCATGCTTAAAATTATATGGCTGGCTTGAAAACTCTGGTTCATACTACTTGCTGCTCAGAATAATATGTTGGTGACCTAAGCACCACTTGCTAGTATACTTTCCTTCTCAGGTAAAGGGAAATTTCTCTTGTCTCTGAGGCATGGTGGAGCCTACAGTGTGTTTTGACATTACTGCTAATCCTAAGCAGCCTGTGTCAGCAACAAGCAAACCCACAGCTTGAACAAAAGCAGTTATTTTACATGACCTGAATAGGCGTTGATAGAGTAACGTATGCTCAGTTGTAGAATAAATCTGTTTCCTTCAGATGCTGCTATTTTTAACCAATGCCAAGGTTTTAATCAATGACCAGGACCTGATGTGTAATGGATTAATTTCCTGCAAGTCCCTGAGCTGCTGCAAGGGCTGCTTTATACAAGTAACTAGAAACTGTTCTCATACTAATCAGATTTTATTGCCTGGCTACTTTAACAACACTTTTTAAAACTGACAACACTTTTTAAAACTGACAACACTTTTGACTGCTAATCTTTTTACTGGACAGATCTATCAGATGCCGTTCAACTAACCTCTGTGAAATCAGCCAAACATTCCAGTCCTGAGATTCAGACACTTGGTGGTAACGACCAGTGATTTTTAAATGAGTTTGCTGCAAACAGAACTTTCTATCCCTGATATTGCACAAACATTCTGGATAAGGACCATTTGGACAAGGTCCTAAAACAGTTCTTGCTGCTTTCAAGCAAAATGTAGACCAATTCTATTGCTTAGTAGGTGAGTTAATTTAGACCTTGCATTATGCTCCTGGTTTGACCTTCACCATATCTGGGAGTATTTCACCACATCAATAACATTGAACTCCTTACGGCCCTCACACAAGGAGCTGTGTGTTTTTCAGAAAAGCTTTTATTCTAAGACTGTTGAAAATCCAGTGAATTCTACTTTACTATGGGAAAAAGAATGAAGTAAGCAAAACTGACAGTTGGTTATGTTTCCCCTTACTGAAAACCCATAAGAACTGATGGGAACTTTTTAATAGTAGTCTGTTATAGAGTTTCTTTTTTCAGAAGAACGGTGCCATCAGTCCTGTATCTAAGCAGTGTGCTTTCTGATAACTCATCTTAGATTTGGTTAGTGCCTCAGGTCCTGAGAAATAGCTTTTGTGGTGCTGTGTAATAGGGCATATAAACAAAACAGTAGTAGCCCACATGAGGAGAAACAAATACTTCTTGACTCTTGCTGAGGAATGGCTTAGGCTATTGTATTTCACCTGATGTAGGAATTATAGCATGTCAGACATGGTACATGGGATACATTGCACTTGTTGATGTTACCATGGCTGGTAACAAACTACATTGTGTGATGTTTCTCAGATTAGCTCCAGAGTGGTGACACTGGGAAAATCTAGAAGATGACCTTGATTATCCAAGACCTGAGAAACCAGTGAAATAAAGCAAAGCAGTCTTTCTTTTCTTTCCAGGCAGAGACATGTACTAGTGATCTGTTAATTTCCTGTAGAGTAGATGTTGGTCCGAGAGCAAGTATACTCTTGAATTTCTAATGTTAAAAATTTTTAGAGGTAAGCCACTCATTAGCTTATTCTGGGTCATGTTCACAGTGTACGTTTCTGCTTACTGTCAAAGGAGTGGCAAGCACTGCATTACTCATACTGTTTTGCTAAAACAAGTTAGACTTGTTTTAGTGTAAAAACATTTTTTTTTCCTCTCTGTGCCTTTAATGTGCTAGCTGATTTCTATAGACATGGGTAATATGACACCTTCTGTACATAAACCTGTATTTATGTAGCTTATACATGGAACAGGTGATGTCTGGTCCTCCAGGATACTTCGAAAACAAGACAAGAAACCAATGGTAGGGAAGAACCTATGACAACATGTGAACAGGTTTTAGCTGTGGATGATAGACAAACTAAATCTGTGCTTGAATTGTTTAGGGTTTGACTTTCTGAAAGAGCCAGAAATTGATTATGCCGATAGAGAGAAAATTTTACGCAGTGTTTACTCAAGACACTCTGTTTAACCAGCTGGGCTGTTCCTGATAAGAACTTGCTTGTAGGTGTCTGTCATCATAACAGGACTAATTAACAACTGTGGCCCAACAGTAATTGCATAACTGCAATTTGTGAAACTTGATTGCTCTGTATAAAATGAGATTAAATAATCAGTCACTCTAAAAAAGGCAGTGTTAAAACTGAACTATTAAATTCTTGTATTGACTTATTGACTTCCAATTCTAGCTTATGTAAGTGCTCACCAGCTGAAAAATGGTGATTTTAGTTCTCAAGATAGTATTGTCTTGACTGCATTTAAATAAATCAGGAGGAAACCCTTTTTTGTAAGTTGGCACTTTTAATTGGATTAAAGGACTCTATTTGGAACAGAATATTTTGCTTATGAGAACACTTGTTTAGGATGTTGGTGACCATGCTTAAAATCATTTAGGGTTGAAACCAGATATTGAAGTGTGATTATGTTCTGTAATCTTAATTAGAAAAGTAGATCAGGATTGCACTATTAATATTCTAGAGAGCTCTAGAGGCTGGATTTAGAAAGCTGGATGAAATTATGTTCCATACTGCACTAATAGAGTAAAATATTTCTTAAGAAAAAGTGTTTTTGACAAAAAACACTGCCCTTTTGACTGCCCTTTGACAGTCTTTACTATTCTTATTTGTTCTGTGCTATCATAAGTAGCTGAGGAAGAAGATTTTGCCTGACAGGTTTTTGGTAATGTAGGGAGCAGTCTGACTCTTGAAACAATGTCCTGGAAAACCTTGCATAGCTCTCAAGTTCTCTCAAGAAGAATATTGCTTCAAGCAATTCCCATTCATTTATAGCCAACAAGTGTATCTAACCTCTCTAATTGATTTTCTTAGGGCGGTGAGCATGCTCGAAGGTCCTCTCTTCTCAACAGCGACGAACTGTTGTTGTACTACTATGATGATGTGAGAACAGTTTATGATATTTTCCAAAGGGGTTTACAAGTATCAAGTAAGTCTAAAATTGAAGATAATATTTTAAATATGTCAAGAACTACATATTTGAACTCCTTTGAAATGCAGCAGGACATAGGGGATCTCTGTCTAGCAATATGATGAATGTATTGGATGTGAATTTTCTTGAAGATGAATTAAACTGATATCTTGTGAAATAGAGTTCTGTGAATAAAGTCAGTGCTGTATTCCTTGGCCTAAACCAACTTTGTTGGCCTCTGTGCTTTCCCAGCTTCCTTTCCTGCACCCCTGAAATAAAAACCTAGTTTGTCATCTGAAGGTGTCTGCTGAGAATCTAGGGACTTAACACCAAGAGTGGTGTCAGGACAGAGGAGTTGGGGTTAAATTTTGAGTAACTTTTATCTTTTTTAGATAATGGTCCATGTCTAGGTTCTAGAAAACCAAACCAGCCATATGAATGGATCTCCTATAAAGAGGTAAGTGGTCTCTCTAACTTAGCGCTAGACTTCCTTTTGCTTGCTGAGACCATTGAAACAACATCCAGTAATGTGATATAACAAATCTGAATTATTTATAGATGTTTTAAAGTAGTAGCAGAATATTGCAGAAAGGTTCTAGTTCCTATTACCAGTGTCTTAAGGGAGCAGCCTTAAATATGTGCAAGGGAGAGAAAAAAAGAGCGTCTCCTGTGCTTGATTTGTTAACCCCAAAAAATTCTGAAATAGAGCTGCTATCTTGGCAGTCCTTAGCATCTCAATGCTGAATTGTTTAGCACTTGGGCACTGCCTCTGAAGAAGCTGCAGTTCAGGGGGCTCAGACTGCTACTACTTTGTGCTTGCTTCCAAGAGGCTCACTTTATACTAGGAGTTCTATCTACAGGTGTTGTTTGGGCTTCCTGACAACTTGTCTCCATAGTGCTGAATGATGGTTGTATAGGGTGCTAACAAATCTGCTTCTAACTAGCAGTGTGCTGCTTCTTGATCCCTGAAAATATCTGCATGCAAATCTCCATTAACAGCTCTGCATACTTAGCTTGTTCCTGATTTAATCAGTTGGTCTTCAAATTTGCATAAACCTTGCTTATTGCATACTGTTAAGGTCATTAAACACCTTCTGTGTGTAACAGACCTCACCTTTTTCCCAAGGTGACTTTGCTGGGATTTTGTTAGGTGCAACCTCTCTTTTATTAAAGCTTTACTGTTGGGTCATGTGACTAATGTGGTTTCAAGTCATGTGCTATATAGAAAGGCTTTAGAAAACTGCCTTCCCAAGCTTTGTTTATAGAATTAACTGGGTTTTGCCTCCTTGTTCTCCTGCTTTTTGAAGGGAGGAGTGCTATTCCCATAGGCACTGATTGAAGTAGAAGGATGGGATATGTAGTGCTTGTGATTAAGCAGAAATACTATGTTTAATCATTCCAGGGTCACTTCTTGGGTTTAACACAGATACAGCAAACCGGCCTTTTCTGTGTATGTATGCTTAACTTTTAAACTTACACTTAACACTTTCAAGTGTGACTGGATCAAGTGTTTCTTCTGCTGCATATTGAGTGCAAGTGTAATAATTACAATCAGTGTGATGTAATGGCACTGCAATGTTTAGGTTATCAAAGTCACAGAAGGCATCTGGAATATCCTAGAAAACTTCTCTCTCATTCATACCAATTAATAATTGTTGAGGAGAGTTTGCAATTATGAGCTTGCTTATATTTTTTTTTTCCTACCTCTTTTTTTGCCCCTCCAGGTTTCAGACAGAGCTGAGTGTGTGGGCTCTGCATTACTCCACCGAGGCTTCAAACCATCTCACATTCAGTATATAGGAATTTTTTCACAAAACAGACCTGAGGTAATTTAACTGACATTTTGTGTATTTGTGGTCTGAGCATTACTGAAATGGCCCACTCCTTTATCTCTTGGCAGTGTGCTTCCCTACTGAGAGCCCTTTTGGTGTCAGGAAAAGCCTAAAGGCTGATGTTGTAGACCCATGAGCCATAGGCATGGCATAAGAACCAAAACTGCTAGTTGACACAATGGTTAGTGTCTTATATTGTTGGTTTTGTTTGGTTTTTTGCTCCCAGAGCTAAACGCAGAAGGCCAGAGAGCAAAAAAAGAATCAGAGAATTCAGAAGAACTTAACTAATTATCTTCTGATTTCCAGGTTGTAGAGGTTGTTTAATGGGAAGCAAATGTAGTTCTTAGTGAATGTAAACAGTACTTGGTTTCTCTTAAAAAGTAACATTAGAGAACCAAGATAATTGAAAGTGACAGGAAGTCACAAGGAGGTGTTTAAACCTTTAAAACACAAAGGAACACTTAGTGATTAAATATTTGGACAAAACGATGGGCTAAGATGATAATTCTATTTCTGCCAGATGTCCTGGGTACAAAGATTCTGGGAGGGGAAACTGCTGCTGAAGGCAAAACTTGGAAATTAATTTAATAAAAATGGGTAGAAAGACTGAAAGTGACATAATTAAAGAAGATTACCTGACACATCTATGGGGATATTCAGGTTGATAGTGCCTACCCATTTTAACCCAGAAGTGGTTTTAGATTGCCTTTTCTAAAAATATTATGAAATATTCAGAAAGTATGTATTCTCTAGACTTGTTTATTAAATCTGTTTAATAGGACTGAATTTCTCTAGGTTTGTGTTTAGTAGCTTGAGCTAGCACTTGCTGCATTAAGCTATTCAATGTAAACCTTTATTAAGACAGGGGACTGGTTCTTACTCTTCGTCAAAAGGATGCTGTCCCTCTTGATTAAACACTCCCATTTGTGTTTGCCATTATCAAAGGACATCTATAGTTCTGACAGGGTTAGAAGTGTCTTGGTCTCTTGTTGTCACTAAAATGCAAGCTGTGTGACAAGTGACTTTGGCTTCATTCTTCCTCTTTCAACCTACATCCCAAGGAAATCCTGAGCTCTTGGGTTTTCCTGCTGGAATTCCCTTTCTAACAGCTGTAGATTTATTTCTGTAATAAAAAAAGGCTTTAGTTCTGTAATAAAAAAAGGCTGGAATATATTCAACTAGGAAGCTGTTGAATAACATGGGATTACAGACTCTGTGGTTCAGTTTCCTGTGCATATAACATGAACTGGAAGTAAAAAAGGGAGACAGATGTTTTTGTTGTGCCAGTTTCAATTGCTTCTTTATAGATCTTTGGGTCCAAACTCTCTGCTGGGTTAGTGAATTTTCTGGAGGTAAGCATGGAAGTGTAGTTTGCTCTTGGATCACAGAGATAAAATGCTGAAGTTTCATTGCTTTGAGTTGGGTCAGGAATGAGCTAAAAACACTTGTTTAAACCAGCAGTTTTAAATCTGGGATTTTCCCTGCTCAGAACTACTGGATGGATGTTGTGACATCCCAAGCATAATCACTAATCCAGACAGGAGAAAATGTGAAGGGGTTTTTTTGTGTGAAATGATTCACATTTGTTCCTTCAGGGAAGAACTGCTGGGGAAATCCCCTAATGGGGAAAATCCTAGCATCTGACTTGCTTAAATATGAAAAAACCAAACTTGGATTTGTAAATAAAAGTATTACTTTCTTTGAGTTCCTGAAAAACAGTCATCTCTTCTGGAAATGAGGAAGTTTTGTTTTGGATTGAGAAAAAACACAACAAATACACTTTCCCCTAAAAGAGCAGAGCCATGTCAGAAAGGAAACTGGAAGTCTGACTGTTGTCTATATTCAGTACAAGTTGCTTGCTTGGGCTTTGAGAGAACTCAAGTGTCAGGGTTTGATATTTATATTTACTCTTAATTTTAGAAGCAAAATGAGGGGGGAAAAGGCATCTTGGTAGCCCAGAAAATAAAGGTGCTGTTTGTACCATTGAGAATGATGGTGTGCCAGAGCTGTTGGAGGCTGCAACAGGAAGCTTTTATCACTGCGTGCAGCTTCTGAAGTCTTGCTGTAGTAGACCCCCACCCTATTAAAATAACTACTAAACTTCTGGCTGCTGAACAGCACCACAGCTGCCCCCTTGTTACATGTGCTGGAGGATGCTGTTTAGGAAGAACTCTTCAGTGCATCCTTTCATGGTTATTATAAAGGTGCCTGCTTAGACTTACCAGTATGTGTAATGTCTTCATGAAAGTCTAGCTACCTGTTAGCTGGCCTTGTACTAGTTTTATAAGAACTCTTTCTGGACAAGAGGTGTACAATTTGCCCATTGCATGAATGCTGCCAGAAAAATTTCCTGTGTTTAAGGCTGTCTCAATCAATAGAGTACTTTGGGAAACTGGCCCCTAATAAACAGTTTGTAAAACTGAGATTTGGCAACTTTAACATAGTCTCTATTAGATATTTTTTGGAAAAATCAGCTGAATCATGTTTAAACTTGGCATCATGGGGGGTTGAGGTAGCTGGCTAGTCCTGCAAAAACACTGGAAAGCGTAACAGTTCGGGGGAGGGGAAAGGAAACACCCCTGTTAGTGCAATTCTTGTTGAATTGTAAGTTCTGGTAGCTTTTAAAGGTGGATACTATTTTGTTCCTGTCATTGGGACTGACTAAAGGCACTGACAATTTTTGTCACTCTTTGATGGGAAAATCAGAAATATTCCAGTTCCACTGGCTTCTATGTGTCTGGAGGCTCCCATTTGAGGGGTTGCATGCTATTCTATGTTTTGGTGTAGCTAGTTGATTACAAACTACACCCAAGTTTTACTATTAAAAAAAGAATTGCATTACTATCTTACCTTGATGATACTTTGGATGAAAATAGGTTGGCTGTAATGCATTGCAAGCTCACATAGCACATAATGCTGCAATATTCATTATGTTTATTGAGTACTCTACTTGTTAGCAGGTAAATCCTTCTTACTGCAGCTTGTAGGGATGTATTTGCATTTTTTTATGCAAGTCTTCATATTAGATTCCTGTAAAGAATGGTTAGCGCTGAGAAATGTTGAGAAACTTTCTGGGGCTGACTCTCCAAGGACTTCTACTTTAATTGTGTATGTTGCATGTGACCATCAAATGAGATGCAGATAATGTAGGGGTAAGAATACTGCGTGTATATAAATTTAATGTGTGTCAAGACATAGGTGAATCCTTTACTGGTTCATGGTAATATGGAATATTGAAAGCTTTGCCTACCTCAATAACATAAAACCAATAAAAAAGTCAAAAAAGACTTTTGCTCCAAGTCTTTCTGTTTGTAGGTAAACTGAGGAGACAGGTAATGTTAACTGCTTTTTTCAAAAGTACTTAATATTACTTTTAGGGATAGAGTTGAATTATATTGGATTGGATTCTGTCCTATAGCTCCTTATTATTTGGGGATTTTTTCCTCCTTCTACAGATAAAAATTGAGTAGATCTTCAAATTGAGAAAATGATACAAACTGCCACTTACTTTTTAGAAAGACTTGTCCAAGTGAGCTGTGTCCTATTAGTTTCCTTGTTAGAGTTTACATATGAGTCTTTCTTGGAGGTCTGTTACAGTAAGCAAAACATAGTGACTTTCATCTCTTCTCTTTGTGCAGTGGGTCATCATTGAACAGGGATGCTATGCATTCTCCATGGTGGTGGTGCCACTCTATGATACACTGGGAGCTGAAGCTATTACATACATTGTGAACAAAGGTAGGACACTTGCAGTAGCTCAGCAGCTGAATAGGTGATGACAGACCTGACTGAGGGCAGAACTGTAACCTTCTTTGGAAAAGTCTTCCATTGTGATGTACTTCAGTATGTATGGATCTAGTCTAAACTGAACTTGTCATGTTTATAATATAGTTCTTTTTCATCAGCTGACTTGTCATTGGTTTTCTGTGACAAACCTGACAAGGCCAAACTTCTGCTAACCAGTGTGGAAAAGGGAGAAACTCCAATACTCAACACCATTGTTGTCATGGAGTCTTTTGGTGTGGATCTTGTGGAACGTGGCAAGAAGTGTGGTGTGGAAGTCTTCAGCATGAGAGAAATAGAGGTAAGACTGCTTAACTGCTTTCATCCCATTTACTTGTGATGGATTCGTTTCAAAATACTTAAGTTTTTGTTGGATTGAAGTTCACACAAAAATATAAAAAATAATAGGAGGAAAACAACTTGCTAATGGTATTTCACAATGCTTAAAGTATAAAAGTGGATGTGCCAAGATGACAGAAGGAGAGCTTTATTAACATGGTCCAAGACTGAACACTGGATCTGAGTGTTAAGGCTTGCCCATGTGAAGCATAATGTGATAATTATATACTGTGACTAATATTTTAGAAATTCTTATTTCAAGATGAATCTGTGTAGGTTTTGGTTTTGTGAAAAGTGGCCTTTTCCCCTGTACACGGAATCTACAAGGGTGTTTGCTGGGGCAGAAGGAAAATGTCAGTCAGCTTTTTAACAGGATAAAGTTATGGTGATATAGGGGAATGAAACTTCCAGGTTTTGGAAGTAGAAACCATTTTGATTAACCACCTGATGTCCAAGTCTTGGTTTTGATTGTAGTTTATTTTGTCTGCAGAGATCTCTTATGCAAGTTTATTTCATAACTTCACTCATTTGGAGAACCCTTTCCCAGGATCAAATTGCATGAAGTACATCTTTACTGTGATATTATGAAACTGGGTTTAAACTGGTTTCAGCTGTAGTTCTGATGAAGGCTTGGCTCACTAGGCTTTGAGTATCTCCAGAAAAATGTGCTTGTCTTGTGCAGGTGTCAGTAACTGGCGTGAAATGCTTCATTTCACTGAACTTGTTTTCGCAGCAGTTAAGACAGCCATGTTAATAGGGCCACCTTCTGGTAAAGATACAAAAACGTCAGCATGCCTTCTTTCAAAAGAAGATTGGCTATATTGAAGCTAACTGGCTTCAGTAAGTGTGCCAGGTTAAAATGAGGCTAAAAATATTAAATGGGGCTAGAGTCAAGTCACTTATAGTTCACTGGCCAAAGGGTTGGATTAAACTTAGAAAAAGAGTGGCCCAACTGTAAGTTGTTAGACTAAAATTAGCTTCTTTCCTTGAGTTGAACTGCAGTTTTTGACAGAGAAAGATGCTTTCCACTGGATCTTCTTGGAAAAACAAAACTGAGGGTGAATGTTGTCTTTACATAAGATGTTTGTATGCTTAACTAGTGATTTTCAGTAGTACCATGCAGCTCTTATTGCATTAATGCAAACATCAAGTAATAGGTGTTCCAAGAGCCTTTTGTTTAAATGTCTGAAGAGAAGTCAGAGGCAAACTTAAGTATTTCTAATAATGCTTCAGTGAACAGGAAAGTTTTTTCACTTGTTTTTTTAAGAGGGTAGAGACTTTTTGTGTCTCCTGAAAGGTAACTATGAGCTGTTTAGGAGCTTAGATTAGAATAGAATGACTATTTCTAGCTTTAAGTAGTCGTTTTCTGGATTTCTGGTTTGAGTTTGCTCAGCTGTGCATGGGTTACGTGAACAGTTCCTCCATGTATCCCCTAGAAGCAATCAGCTCAGTTTCTGATGCCCAATATCTATATGTATCATGTGGTTACTTGTAGCTGAGTAACTGTGAACAAATGGCTCTTAAATAGAAAGAGATGGTGGAGTTTGGTTCTAAGACATCAAAACAAGGGTCTGGAGATCTTAGCTGTATATTCACTAAATCCCAGATTTTACTCAAAGTGGGTTGTAGGGAGGTACTGAGCTTATGGTGGTACTTGAAATGGAGGTGCTGTACTGAGCAGACAGCTGTGTTGCCATAGTGGTAAATCTTTGCATAATACACCCTTGCAAAAAGGCAAGCCTACAGGTATGGGAGGAGCGTTAACTGTGTTTCCAGACATTCCCTTTGTCTTACACCTCCTTGGGTAAGTCTGACAGGTGCATCATACTAAAGAAGTCTAGGGCTCAAAGGAATGCGTATGCTATTATTGTGTACTTGGAAGGTAAAGGCAGTGGTGAAATTGCTTCCTGTCCTCGAAGGGTGCTTCCAAAGCTACTAACAGAAGGTCCTCTTTAACTTGCATAAGCCCTTAAGCTTACACTGTTTCTAGTCTTACATAGGCATGACAGTAGTAAGTCTTGGTTTGAAACTTTAAAGCTCATAGATACTGAACACTGGCTTGCAAATATTTCCTCTTATTGACTATATCCTTGGTGGTAAAAGGATCGCTTTGGTATCCTTTCCCTTCTGCCTAAAGAACCCTAACATTAGTGGTCAGGTCTGAGTAACTAAGGAGGGAGAAGGGGTTTGGGTGAGAGTTTCTCCTGTGTAAAAGGAGTAAAAGCCAGCAATGGAACTCTGTCTTCCTTGTCACAAGCAGTGGTGGAGGTGCTTGCTGAGATGAATCTTGCTTCATTTACTCAATAATTCAAATATTCAATAGTTGTTAGTGGCACATCTTCTGCATGAGGTATAGGATTGATTGTCTGTCTTACCATAACCTTGAACTTCCCTAGTGAGTGACTTCTAGTTTATTAGCTGGAGAAAAACCCTGTGAGTTAGATAAGTTATCATTTATGTATTTGTAGAACATGGTAGTTATTCTATATATATTTTTAAAATGTCCTGTAAAGCCTTTGTTACTCTTAAAATAACCATAGAATCCCAGAATAGTTTGGGTTGGAAGGAACCTTAAAGATCATCTAGTTCCCACCCACTCTCCAGCCATAGGCAGGGGTGCCACCCATTAGCACTGGGTTGCTAAACAAGTTAAAATGCCTTAACAGAGAGTCTAAATAATGAAGTACTATAGTGTTTAGTAATACTTGATAAATTTAAAGCAAGAAAGTTACATGCTTATGTCTAAACTCTCTCTCTTCTCTCCTTTCTGTAGGAGCTAGGAAGAGCACACAGACAAAAGCCTATGGTAAGTGTGATATTGATTCAAGTGACAATGTGAAGCTGGTTAGCATTCTTTAGGGAGACTTGCTAGTTTGATCTCCCGTAGCTCAGAAGTAACACTAGTATCCTGATGTTTTGCCCAGGAAAATATTTTTCCTTGCTATCTTAACCATACTAATACTTTCTTAACTCTCATAGCCTCCAAAGCCAGAAGATGTAGCAGTCATCTGTTTCACCAGTGGAACAACAGGTACAACTCATTATATTATGTAGAATTTATTATTTTGTGTGTGCAAAAATAATTCAGAAGCCCTCCTACTTTCTTTCTTTCCAAGACTTACCCTTGCTGCTGCACCTTTTTGGCAAGTAGTAGCTGGGGTAGTGTTATGATAAGGTTCCCTTTGATTTTTAGAATATTTTTTTCCATTTATCAATACAGAGTTGCAGTATTGGGGGGTGGAGATGTTACATTTTTGTGCTTGGAAGTAAATTAAATACTGAATTTGTGTTTACATAATAAGGGCTCTGCATCAGACTTCAGACTATCAGTTCTTCCATAATCTTTTTTTTTTGTATTTTATCACCAAGATTGTTCCATAGGTCTAAGCAACCTTGCTGTAAGACCAAACAGACTGTCTAGATGTCACTCACTTGACATTTGTGAATTAATACCCACTGGCATGGAGCATAAGGAAAGACTGCAGTAGCAAGCTACGTTTTTAAAACAGATTGAGAAAAGAAATCTGGATTTGGTAGCTGTGTCTTCACAGAAGAGTTGAATTTTGAATGAGAAACATATCCAAAAACATGACAATTTCTCAAGGCTTTGGGCTCCTTAAAAAATTATAAGACTTCATCACAAACTTGTTACTTAACTGTTGCCAGCTGTTCTTGACAGTGCTTTGTTTAATTGATACACAAAGAAATGTATTAATATTAAAGAATGCTATCAGATTTGTTTTGCCCGCTGCTAGCTGAACTTTAACGATGTAAATTTCACTGTTGAATCCTGATGTCCTTCTTCCTTAGGAAACCCTAAAGGAGCTGTGATCACTCATCAAAATATAGTCAGCAATGCTTCAGCTTTTGTGAAAACTACAGAGGTAAACTGCCAAAGATAAACATTGTGGACTTGCTTGAAGGGAAATAATCTCATGAGTAAAACAAACATTGAAATCTCCAACTTTGGTCTTAAATTTTAGTAAGATCCAAGTGAAAATGCAACTTGACAGTACTCTGTGCCCACTAGTCAGAAGTCAATGTTTTCTGGTTATTCTGTCATGGTCAAGAAACTGACACATTTCCAATCTGTTCTGATGTAAGCAAAGTGATACAATAATCCTGATGTGAAGGTACATGATATTCTGCCATGGGCTTACAGTGTATCTCATTAGTGCAAGGAGAACTGTTTTTAAATTAAGCAACTGGTCTCACAGTTAGCTCACGTAAGGCACTTCTGATATCAACCTTAGGGTAAATTGGAAAAACAAGCTTCCTAATCTAAGATGAAAGTGTATGTTTTCAAACCAATAGTATTTTAACCTTTTTTGTCCCCCTTCTCTCCCAATATATGTAATGGAACTCTATGGCTTCTATCAGAATTTATTTCTCTTCAGACTCCTATGAATGATAAATTATACTAATCTTCTGCTGTGCATCTTTATTCATGTTAGAAAGTCATTGCTGTAATCTCTTTAATGAAAAAAGACAATGCAGCTTCATTACAAAGAAAACTAAAGCAGGGGCTGTGCTCCAGAGTTTAGGTGCTAGATTTCACTGTTGTGTTTAACTTAGGCAAAATAGAGAATCAATGAGAATTAAACTTTTGCTAACACTTCCAGAAAACATTTATACCTTCCTCTGATGATGTTCTGATATCATTCCTGCCCCTGGCTCATATGTTTGAGAGGATTGTTGAGGTAAGCATCTGTTTGTTTTACTGAATTATTGAGAAGCGTATTTTTCT
The DNA here is from genome assembly GCF_000691975.1 of Corvus brachyrhynchos. Taxonomy (NCBI): domain Eukaryota; kingdom Metazoa; phylum Chordata; class Aves; order Passeriformes; family Corvidae; genus Corvus; species Corvus brachyrhynchos. The sequence goes on from NW_008240046.1 coordinate 12,629,766, forward strand.
TGCAGAATGCATCCAGGCGATACATGCTCTTCCTTCTTGACTCTTGCAAATGTGTGTGAAAGCTTGAAATAAGGTTCAGGCAAGCAGTGTCCCATAAGCAGTACATAGTGAGCACTAGACAATTGGTTTTCATGCCAAAATATAAACATTAACCTTAGAGCTAGGGTTAATAAAAAACTGGTTTACTAGAATGTGAGACCATCCTTTGGCACATGCACACTGCCTAGAAATTACTTCCAATATAATTAGTGCTTTATTAAAAATCCATGCCATTCTTTAGTCTGCAAACCTCAAAAATTTATTTTATGAGGCATCCTGTTTGCTTACACAAAACTAATTTTAAGTTGAAACTTACTATTGCTTCCAAGAAATTTCAGTGAAAAGGAAGGGATTTTGTTTCAGTGGAATTTTCTTCCAGGAAATGGAAGTGGCTTTTAAAGCCACTTGAGTGACAAACTTTGAAGTTCTCTTGGATCACTTGTTTTACCATATAGCAAAATCTGAGGCTTATTTTTTGAGAATGAAAGGGCTGAGGTCGTCTTAATACTGGCAGTCTTGAAGACCTCTGAGCCCATGTTGGGTATTATGCATTATTGAATAGATGCAGTTCCCTTGTGCCTCTACTGTATGTAAGATGTTCAGGTGTTAATTACTGCACTTATTGAAGTTGGATTAACACCTCTTCCTTAGGTGAGATTGCAAATACATGTGTTGAAGGTTTATAGAGGGAGCATCCGTGAAAGCACAAAAAGGCATATGAAGCCAGAAATTGTTTTATGACTTCTTTTAGGAATCCTGTGTTTTCTACTGATGTGTGTATATATACATACAAAAATGTATATATTCATATGTATGTCATATATATGTATGTATGTGTCTATGTTAAAAAGATTTGGAATAGTACATATCTGAGGAATGCCCCTGGGCATTCAGCACTTTTTCTAGCTGGTAACCTTGATAGCAGTTATACTTCAGTGTCTGTTTTACTCCCCTGTCTTGCACTGGAACATACAAGCTCTGTAGGTAACAGCTCTGCTCTTGATTATGCAGTGGAAACAAGATGGGAACTTGTATTTTAAAGGACAAAATGAAAAGAGTCTTTGGATTGCAGTATTCCTCTGCAGTTTGAGGCCTGTACAAAATAGCTGGTACATCTGCATAAGGAAATTAACTAAGGACATTACTGGTAGAGAGGAGAAAAGATTTCTTGCTGTTTGGGGCAGAGATGAACACAGACTCTGTGAGAACCAGTCTTTAGAGTTCTCTTTTAAAGTAGATGTTTCCTTGTTTTTGGCATCATATGGAAGTTAGAGGGTCAATGAACTTGACTTGACAAGTATGTTCCCACCTAGTAAAGACAGTTGCTGATCAGTCCATATAGATTGATATATTTGCTCCTCTTAGTAGATGGTGGCAAAACACAGGTGGAGGGGGAAAGTGACATTTTAGCATGTCTCATGCAGCAAATAAGAGAATGGATAGTAGGGAATGAAGGAGTAGGTATTATGGAGGAAGCAGGAGAAATAAAAGCACGTAGGTATAAACACAAGGAGAGGAGAGATGTTAAAAAGTCAAAAAAATAGGAAAATAAAGGGGGGGGTGTAAAGTAGGTGGTGAAGCTTCTAGACAGAAAATATGGAACACAATAGGATTAAGTCTGCCTACCTTTGTGTAGGTCTGAAGTGATGCAGAAATAAGCTTTGGCTCTGCTAGAATCTTCTAAAGAGCGTCTTGATAACCTAAGAACAAGTCCTCTGCTCACATCGGTCCTGTGAAATCAGAAGGAAAACCAGAGTGCAAGGAATGGAAATAAACTAGCATAAGGCAGAAATCCTCACTGGACTAGTAAATAGCATGTGCTGACTATAAATACAGAATTTCTAGGTATAAAGCAGGGGACAAACAGAAGTCTAATATTTTTAAATAAGCTTGTTAAATATTTCAAATGGAGAAGTTCTGCTTTTCAGTCTTTTGCTACCTCTTGAGTCACTGGCATTGCCTTATTTGACTAACTGCCCTTCTTGGGTAGGGGCTTTTGTGCTAAACTTGAAAGTCTGGTTTGTGTATGCCAGACATGTCTTGCTACTTGGTCTTTCTAGTGCTTTCTTTATAGTGTGAGAATGCTGCAAAACTAGTCCAGAAGTTGGGAGAATTTAAGGTGGATCTACACTGCATAGGATTGTCATACATATAGAGCTGGGAACACATTGTACCTCCTGCGTTTTCAGTGTTTACTTTTTTCTTACAGTGTGTGGTTCTGTGCCATGGAGCCCGGATAGGATTCTTTCAAGGGGATATCAGACTACTAATGGATGACCTAAAAACACTGCAGCCAACTGTATTTCCTGTAGTACCAAGACTGTTGAACAGAATGTTTGACAAGGTAAGTTTACAGGCATGAGTCCAGACCTGTGCAGGCTTTTAAGAGACTCTGTAAAGTTTGTGCTGCCAGAGAAGGAGTAACTACTATGCCCTGGGATATTAAATTGGCATGCTAACAACTCTTTCTAAAAGAGAGCTGAAAGTGCAGGGAATAGTACTGGTTGCATTAAAACACTTTCAGGCAGCAAATACTTGTGTTCAAAAGTCTGACTAGGGGACTTGATTCTCTCTGTCTTGGTTAATGGCTTAGTGCTTTGCTCTGAGCAAGTTATTTGAGTCTAGTCTACAACACGAAAATGAGGCTTGGCATCTGCATGCCACTTTTTTAGCATCTGACTCATGGAGTGGAATTTGCAAAGCAAGGTCAGGTGTTTGCTTATGTTTGCATGGACACATACAAATTTCCTACACGGCAGCCAGTGTGTCCTAGCTGGGCAAACGGTAAACCAGCCAGCTGGGAGTGCTGGGGACAAGGTGTGTCAGTACCCCCACTCCTGTGTGTGCTGCTTGCCTGCTCAGGGTCATCTGAGATGGGAATTTGAAAGTAGATTCTTTCTTGAACTTCAGGTTTTAACTGGCCTTTTGCATATGGGTGACTGACTCCTTTTAGGATACAGCCAGGGGAGCTAAAAGATATAATAAATCCTGTGACTGTTAAAGAAATGGCAGAGCTGTCTATGCTGTAGCCAGGACATTTCTCCGATCATGAGACTAGAGGAACACCAAGTAACACAAGGTCCTGTTTGGCTCAGGAACAACTAGTACAATTGGAATCCATTTGGAGGGGAGGAAAACCTGAGACCAGGTTTTAGTACTTAAAATGTATCTCCTTATTCTGCTCACACATGCTCTACTGGAATTTGAGAAGCAAAGTCAAAGCTTGGGACTTAGTTCTCATTATTTCCTCTTGCCTGTTTAGTCTGGTGCCCTGAGGCTTCCACTGTTTTCAACCTCACCTACCCTTGCAGTAACCTAGCATGTGAAGCCAGCAAGTTGGGAATTGGTGTGTCAGGGGGCCATAATGCTGCAGTCTGCATACTTTCAGGCATAATGCTGAGTCTTCCTCTTTCCAAATGAATATGCTAACGTGTGGGTTGCTCTTGAGTCTGCTCTCTGGCTTCCTGAGAACAACTAGAAGGAGTGTTTGAGAAGTGCAAATTTGTATATGCAAGGCAGATTTCCATTTGGTGTTTCTGAAGTGACCTGCATCTCCTTGCAACACCCCATATTACTTATGTATTATGATAGGGTGCTTCTCAGGAAATGCTGAGGCTTCTGCTCAGTTTGAATTTTGAAGATACTAGAATAAAGAAGTAAACCATCCATTTTCATTCATATGTTTTAATGAAGAAATTACACATTGAAACAACATCACACAGTTTGATGGATATCAAGAATCAGTTAAGTGCTGATTTCAACCCTTGAACTGAGGTCAAAATAAAAATGCACAAGTATTTCTTTCTAGAATTAAGATGCCTATCAATAAAGGTTGTTTTAATTTATTTGGTTTTCACTGTTGAGTCTCTATGCATGCATCTGTAAGGAAAAGGGAATGGTATTCTAACCATAGTCCATCTTTCTTAATAGATTTTTGGGCAGGCAGATACTTCATTAAAGAGGTGGCTGCTGGATTTTGCTTCCAAGAGGAAAGAAGCAGAACTCAGAAGTGGTATTGTTAGAAATAACAGCTTCTGGGATAAAGTCATCTTCCGTAAAATACAGGTATGCTTGAAAGCCTCTGAGCTGAAGTTTGCAATTGTTGAATTTCATTGGGATGGTTCATATTTCATAGGAATATAGTCTGGTATGGCTTTTTCACTGATTAAAGACTACCTGGCTACTCAGAGCAAAAATCAGAGCTATCTTTTTATTTTCAATCTCATTTTTTCAATTCCCTTAGTTCTCAGAGTATCAGCTAACTGTATTAAGGAAGTGTCTTGGGGTGACTTTATGATGTGTATTCCATATTGCTGCCCTGTGCCCAGAAATTAGGGCAGAAATTCAGTCACTCTGAAACAGTCTGGTGCTTCTCTCTTGACACTTTGAAAGCAAACATTGTCCTTCTGAAGAAAGAATGCTAAGTATGACACAGTGCCACCTGTAGCCCCCATTGTCTTCTCCCTGTTGGTCACTAGTAAGTTATGCCTGCTATTATATCTGACACTCACTTGCTATGGCCTTGACCTTGGCTGTACAACATGCCCATGTGGCTGCTTTTTATAGCATTCAGTATGTATGAGAAGTTGATACAAGGCAGTTAAAAATAAAGCCATCACTGTAAGGCCATGGCTTGAGCTCTTCTTGGCAGAGTCTGCATTGCAGTGACATCACAGTCTGTATAGATACTGTATGTTTGAGATCCCATATCTTCTAGCCATTAATGAAACTAAAAACACTGCAAGAAAGCTTGCAACAGCAGACTAAACTTTTACTCTCTAACATTTGTGGGTGGCACTGTAGGTGAAGAGTGGCTAAGGATGTCATAAAAGGTGACTCGAAGTTTTTCTAAAATGCTTTTGGTGTCCACAGTATCTTGTGTCTATTGTAGGCAAGTTTGGGAGGAAGAGTAAGGCTGATGGTTACAGGAGCAGCACCTGTGTCTGCAAGTGTACTGACCTTCCTGAGAGCAGCTCTTGGCTGTCAGGTGAGTTGCCTGGCCTTAGTCCTAAACCCTGAATATTTTAATATCCATCTCCAGGTTTTTTAGAGTTTTTCTAGCAGTCTGATTATATGGATAACTCTTTCTGGTATTCTTGGAGACCATACAAGTGCGTGCTCTTTTCCCAAGCTTCTCTCAGTCCCATGAAATTTCCATATTCATCCCAAAGTCTTTTAACTGAAGTAATCAGCTGTCTGAAGTGTCTTTCCTGTCTTAGAGGAAAGATTTTTTTGATGGGCTGCAGTAAGCAATAACTTACATACTTGATTTAAGTTTCTGGAGTTTGCCTTGCTTACAGAAGTATTTGTAACCACTGTAGAAAACCTAATAATGTGATCATATTGTAGTGTTGCTGTTTTGAAAATGAGGCTGGGGAGAATCAGATTGCACACATTGCATTTATCTTCAGAGTCTCTTCAAAGTATATGCTTTCAGAGGTAAAATTTGAACAACAGTGGCATAGAACAAATGTGTTGAAATTAAATAAATTTCAAGGATAGAAAACAAAAATACTCTAAAATATTAGGCTTTCATAATTTCCTGAAGTTTTTCAGTGGTGTGCTGGTGTAACAATGCATTTTGCACAGAAAAGGGAAGCCTGTCTTGTGTATAACAATCACAGAGCTGTGATGGGGCATACGGATTCCATTTCCGGCTGTCTCAGACAAAGCTATTTTTAAATTACGTGAATAAAGTCACTACTAGTGCTACGGTTCTTCATTTCTTTCTTGCTTCCTCTGCTGTTTTCTGTTTTAATCTAAATAGGTGTCACATACTGTGTGAAACTGAGTGAAACTATGAGTAAATATTGGAACTGATGGTGGAATATTAGCACTTAAAATTGTGTATTGTGATGAAACTAATAAATCAGTATTTCTTTTTTTTAGAAGATGCTGAGGGTTTTGGTACACTCAAATGTAAACCATTAGAAGAAACAAAATGTTAGTTGCTTTTTAATGAAGATACTGTGTTGAAAAGTAATGGTCTTAGATTATATTTTGATTTCACCTTCTAGTTCTATGAAGGTTATGGACAGACTGAATGCACAGCTGGATGCTCCCTGTCATTGCCTGGCGACTGGACAGCAGGTATGATGTTCAGCTCTCTACCTGTCTGTTAAATGTCAGGGTCCTGAAATTTTTAGAGGTCACTTTATTTAATCTTCAGTAACCCCTATCACGAAGGATATGATTGGTTTTCTTCAAGTGAAGTAAAAAAAGTTTTGAAGGGATCCCTTGATGTTTCTACCCCTAAATAGCTATGAATATTCAGTAATTCAAACTTCTAATAGGATCTGTTCTTGTAAGTTGAAGTAGCTTTAGGAGAAGGGAGGTCATAGTATTAACCCTTTGTAGTTTCTATCAAACAGGAATCTTCTGTGTATAAAGGCAGGCTGGAAATACAAATGGCATTTTTTGGTGTTGGAATCAACAGTCTGCACTTCCCTCAGCTGTTACATCTCTAGTTCCTTAATTGAAATAATATTGCTAATTAGTGGGGCTTCTGCTACTTAAATATCTCTGTAGAGAGGATCCTGATTATAAGAAAAAGCAAGCCTGAATACATGGTTCAGCTTGTAACATTCTTAGGGATATCTGAGAATTTAATGTTTCAGTCCTGGCAAATTTAAGCTACCAGAAATCAGTTTTCCATCTTTCTTCAGTGTGTAAGCAGCTTACTTTTTTCAGGATCTGGCTAAAAAGCATCAGGCTATTGAAGTGTTACTCTGTTTAATAGGTCATGTTGGAGCACCAATGCCATGCAATGCCATCAAGCTTGTTGATGTACAAGAAATGAATTACTTCGCTGCCAAAGGAGAGGGTGAGGTAAGTAATTTTGGAAAGTCAGTATGAGCCTCTTGGGAAATCTTGTAAAATGGGTTTTTTGTTCCTGAAATAACTGAGATTAGTAGAAGTGCTAAACATGGCCTGCTACCTAAAATCTAAGATGTCCGCATGCAATATCAGTTAATGATTCACAGAAGCAAACCAGGAAATAGTATATTGGAGGGCAGAAGAAACAGCTTCCATAGTAATCTGTTATCCCACAGGTTAACAGAGGGTTATATGACCATACATAAGGTTGTATGACCAAGGCAGCATCTTCCAGCTGCGGAATAGCTGGGAGGTGGCCACCTCATACTGCAGTTATCCTTCAGCAGAATGCTGGCAGAGGGCTTCCCTCCCACTCCACTGCTGTGGGCCAGAGAACAGCTGATGCATGTAGCCACTTACCCAGCTTGTGATGTGTAAGATGAGGTAATTTAAAGTGGCTGGAAACTTCTAAGAGAAATGGAGATCAAGTGACATGAAGGCTGATGATGATTTGTGATTCCTGCCTGTACATTTTTCTGAACTTTTTTCATTTGCAGTCTGCACAAATTGAACATGTATTTTTTACAAATTGCATTTTGAGGACCCACCTTTATATGTGATGCTTTATGCTGTCTTTTAAAATACTGTTTTGAAGTAAAATATATACAGGTTTAACTTTGTGTATATACTTTGAAGAGATGTTCATATAGTAATTTATTTTCCCCAAGCCTCGAAAGCAGATTAACTGTGGTGTCTTTCATATGCTTTCAAGAGGCTATTGGGGCAGCTGGGGGAAGGAGAAATTAAAAGTAGCTTAAGCAAGTAACTAATTTGTGGCTACAAAGGATTTATAATCTTTATTTGTTTTGGTTGTAATTTGTATGAGACTAGAGACAAATCATTGGGCTTTAATTCCCAGAAATACTCAAGGATTTAGTTGGTCTTGGTGGTGGGAAACTGCTTGCAAATGGAGAACAATGTCAAAATTATTCTGTCTTGCATATGACTCCGTATTTAGTCTTCATCAATAATTTTTGCTTCACTTTCAGTATGCTCTTAAAGCTTGGTCTGCTAGAGGAATTGAGTATAAATTCTTATAATAATAAATAGGTAAATAGTTTTTAAAACAAAAAAACTCCTAAAAGTGTTTTGCTTGCACCTAGTGTGAAAGTTTGCTGCATTAGGAGTTACTTTGGACTTGAGTAAAAATGGTAGCACCTTAATATATCAGATGCCATCTTAGGCCTGAAAGACTAACTTCCTCAGTATAAACTATTCTAAATATAACAAAAGAAGTGTTGTAACTTACTTCACAGCACCCAAACCCCATGGCTATGGAATTGCCTCTCCTTATCCATTTGCCTAAAATAAATATTCCTCCTTATTTTCTGCTTTTTATCTGGGTTAAACATTTCTAGTCCCCTTTTCTGAGAGTAAGCTTTCAATATTCTCTGCTCTGTCAAGCCTTGCTTTTCACTTTTGCCAGTTATCACTGTTCAAGAGGAATAAATTTGTGAATTGAATTATATATGAGCATGTGTGGAGGAGGTCTCAGCGCCAGATAGCAGGATACAGATAAATGGTTGGCTGTCTCTACTGGGAAAAGCTGTCACCTACTGCCTTCCTGTGATTTGTAGGAGCCATGAAAAATTAACGTTTGATTGGTCAGTCTTTAACTTGACTGGGATGTGTAGAGTTCTCTTTTATTCATATCCTTCCAGATAAGGTCTGTTTTATAACAGAAGTGACTTGGTTTGTAAAATATGACTTTGGTTTGGTCCCAAGTTTGAAACAACATCACAGAGTTTGATGGATATCAAGAATCAGTTAAGTGCTGATTTCAACCCTTGAACTGAGGTCAAAATAAAAATGCACAAGTATTTCTTTCTAGAATTAAGATGCCTATCAATAAAGGTTGTTTTAATTTATTTGGTTTTCACTGTTGAGTCTCTATGCATGCATCTGTAAGGAAAAGGGAATGGTATTCTAACCATAGTCCATCTTTCTTAATAGATTTTTGGGCAGGCAGATACTTCATTAAAGAGGTGGCTGCTGGATTTTGCTTCCAAGAGGAAAGAAGCAGAACTCAGAAGTGGTATTGTTAGAAATAACAGCTTCTGGGATAAAGTCATCTTCCGTAAAATACAGGTATGCTTGAAAGCCTCTGAGCTGAAGTTTGCAATTGTTGAATTTCATTGGGATGGTTCATATTTCATAGGAATATAGTCTGGTATGGCTTTTTCACTGATTAAAGACTACCTGGCTACTCAGAGCAAAAATCAGAGCTATCTTTTTATTTTCAATCTCATTTTTTCAATTCCCTTAGTTCTCAGAGTATCAGCTAACTGTATTAACCTTAGTTCTAGAGTATCAGCTAACTGTATTAAGGAAGTGTCTTGGGGTGACTTTATGATGTGTATTCCATATTGCTGCCCTGTGCCCAGAAATTAGGGCAGAAATTCAGTCACTCTGAAACAGTCTGGTGCTTCTCTCTTGACACTTTGAAAGCAAACATTGTCCTTCTGAAGAAAGAATGCTAAGTATGACACAGTGCCACCTGTAGCCCCCATTGTCTTCTCCCTGTTGGTCACTAGTAAGTTATGCCTGCTATTATATCTGACACTCACTTGCTATGGCCTTGACCTTGGCTGTACAACATGCCCATGTGGCTGCTTTTTATAGCATTCAGTATGTATGAGAAGTTGATACAAGGCAGTTAAAAATAAAGCCATCACTGTAAGGCCATGGCTTGAGCTCTTCTTGGCAGAGTCTGCATTGCAGTGACATCACAGTCTGTATAGATACTGTATGTTTGAGATCCCATATCTTCTAGCCATTAATGAAACTAAAAACACTGCAAGAAAGCTTGCAACAGCAGACTAAACTTTTACTCTCTAACATTTGTGGGTGGCACTGTAGGTGAAGAGTGGCTAAGGATGTCATAAAAGGTGACTCGAAGTTTTTCTAAAATGCTTTTGGTGTCCACAGTATCTTGTGTCTATTGTAGGCAAGTTTGGGAGGAAGAGTAAGGCTGATGGTTACAGGAGCAGCACCTGTGTCTGCAAGTGTACTGACCTTCCTGAGAGCAGCTCTTGGCTGTCAGGTGAGTTGCCTGGCCTTAGTCCTAAACCCTGAATATTTTAATATCCATCTCCAGGTTTTTTAGAGTTTTTCTAGCAGTCTGATTATATGGATAACTCTTTCTGGTATTCTTGGAGACCATACAAGTGCGTGCTCTTTTCCCAAGCTTCTCTCAGTCCCATGAAATTTCCATATTCATCCCAAAGTCTTTTAACTGAAGTAATCAGCTGTCTGAAGTGTCTTTCCTGTCTTAGAGGAAAGATTTTTTTGATGGGCTGCAGTAAGCAATAACTTACATACTTGATTTAAGTTTCTGGAGTTTGCCTTGCTTACAGAAGTATTTGTAACCACTGTAGAAAACCTAATAATGTGATCATATTGTAGTGTTGCTGTTTTGAAAATGAGGCTGGGGAGAATCAGATTGCACACATTGCATTTATCTTCAGAGTCTCTTCAAAGTATATGCTTTCAGAGGTAAAATTTGAACAACAGTGGCATAGAACAAATGTGTTGAAATTAAATAAATTTCAAGGATAGAAAACAAAAATACTCTAAAATATTAGGCTTTCATAATTTCCTGAAGTTTTTCAGTGGTGTGCTGGTGTAACAATGCATTTTGCACAGAAAAGGGAAGCCTGTCTTGTGTATAACAATCACAGAGCTGTGATGGGGCATACGGATTCCATTTCCGGCTGTCTCAGACAAAGCTATTTTTAAATTACGTGAATAAAGTCACTACTAGTGCTACGGTTCTTCATTTCTTTCTTGCTTCCTCTGCTGTTTTCTGTTTTAATCTAAATAGGTGTCACATACTGTGTGAAACTGAGTGAAACTATGAGTAAATATTGGAACTGATGGTGGAATATTAGCACTTAAAATTGTGTATTGTGATGAAACTAATAAATCAGTATTTCTTTTTTTTAGAAGATGCTGAGGGTTTTGGTACACTCAAATGTAAACCATTAGAAGAAACAAAATGTTAGTTGCTTTTTAATGAAGATACTGTGTTGAAAAGTAATGGTCTTAGATTATATTTTGATTTCACCTTCTAGTTCTATGAAGGTTATGGACAGACTGAATGCACAGCTGGATGCTCCCTGTCATTGCCTGGCGACTGGACAGCAGGTATGATGTTCAGCTCTCTACCTGTCTGTTAAATGTCAGGGTCCTGAAATTTTTAGAGGTCACTTTATTTAATCTTCAGTAACCCCTATCACGAAGGATATGATTGGTTTTCTTCAAGTGAAGTAAAAAAAGTTTTGAAGGGATCCCTTGATGTTTCTACCCCTAAATAGCTATGAATATTCAGTAATTCAAACTTCTAATAGGATCTGTTCTTGTAAGTTGAAGTAGCTTTAGGAGAAGGGAGGTCATAGTATTAACCCTTTGTAGTTTCTATCAAACAGGAATCTTCTGTGTATAAAGGCAGGCTGGAAATACAAATGGCATTTTTTGGTGTTGGAATCAACAGTCTGCACTTCCCTCAGCTGTTACATCTCTAGTTCCTTAATTGAAATAATATTGCTAATTAGTGGGGCTTCTGCTACTTAAATATCTCTGTAGAGAGGATCCTGATTATAAGAAAAAGCAAGCCTGAATACATGGTTCAGCTTGTAACATTCTTAGGGATATCTGAGAATTTAATGTTTCAGTCCTGGCAAATTTAAGCTACCAGAAATCAGTTTTCCATCTTTCTTCAGTGTGTAAGCAGCTTACTTTTTTCAGGATCTGGCTAAAAAGCATCAGGCTATTGAAGTGTTACTCTGTTTAATAGGTCATGTTGGAGCACCAATGCCATGCAATGCCATCAAGCTTGTTGATGTACAAGAAATGAATTACTTCGCTGCCAAAGGAGAGGGTGAGGTAAGTAATTTTGGAAAGTCAGTATGAGCCTCTTGGGAAATCTTGTAAAATGGGTTTTTTGTTCCTGAAATAACTGAGATTAGTAGAAGTGCTAAACATGGCCTGCTACCTAAAATCTAAGATGTCCGCATGCAATATCAGTTAATGATTCACAGAAGCAAACCAGGAAATAGTATATTGGAGGGCAGAAGAAACAGCTTCCATAGTAATCTGTTATCCCACAGGTTAACAGAGGGTTATATGACCATACATAAGGTTGTATGACCAAGGCAGCATCTTCCAGCTGCGGAATAGCTGGGAGGTGGCCACCTCATACTGCAGTTATCCTTCAGCAGAATGCTGGCAGAGGGCTTCCCTCCCACTCCACTGCTGTGGGCCAGAGAACAGCTGATGCATGTAGCCACTTACCCAGCTTGTGATGTGTAAGATGAGGTAATTTAAAGTGGCTGGAAACTTCTAAGAGAAATGGAGATCAAGTGACATGAAGGCTGATGATGATTTGTGATTCCTGCCTGTACATTTTTCTGAACTTTTTTCATTTGCAGTCTGCACAAATTGAACATGTATTTTTTACAAATTGCATTTTGAGGACCCACCTTTATATGTGATGCTTTATGCTGTCTTTTAAAATACTGTTTTGAAGTAAAATATATACAGGTTTAACTTTGTGTATATACTTTGAAGAGATGTTCATATAGTAATTTATTTTCCCCAAGCCTCGAAAGCAGATTAACTGTGGTGTCTTTCATATGCTTTCAAGAGGCTATTGGGGCAGCTGGGGGAAGGAGAAATTAAAAGTAGCTTAAGCAAGTAACTAATTTGTGGCTACAAAGGATTTATAATCTTTATTTGTTTTGGTTGTAATTTGTATGAGACTAGAGACAAATCATTGGGCTTTAATTCCCAGAAATACTCAAGGATTTAGTTGGTCTTGGTGGTGGGAAACTGCTTGCAAATGGAGAACAATGTCAAAATTATTCTGTCTTGCATATGACTCCGTATTTAGTCTTCATCAATAATTTTTGCTTCACTTTCAGTATGCTCTTAAAGCTTGGTCTGCTAGAGGAATTGAGTATAAATTCTTATAATAATAAATAGGTAAATAGTTTTTAAAACAAAAAAACTCCTAAAAGTGTTTTGCTTGCACCTAGTGTGAAAGTTTGCTGCATTAGGAGTTACTTTGGACTTGAGTAAAAATGGTAGCACCTTAATATATCAGATGCCATCTTAGGCCTGAAAGACTAACTTCCTCAGTATAAACTATTCTAAATATAACAAAAGAAGTGTTGTAACTTACTTCACAGCACCCAAACCCCATGGCTATGGAATTGCCTCTCCTTATCCATTTGCCTAAAATAAATATTCCTCCTTATTTTCTGCTTTTTATCTGGGTTAAACATTTCTAGTCCCCTTTTCTGAGAGTAAGCTTTCAATATTCTCTGCTCTGTCAAGCCTTGCTTTTCACTTTTGCCAGTTATCACTGTTCAAGAGGAATAAATTTGTGAATTGAATTATATATGAGCATGTGTGGAGGAGGTCTCAGCGCCAGATAGCAGGATACAGATAAATGGTTGGCTGTCTCTACTGGGAAAAGCTGTCACCTACTGCCTTCCTGTGATTTGTAGGAGCCATGAAAAATTAACGTTTGATTGGTCAGTCTTTAACTTGACTGGGATGTGTAGAGTTCTCTTTTATTCATATCCTTCCAGATAAGGTCTGTTTTATAACAGAAGTGACTTGGTTTGTAAAATATGACTTTGGTTTGGTCCCAAGTTTGGTAGGCTCCATGAGGTCATTAGAGCCCTCACTAATTCTCTGATCTCCCTCCTATTGACAACATCTCATGTTCATTGTATTGTAGTTCACCAGCATGCTGGGTAGGCACTGAAAATAGGTGGGATGAGTCTTTCAAGAATCGATTGCTGGACTACATTAGTAATTCCTTCTAGTCTAATTTTTGGACAACAAATGTGCCATTTGCTTGACACACAACTTTTCTTTTCCCTGCTAGTTTTAGCACAATGCCCCTGCTGTTTACCAAAGCTGAAATGAACATGTTGCCAGGCTGAGAGATAGTATTTCTGGATCTAGCCAAATTTTTTCACATAAATAAAAACAAATTTTTTCTGACAGGTTCCAATTATTCAAATAGTGGGTAGGAGCACTGCTACTAGAATGGAAGAGAACAGATCATTCCAATTGCTTCTTATTATATTTCACACCATTGGAAAATGTTAGGTCTCCAAAAACCATGAGTAGAAATTCCTGTACAAATGCAAACTTCCTCTTGCCTTTTCAATGGGAGTTAAGAACTGTTGGAGAAAGCATTTGTTGCTAGTAGTGATTGCTAACTTTCCTTCATAGAAGCATATATTAACAAATGGCTCTTTTCAGGTGTGTGTCAAAGGGCCAAATGTGTTTCGTGGCTATTTGAAAGATCCAGAAAAAACAGCAGAGGCTCTGGACAAAGATGGCTGGCTTCACACAGGAGATATTGGAAAATGGCTACCAGTAAGTTAACTTACATAGCTGGAATGGTACTTTCATAGTTATGAGCAGAAATTTAATAAATATATTAGAGAGCACTTGGTATTGAACAGAATTAGTTAGGTGAAAGACAAGAATTTGTGGATAATTACTGTTGTAGATAAATCTGTGTGCCTGGGGCTAGAAAGGTATTGACAGTGCCAGTCCTGAGGCTTTCCCCAGTTTACATGAGATGGATACATAACCTATTTTCTTCTAACATTAGTTTTACAGTTCTCTGGCTCTAGCACAGTTTTACTGTGCCAGTGTGGCATGCCTAAGCTGTGTAGATTGGTTTTTCACTTGAAGTGCCTCCTCTGAGTGAAAGTTATTTCTGTTAACAGAATGGTACATTGAAGATCATTGACCGGAAAAAACATATATTTAAACTAGCCCAGGGAGAGTACATAGCACCAGAGAAAATAGAGAATGTGTATCTGAGATGTGAAGCTCTTGCACAGGTGTTTGTCCATGGAGAGAGCTTGCAGGTAAGAATTTTTCAGGTAATTGTAAAAATTAATGCAAAAGGAGACTGCAGAAAAGCCTTTCTTCCTTCTGCCCACCTCAAACTTTGGGACTGGAATTTAAATTTTTATCTTCAATTTTTATTGTTACACATTTTAGTTCTGATTGGATTCTAGCAGTTACAGAGCATGTTTCTGGATTTAGTTTCAGACCAGGTAGTGGAGCTGAACTAATTTGCATACTAATGATTGAATATAAATTGCTAACAGTGTGCAGGGGGAAAAACCCAAAAAACAAACAAACACCGAAACAAACCCCCACACACCAAGAAAGAACCTGGATATCTTGGGGGTTTTCAAGTGTAAAGAGAAATGTGGGTCTTCAGAAGCTGAACTGAAAGAATTACTCTTAACTGCACTCCTGTGTTCAGGTAGCAGAAAGCTGCTGACTCTGATCCTATAGCAGGATCAGAAATGCTCCTCAAAGCCTAGCTGACTAGTAAGAAATGTGTAGCAACTAAAGTGTTGACTTAAAGTGTTGGGAATTTTTGTCAAGCTTTTTTCTTTTTTTAGGCCTTCTTAGTAGCTGTTGTGGTACCTGATCCTGATACTCTGCACAACTGGGCCAAGAAAAAGGGAGTTGAAGGCTCCTATCAAGAGCTATGCAAAAACAAGGTAAGGCATATCTAACTGAACAGTTAGCTGTTCTGCATCAGCTTCTTCAAGTTGATGCTTATGCAAGCATGAAGCTATACAATGTATTTCTGTATCCACAGGATGTAAAAAAATACATTCTGGAGGACATGGTGAGAGTTGGGAAAGAATCTGGTTTGAAGTCATTTGAACAGGTATGTTGCTTGTGAGAACCAAATACCTAATTCTTTAAACTTCTTAACACCGATATGATCTGATTCTCCAGAGACTGCTTTTAATTTCTGTCTGGAAAACTTCTCAAGTGACAGGCTTTGTTATGATGTTTGGGCAAGTTTTTAATAGTCTTGTCTATTCCAAGGAATACCGCTTGGCTAGTAACTTTTTATTTTCCAGGTGAAAGACATTTTCCTGCACACTGAAATGTTTTCTGTTGAAAACGGGCTGTTGACACCAACACTGAAGGCAAAGAGACCAGAACTGCGAAAATACTTCCAGTCACAGATAGATGAACTCTATGCTAATGCCAAAATGTAATTGTGAATGGAATGAGGAAAGTGGCACATGTCTGTCTACTGTTGGCCTTCATATCTGTATTTTGACTACAGCAAAAATAGGGAAGGAAACTGTGCAATCATTAACTTGTACAAAAATGGGTACTTGCCATAGGAACATTGAAGAAATGGAACACTGCCTTACTGTCAAGTTGTGTTGCATACTGTTTTTATGGTGACCTATTAATTCCAAAAAGAGCCTTAACTATAAATGGTAAATATATGTAAATTATTTAATATTTCCTTGGTCAAAAATGGGACTCACCTTCACCAAGGAGCTAAGGTTTTATTGCCAGCATGTTTGCTGTCTGCAGTGTGTTTTGCAGTTGTCAATTCCACAAAGGATTTGGCAGCTTTGAAAATGCCTCTAAGTATCTTGCATCCTCAGAAAAATTACTTAATCTCTTCAAAAAAACCCCACCACTCAACCACCAAAAAACCCAAACCCTTACAGTTGCATAGCTGGTATCACATCTTTTGTTAGTCCCAGTATTAACTGGGGCAAGGCATCTGAGCTGTATCTCCCTTCTACATCTGCAGCCAGTTATGATATGTACTTCTATAAGGTAGAAGCCAGCACTCCACACAAAAAAGAGTGATGAATAGAAGTTCCTCAGAGTAAGTCTGCATGTGGTGGTTCTGCACTGTGTGGATGCAGTTCATTCAGCAAGTGTAGCCTCTGCTACAGTAGCATGATTCTGGAGTGGCGCCAGCCTCGCAAATGAGAGGATCCCAACTCTGGCAAGAACACTAAAGACCTGAAAACCCAATCAGGAGGCTGGGCTTGCTAACAGTCAGGGTAAACATTGCACCTGTCCTAGCCACGTGTTTCCCTGTAATGAACTTGTATTTAAAATGCATTTTATAAAAATGCGCCAGGCCCTCTGTAAGTGGAAGAGCTTCTGACATAACCTCTGTTTTCTGTGCTTTATGTATGAGCCACTGAGTATTCTTCACTGAATAGCAAAATAGGTCAGGTAGAATTGTTTTTGCCTGATGCTTTGCAGCAGTTGGAATTATTTATATATGCCAACAGAACTGTGTGTTGGCCCAGAATAGTACTTGTTCAGGGATAAAAACCTAATTCCCAGATAACTAGTTATTATTTTGCAATTTATCTTTTGTTTGAAAAATCAGCAGAAATAAGCCTTATTACAGCATAAGTCTTTTGCTATCCTTAACAGAGTTGGTTTTGCATTAACATTCATTGCTGTTTTTTGAAAACATGGATATATGTAAAAATACAAGCACAACAAGGTTTGCACTAAGATTTGTGTGTGATTGTAATGCACTACTCTGTAGCATAATTTCATATGTGTATGCAATTCAGGTACACAAATCCAAGTCAACTGTTAGAGCAGTAGTTTGTTACATTGAAATTCAAATGTTTGCTTAGTGTTGGCTATTTCTATGTTTTATAAAACCAAAACAATTTTCAAAACCAATGAAGGAAACCAAAATAAATATTTCTGCATTTCAATGCTGTGATGTATTTGTTTATCAAGGAAAAATGCTGCTGGCTAACAAGCCCAGGTGTAATATTCTAACTGGCAAGCTGTAAAACTCCACTGCTACAGACATGCTAAATACAGTGTAAAGGCTGGTTGTTTACACTTTTACTGTTGGAAAGTGACTTTTCATGTTTAAAGTGTTGGTCAATATTTGTAAGAAAGGGATACTGTTGTATGTAACTTTCTTTTTCAGTACATTACTAAACAAGCAAGTCTTTAATTTTTTTTTTCTTTTTCCTGACAGTTGTGTTCTTACTAGCACCTCAACTGACTTTAACTTGAGTGAAAGCTGGAGTTTTCTGAAACTCTTATCAGCTCCTGGGTGGTGGTGGTAGTGGGTTTCCTTATGCCTGCCCTCACACCATGCATTTGGCTTAAATCGGGTATGGTATGAAAGATTTCAGGGGCAGAGTTACCAGAGCATAGATGAAGCACTACCACCAGGACACTGTTTAAAGCTCCATGTGACTACAGCTGTCATTGTGAGATACTAAGCAAACCTCTGTTCCTACCCATTGAAGAGTTTCTCCTCTTAAGTAATTTTGTATGTTCCTCTATACATTTCTTCCACACTGAAGGAAAGCTAAACCAAATTTGTCAGTTATTCAATAACATACTCAGATGTGTGTGTGCTGCTTGGAAAGACAGGGAAGTGTCATCACCCCTCTCCTACTGGAGATAGCTGAGAGAGGGATGAGAACTGGATCTAAGGTTTATGTTCTTAACAACATTCTATTGAAGAAACCTATCATTACAGAAACAAAACTGTACTGCCTTATCTGTGGCTCATGAGGCTGGGTGCTATAGCCAGCAAATTAGAATTTTAAAGAGAAATGTGCCACCTCCTAAGCCTAAAGTGATTATTTCACTGTGTTAGCTTATTTGGCTGGCTAAAGCTAAAAGCGTGTGTGTGGGTGTCAGTGTCATCCACCACATGGATGAAGAGGCGTGGCATCAAAAGGGTCCCTCCAGCTTACAAGACTTGACATTGCTAAATCTCCTGTTAATTTTAAGTGGCAGGGATGGAATTAAAAGTTTTCCAGCTATAGAGTACTTTTTTTTTTTTTTTTTTTTTGGCACGCCATTAAAGCAAGTACTATTTTTGCGCGGTTTAAAATAATTTCTTAACTGTTTTTAAGCGTAGCTTTCATTTTATCTTGGCAGAAGCGATCTCTTTCGCTTGCTTTTCCAGATGCACAGCGTCAGTTCAGGAAAAGGGAGGGGAGAAGAAAAGGGGAAGTTTTTGTGGTTTGCTTTTCTAATCAGAGTAATTATAAATTCCTCCGAACACTGCATTGCCTCCGGCCGGGGCGGCGCTCTCCCGGCGCTGTCCCGCTTCCCTTTCCGGCCCGGCGGCTCCGCCCCGCGCCTCCCCTTCCTTCCCGCCGGCGGCGCGCGCGCTTCCAAAGGCGCGGGAGGCTGCCCTGAGGGGCCGGGCGGGGGGCCCGGGGCTCCCGCGGGAGAGGAGCTGCGCCAGCGGAGCGAGGGTGCAGGCGGGAGCTGCAGCGTCGCGCTTTGTCTTTTTCGTGTGCCCGGCTCGCTGATACGTGCTATGTGCAGCCCTCCATCCGTACATAAATATATAACCTCTACATCGGTCTCGGCGAAGGAAGTGAGTTTTACTGCTTTTGAAGTGAGCTGAGCGTAATAGCTTGAAGTAACAAAGAATAGTTTGAAGTAACGAAGATTTCCCGTTCTCTCCCAGGTACACACACAGCAAGCTGATTTTGTATCGGGGACAAATTTTCACTGACTTTATCCTCGGTTTTGTATTCAGCAGCATATAATAAACAGTGAAATGTCCTCAAAGAAGAAAATAAAGAAGAGTCATACCAGCTCTAAGCTAAAGGTAAGTTTTGCTAGGTTGGGCAGCCTTCAAATAGCCAGTGTTTTGTTTTTGTAGAGAGCGTTCAAAGGAGAGCAAGGAAGGCGGTGAAAGGCCTTGAGGGGAAGTCGTGTGAGGAGTGGCTGAGGTCACTTGGTCTGTTCGGCTGGAGACTGAGGGGAGACCTCATCGTGGTCTCAGCTTCCTCACCAGGGGAATTGCAGGGGCAGACACTGATCTCCTCTGTCTGGTGACCAGTGACAGGACCAAAGGAAGCGGCATGAAAGCTGTGCCGGGGAGGTTTAGGTTGGATATTAGAGAACGGCTCTTCACCCAGAGGGTGGCTGGGCACTGGAACAGGCTCCCCAGGGAAGTGGTCACAGCACCAGCCTGACGAAGTTCAAGGATTGTTTGGACAATGCTCTCGGGCACATGGTGTGACTCTTGGGGTGTCCTTTGCAGGGCCTTGATGATCCTTGTGGGTCCCTTCCAGTGCAGGATACTCTGTGACTCCGTGTTGTGCTAGTGTGCAGTCAGGGCATTGTCTCTGGAGGTGGATGCACGGGGCTTAATGCAGGGCTTGCTTTGCACTGGCAACTGCTGTGCAGTCCCTGCTGGGGCCGGCTTGGGGTGCTGGCGTGGGGTTTTCTTTTTTCCATTTAGGAGTGGTACAAAATGGACCATTGACAAAAGTTTAAAAGGCGAAAGTTTAAAAACAGTCTCATAAAAGAAGATTTATAGGGAAAGTAGTTGATGTGTATATTTGGTACCATAACAGAAATGCTGGGGCAATGCTAAGCACTGGTAAAATTTAAAAGCTTCAGAAGTCGGTCTTTTCTGGTTATAATTCACCCTAGAGGTATGCACAGAAATTAGTGAGGAAAGTCACTCACACGTGGTGTGAATGGCACACAACTGTTTTGTAAACTAGTGTCATTCTCACTTACCCTTCTGCTTTACAGAAGTGTCTCTCTAATCCTTGATTTATAAATCCCACTTTTGTATAAGAAGTTACACTATAGCTTTTCAGTTTCTTAAAGTGCAAGTAATTGAATTGGACAAGGATGAAAATTTATGTCATATAGAATGAAAGAAGAAATATTTTCAAGCCTGAAAAGAAAAAGACTACAGATCTTAGAAAGCAAGTATTAGAGTGTTATAAGATTTCTAGGCTTGTACACTTTTATGAAATAAGACAAAGCTTGCAGTAGAATACAATATCAAATAGCAGAATATACATGTTTTATACCATCACTTCTCATAGGGGAAAAAGCCCATAGCCTGAGGAAAAAATGTGCTTCAAATCGTTATGCCATAGCTCAGGAGTCAATATGGTTCTGGTTAAATGTACTTCTAGTCAAATGTTCTTGAAAGTCATTGTCATGTTTAAGCTGTTGTACACTCAGAAAAGCTGGATAAACTGGTTCTTAACTTCATACCCGTCCAGGAGCACAAAGCCAACTCCAGTCTTCGTTGGAAATCGGTTCCTCTTGAGGAACCAGATGTCTCAAGGATATTGAAGGTAGCAGGAACAAATCAACTTGAGGAGCTTGATGATTCCTTTGGTTAGTATTAACTTGAATGTCATTTAAGGTATGCTTTTCACAACCAACCACATGGGCAAAATACTTCAGTGCTTACCTAGGAAAAGGTTTTGGTTCTTTGCAAGAGAAAGTAATGGATAGGAGAGACAGACGGGACTTTGTGTTATTTTCCATAATTTAGGAAGTAACAAGAATAATGCTGTAGTATGTGCAAATAAAAGTTAGTGGAAGAATACTGGCTATTCCACCTTTATAGTCTGAATGGTAGAATTTCACATATTATAATATTGCAGTTGTGTAAGAACTTACCGTTAAAAACCAAAGTTCAATATCTTAACTTATTCTGTATTAAATTACACAAATTATGAAGTGACATTTTTGCCATTGTACGAGTATTCATGGCAGCAAACTTGGACATTCTCAGGGATGTCATCCTGCCATTTTCAATGTTACTTAAAAAAATAACATCAAACTGTACAATTTTTGGTGAAGGATTAAAACCACTTCCATGCTTTGTATTGGACTTGTGTAATGAAGCCTCAATACACAGGAAGAGAATCAATTTAGATGGAGTAGATGCTCCTGTGTGGAGTCCTCTTATATCTATCTGTATATATATGTTTGGGGTTTTTTGAAAACCAGTGTAATTAGAAGCTGTAGAGAAGATGTTAAGAGCTGTTTCTCAACTGTAATAGTTATTACTCTGAGAAAATTGTGGAAATATAAATGTGGCTACTAGGAACAGCATTGAAAATGAGTTATAAAAAACAATTAAGCAAAAGGGTTGTTTATAAGGCAAGGCTGCAAAATGAAAAACACTTTTCCTTATTTCTGTGTTATGTATGTAGACTATAAAAAGAGTTCCCTCTGACAGTAATGTAAACTAACACAAAAGTGTTTTGGCTTGAAAAGAGAAATTTGCACTATGGAAGACATGCTAAAACCTTGAATTTCTGAGGGTTCTAATCTATTTTGGTAGCTACCTTCAAGAATTCTACACTTAGAAATATTCTTTAGCAGCAATAATTGCCTTCTTATAGCATCTACTAAAGCAGCTTAAAATTTATATTAAAAAAAAAAGAAAGTAGTTATTTAAATGTGTAGAAGTTTTACATCTGCCATAGCAAAGAGAGACTTGAAACAAACTGTACCAAGCATTTTGCTTGCTCTATGCCATGAATACATGCTGAGCTACCTTTGGTTTGGGTTTGTAAAGAAATAGCAGGTGAATGGGTACAGAAACTATGAAACTTTTCACTGTATATTTTTTCATAATCCTCAAATAATACTTGTAACGAGAACTTCCTTTTTGTTAGTTAGCAAACCACAAATATTCTAACTAAATTCTTAATGGCAGGCAGTGCTCTTTTCCTTAACAGATGGGAGAGGTGTTCATGTGGTTTATTTTCTGTTCTTTATAGATCACCCTTTGCACAGTACTGCTGTGGATGCTTATGGAGAGGAACAGTCACAAAACGCATCACTCAGTTGTGTTTCGGCACCACAAAGGCAAAATGCAGACAGAAGGTCTGGTGGAAAAAAAATAAAATTGTCAGCATTTAATTTAATCTCTAGATTTTTAGTTTAAAAGGGAAAAACGTTCTAGTTAAATTATATGGAACAAAGAAAATTATTTAAAAAATATTTTAATTCAAATTTTAGTATATTTCTCATCTGTTAAATCAAATTTACTTTAATAGAACTCGTATGAGACATAGCTGTACAGAATGCTCCCCAAAACACAAGGTTTTGGTGTGCATATGGTTGAAGATCATTCTTTCTCAGAGGGTAGTAGTGTGTGTTTTTCTTCTCCCAGTAAAAAACGGCGTCACTCAAAGCCTTCCAATGGTGATGTTCGGAAATTCAACACGGCTGATGCTGGAGTGGAACCCCTTAAGGAGGCTGTGGTACAGAAAAAGTTGCATGAGTATTATCAGTCAATTTAATTTTAGTTCATTTCTTTCAAAAATTCGTTGCCCTGTCTCCCGGGGAGTGGTGGGGGGGGGGGGGGAGAGGAGGACCTTCCGTTTGTTTCTTAGTACTGCCTTAGTACTGAATTGTATCCAAAATAATCAATCCTCAGAGTGTTCCTGTGGGATGGCCAAGTGAAATGCTTAAAGCTACAAGTCTTCCTATCAACAAGGAATATAATAGCCAGGTGCTCCTGGGTCCTGTAGCCTATTGTCTTGCTCATTTGGGACTATGTTCTTTCCTTTTTTCAAATATATTCTTCGTACCTAAAATATATGTTCTCAAGGAATGGCAGACTAGATGCAATAGGAATCCTTTGTACTTGTTTGGTATTGAAGCAAAACAGACTTATGGGAAAAATAATATTGATAAAATTAATTTTGAATATGTGTTAGAATGAAAAGCCATTCAGTTTTGAATGAGTGTTTCGCCACACTTACTCCACAATTAGTGTAAAATGCTTTTGGCCCACTTAGGTGCCAGACATACAGGGGAGACAACTGTCTGCAGGCTCAAGAAAGTAACCTATGATA
Source organism: Corvus brachyrhynchos (assembly GCF_000691975.1). Classification (NCBI taxonomy): domain Eukaryota; kingdom Metazoa; phylum Chordata; class Aves; order Passeriformes; family Corvidae; genus Corvus; species Corvus brachyrhynchos. The sequence continues at coordinate 12,653,144 of NW_008240046.1, forward strand.
AAAGCAGATGTGCAGCAGTTGGAACAAGAGTTTTTTATGTATTGACATTTATTGGGATTGTACACTCAGTACAGAGTCTTTCATCAGTAGGCTGGATGCCTGCAGCACTCTTGCAGAAGTGCTGTTGGTGTCACAAAGCAGTCAAAGTAGAGAAAGGGTTGGGACAGAACGCAGGTGAGAAGGAAGGTGAGCAAGCACTGGTGATCAGAGAAATGTTAATCCTGGGCAATGACTGTGTGGAACTGAGGGTCCTTCAGCTCCTTAGGATGTCTCCAGCCCTGCTGCAGGGCCAGTGGCTGACAGGTCGGTGGCCAGTGCAGTCAGGCAGCTGCTGTCCCGCAGCAGGGTGACCACTGGGCTGGGACTGGTGAAGCAGGCTGAAGGATAGGTTACTGATGCTTCAGTCAGGAAATGCCTTCTGTATTCTGCCTAATTGCCATCTCTCAGGTGTTTAGATGAGTAAACCTAGGGTTTATTCTGGAAGTTAATCTGCTTTTCATACTGCAGAAGACTCTGAATACTACTCAATTCCAGACAAAAAAGAAGCAGCCTTCAGAGGAGAACACATCAGATCCTTCTGGTAAAGTAGACTTTTCAGAACTTCCATATATAGCTTTTCTTCATTCAACATCAAAGTTTTTCGACAGTGTTCATTTCTGGAATGTAGCAACATAGTTAGTGCTTCTAGAAATGGGAAGTTTTAGTTTCAGTGTTGGTATGGACCCCCATTTGGTCCCCATGGTTTGCATCCCTGGATTTGCCTATTCCTTCCCTGGAGGGGTAAAGTATAGGTGTGCGTTATACCTGTAAGGCAGCCTGGTTCCCTTTGGAGGGAAGCCTGGAAACCACAGCTGTGAAGCTGTAGGAGGTGTCAGTACATTCCTTGGTGCGGAAGCCTGGAGCAGCAGCTGTGGGGTAGAACTTGGAATGTCCCTGCCTGCACTGCAGGTGCAGCTGTCACTGTAAAGACCTTTGAGACAGGGAGCTTCACGACAGTAGCATTTTTTAATAGGGAAAAACTCTCTTGTGCCATCTTGCTTCCTTTGAACAGAACCTGATCATGTTTTAGTACTAGATTTACATTGGGGAGTGTGTGAAGAAACATGGTTTAACTTCTAGTGGAATTGGTTAATAATACTATTGCAAAGTTTAAAGAAATGTATTTGTGTAGAGTGGGTTTTTGAAGCATACATGGTGTTAATAGAAGAATGTATACAAATATAAAAGCTCATGAGTCTTTGAGTAATGCAAGTTGCAAATTCAGGCTAATAGTTTTTTAACACAAAAAATCATGTTTATGGTGCACTGTGTAGTGTATTACTTAGTTTACTGATGTGTTCCTGGGCTTGCTTGAATCAATAAAGAATAAGAATTAAGTTACATATCATTGATCATCCCAGTTCTAAGGTGTTCCCAGATAAATCTATCATAGTTGCTCAGCCAAAGACAGATGAAATAATTTACATATCCCTCTTCCCAAATTTCATGTTAAAATATTTATAACTTTTAGATGGTTATTTTGATGGTGGGCACAAGAGTTCTTCTCTTGTTTTACAGTGTGTACCTGAATTGTGCAATGCTTATGTTTATTCTGCTGTTCCAGTGGATAGCCCACATTCTCTACAGGTTTGGTGTCCCAAAGACCTGAAGAGATCTGCTGGAGATATTACAGAACTGGATGTTGTTCTGGCCAAAGTTGAGAAGATAGCAGCAAATTACAGGTAAATATTCTGCTTTCCCATGACTGGATATTCAAAGTTTTAAAAAGAAATCCCTGTGTTTTTGCTAATGGGCTGTCCTTCAGGGAATCAGTATTGCATGGTTACGTTCTGATGGTAATGATTATTAAGTTTCTATGATAAAAATGTTTTTTCACATGTGATCTTGACATGGTCTCCAGGATTTGATATTTTTCCAAACATGAACAGCATATCTCAGGTGATACTTTTCAAGGTAGAAATGAAGCTATTGCTAGTATATGAAAGATCTGCAGTTGTCTAGCTGCTTACCTTTGGGGTTTGTTACTCAAAGGAAGGATTTTGGATGAGATTTCCCCTTTACTAAACCAAATGGGTTGTGTTTTGTCCCTCTGACTTCTCCAGACAAAGCATTGAATCAGACATTTGCAGAAAGGCTATCAGTGACTTCTCTTCTGCTTTCAAGGACCAAATCACTGATCTTGTAAGTACAACAGAAATAAAATCAATTTTGTGGTCAAAGTACCTATGGTTTTATATTGCCCTTTACACATTCATTTTACAAGCTGTAAAAGTTTCCAATCTCTTGTCAGTATAAGTGACATGAAAACACAATTTGTTGTGTGCAGGTTATGATTGGCTGCCTCTGTGCAGGCCTTCACAAGAATTGCCTCTAGACACAACACTGCTGTCATGCAAGTACTTTGCAAAATTGTCACCTTCTGAGAATAGGGAAGCATCCAGTAATCCTGAAGTGTTTGTCATATCTAAATCATTATGTAGTAAAACAGGTGAACTGCGTAATTTAAATGAGCATACAGCTATGTCAGACACTGTTTAAAAGCTCATGGACGACTAGGGTTTTAAAAGGTTGATGATTTCATTTTTGTGCTGTCTCAGTGAATTCTGAGTAAGGCCTCTAACATAGTCCAGGGAAAATCATGCTTTTTTAAATTAACATTTTGAACATAACTAAGATATTCCAGAACCATCTGGACACAATCCTGTGCCATGTGCTCTAGGATGACCCTGCTCCAGCAGGGAGGTTGGACCAGAAGACCCATTGTGGTCCCTTACAACCTGAGCCATCCTGTGATGCTGTGATAAGCTTATGGGCTGCAAAGGTTAAGATGATTATGATGAGTAAAATGAACTCAGAACTTTGCAGGAGTTGTGCCAAGTACAATGGGCAAGTATTAAAGCTATAGTTCTGAGTGGTTCATTAGAAGTAACAAGTGTTAGAATTACCAGATTTATACATCCATATAAAGATACAGAAAAATTAAGGTAGGTAGTATTACAGTAATTGGTACAAGGAGTATTACTTGGACTAACTCCTTTTGTGCAACAGTTTTCCTCTGGCATGAGGAGAGAGGAAAGAACCAATACACAACCGGTGATGTCCCTTTGAACCAGGGTTGGCTTTTTAAATAGCTTTTTATGTTATTCCAAAGTAATTCTTGCAGCCATGTTTTTAGGAGGACAGTGATGAACTCAAGATCCATAGTCAATCTGTAATTCTTCTTCTCTGTAGATAGCAGGAGTCCAGGAATTAAAGAACATGAAGAAAAAGAATGCTAAGGTAAATACATACATATCACTACATTGTACGGCATACCGTTGTGGGCATTGGAATGTCAAGAACTTGACTGGAAGAAATAAAATAATTGGCAAAAAAGGTGTGCTGTACTCAGAATCAACTGCACAAATAGAGGTTAGGGAACCACCAGAGGTTTTTTGGAAAAGCTCTGAGTAAATGTGGTGGATTGCAAACTCCATATGTATTCTGCTGTACGGTGTAAAAAGAAGGAATGCACATTGGGATGGGTAAGACCTACCCATGTCAATTACTCTTTTGGCTTTTTGGTTTGGGTTTTTTTAATGAATAATGGTGAGGCCTCTGGAGAGCCAGTTAAATCATGGGAGCTAACCTTAAAGAAACATAAATGAATATAAAATTTAGGAGAGTAGCAAAGATAGCAACCTGTGAGGATAGAATTGGATTGCTTAATTTAAAGAAGGGAAGTCTCAGGCAATTGCATTCCCTAAATAGATGCAGAGTCTTTGTTCAGAGGAAGACAGTTCCTCTCTTCATTCAGAGTAAGAAGTAATTCACTGAAAATGCAGCAGAAATGTTGACAGGAGGAGGCACTAGTGTAAGGGAAGAAAAACACTGCAGTGGTTTCATCAGGGAGAGGTGAATGCCCTACAGAGGAGAGATTTAAGAGCAGCTTAGGCACTGTCTGGATTTTTGCCCAAATTAACATCTTCTGCAAAATTTTCAATGACAAAATAGCTTTAACAAATAAAGTCAACATAAAGCTTATCCTGAGAAGTAGCAGTTAATATGCTAAAGTCTTCTTGACTTGAGGTGATAGGGTAAGCTGCTCTGCATGTAAAATGAAAATCTTAATACACTCCTAGCATTCGATAAAATTTTTGGTTGCTAAATTTAATTTTATGATCAGTTTTGGGTGGTTTTTTTTTTTAACTGTATGTTTTAGCAAAGAAAGCTTACTTAGTTATGCCAATCATCCTGAACATACATTTGTATTAATTTGCATTTTTAAAACTAAAACCTCCTAGAGTTGATAATATTTGAAATCAAAATGTCACAAACTCCTTTTGTATGGTTGTAAATCCAGTGTTTCTTGAGAGAAATTTTGGATGGAGATTAGAGTTTGACATTTTAAACAGCTTTAAAGTGTTTAAAAATATGGCAGTTTATCAGGTCTGGTATCTTAGAATCTTCCACCATGAGAATCTGTATAAAACCTCAGATAAAAAAAAGGCAATGAAATTTGAGTTGTTTGCCTTTGAAGTTTTAGTAACTGTTTCACAGACTTTGTTCACTGTTTGTTTCAGGCAATAATAAACATCAAAAAGAAAAGCCAGCAACTGGTGCAACTCAGAGAAGAGCTAATTGGGTGTGTTTCTAATGATCAACAATAATAGCCTGAAGAACTTAAGGAGTCTGATATCTTGTAACTCGGAAGGGAAAGTAACTTTTTCTGTTCTTTCCTTTTATTTTGATGAAACTACTGCTGTCTTGCTTTTTGTTTTTATAAAAGCTCATGAGAACCTCTCCTTTACATACTTCAGTTGCCTAGATGGTCATTCTTGCAAGTTCTCTTAGCTAATTAGTTACTGGAGGGTGTTTCATGCCATATGTTCATTGGGAGAACACCAGTGTTATGATTTGAATTGCAAAGGTGCTGGATCATAAATTTACAAAGTTAATACAGAGGACTTTTTTGGTTTTGAGGTGGGAGATTGTATTTCGCCTCTGCAGTTTGGCAGGGGTACATGGTTAGTACATGGTTTGCTTCCTTCTCCTGTGCCCACACAATTCCCCTTCTCTAACTTGGCATTAATCTTAAGTGTCATTTAGATACACACCACAGGAATTATGTTCTTTGGAAGAACCATTAGACTTCCCCAAATCCCTCGGGTTGCTAGTGACAAGCTTTATACTGAAGCTGCATTTAACATACACCCTGTAAGGTAACTCTGTAGGGAACTGTGGACTTGGATCCACAAAAACAGCATAAAAACCTTTTCTCTATAGCCATGAGAGGCATTTTTCTTTGTAGTACTGTTGACAAACTTTGCCCAGAGAACTATTTGAAGTCATCCCTCAATGGTTTGAGCCCCCTCACAGACTGAAAGCTGCCTACACTTTTTTAGATGTTGTGTTTTAATCCTTTGATCATGTTAAGAAACCTTTTTTTCAGCAACCCTGTTGGATGAAAATCACTGTTGGTGCTTAGTTTTTGGAGTGCTGCTTCAAAGGATCGAGCACTCCAGCTTATTTAGCAGAGGTGTAGGTAGGTTGTAGATCCTGAATAGGCTTCAGCATAGCTTGAGCAACTGAGCTTGCAGGCAGGGGTGTGCAGAAGCAGAACACCTTGTATTTAAGAAACTACACTAGAAAAACTCACATGCTTAAGAAGGAGTGGCTACACTGTCAGACTCAAAAGAGAGGTTTGGGTCTTTCTGGTGGATTTGGACTCACGCCCCTGTTTAAGTAATATGCTTGTTCTAGTTAAACACTACCCTATAGTACCTGTGTTTTGTATCTCTGACCAACCTTTAAGAACTCCTTCAGAGGAAATAGGGTCATAGTTATTAATGAAATAAATATGCAGATGCAAGCATCAAAGTCTTGATCTTTTTTCAGAGCTGAACCACAACTGACACAACTACAAAGAGAATATGCTGAGGTACAGGAAAGGAAATCTTCCTTGAGGCAAACAATTGAATTAATTACTGATTTAAAGGAGCTACAGCAAGACTGTTTGGATTATAGAGAAGAAAACCCAAAAGCAAAAGTGGTAGTAAGTACATACTCTGCATGTGTTTCAGTTTTATTAGTGTTTTTATTTTAATTTATGAAATGTATTTAACATCTCTTAAGTAGCAATATTTTGTTAATTGTCTTTGTGGAAGCAACTTGAGAATCACTGCTGAACTGTACTGTAGCATCTCACTCGTTTTTTTGGTCTCATGTTAGAAGATGAAGTATTTCAGAGAGGATTCTGCTGCCTTGCTCTCGGGGTCCAGGAATGCAAAGGACATAGAAATGCAACAGTTGTCCTTAGTTGTAACTTTTTTATAGAAGTTGAAGATTAACAGTGAGACAGAAGTAATAAATTTTTTCTGTTGTTATTGTTCAAAAGCAGGGAAAGCTCTGGCACTTCCATGTAAGATATTTAATGCTAAGAACAGTGCTGGATTTTGTGACCAGAGTAACTTCTCATGTAGCCTTAGAACTCATTCCCATTGTACCCAGGACCTGGCATGGTATTTTCTGTGGATAAGGCTTACACACCTGCCACATGTAAGGGATATCCTCAATTTCAGAAGACGCTCTGATTTTGGCTGTTGTTCACTTTTAAAAGTCATGTTGCGCCACTTTAGATGGAGGAGGAATAAATACTGATATGTAAGTGATCTTTCCAAGAGTTAAAAACATTGCCTTGCAATTTTATTTCCTTATCAACAGTATGGAACTTCCAGCCTCCCTGCACTTCTGGTGGAGTCTCGGAGAATTCTAGGAGCAGAAAGGCACTTTGAGAATATCAATATGAAACTGGAAGAGGCTCTGGCTGTACAAAAAGAGCAGAGATCAAAGAAAAATTAAGTGTCTTTTTAAGACTTGTTTAATCATTGTTACTCTTATTTTGTTTCAGTCTTTAAAAGAAGTCAATTACTTAAGATTGTATCTTTCTACTGTCATATAGTCTCAGAATATCAATGAAAGGAAATAGCAATCCCAGTACATGTAATAAAACTTTTCTGTACTCTGAACAATGTTGGGTGTTAATCTTGTGCTATTAAAGTAATCTTGAATATATTCGTAAAGAGAACACAGACTTTAGTTGAACAAAGATAAATAGACAAATCTTTTTATTAAATCTGCATTTGAAATATATTATTTCATCCTGTTTATGGAAATGAAGAAGTCTGTTTTGTTGGCTTCTCAATAAAACTTGGACATACAACTAACAAAACAGAAACTGTACCGCAAAGAGCGTTAAAAGTGCTAAGCTTGGAGCAGCATTCATGACGTTTATTTTCTTAGTCCAATGCTCTTCAGCCCCCACGTAATCTTCCATGATCTCCTCACGCCTATTGAAGTTCACCCAGGCACTCCATTCTTTGTCTTACAGCTCTAGAGTGGTGCTTGTGAACTACCCCCCAGGACCTTTCACATCAGCACATGACACACAAGTGTCATTCATTGCTGGCCAGGCCTGGGCTCAGCTGCCTTCTTTAGTGTAGGTATCTTCTCTCCTTAAAGCTTCCAAAAGAACTTCATCCGAGATTTCTTCCATGGCATAATTCAGACTATCATCTGCAGCTTCAGCTAGTTCCACGTCTTCAGCAGCTTCTAGGAAACAGGCATCATCGCTTGTGTTTTCCCACTCGCTGTCTGACAACAGGAGGTCTTGAGTCCAGCTGTTCTCTGGAGCTACTGAGCTTTTTGACAAGTCTGACGCATTAGAATGTGGATTTACTTTTCCTTCTGTGTGGCCCCTGTCATCCATGCGCGTGGACTCTTCTTCCTTTGAGAAACAAGAACACTACTTACTTCATATGAAAATACTCTTCATACCTTTAACTGCTCTGCAAGTGTGAAGCTTGTGCTGTCACACAGAATGGATACTGCAGAAAGCTGGCCAACAGGACAAGATTTTCCAGCATGTTCATGGATACCCACATTAACCTGTGGAAGCCTATTTTAATAGGAGTAGAACATGCATAACAAAATAAGGATGTTGTTTGTCTAGCACCATACAAGTAGCCTCTTGAATACAGCTTCATAAAATAATACAAGATTAAGACCAACTTCAGTGTCTGTTCAAAAATACTGTCAGGACCTGAAAATAGTTAAATGACACTTTCTATGAAACAACACTAATAGCTATTGATGAGCTGCCTGAGAGAGCTTCACATGCCATTCTGCTGTGTGACATTTAGAGCTGTAAATTTAAATTTAAATGTTGCAAAAATTCCAATTCTTATTGCCTAAGCAGTGCAAAAACTCGTATGTTCAGGGTGTAGAGTCTATGTGCAGCATCAGGTCAGTTGAAATATTCTGTTTGGGGAAATGTGCTGTTTTAATACACTAAAATGGAGATAAATGAATTTCAGAACTGAGGGTCACTGACTTATATTTGACTCTGGCTGACTCACGTGTTCCAGAACCAGTTCTATTTTACCTTGCCCAGCATGAAGTCAGACATGCACAGCAGAGCTAGACTTGGGCAGTTTGTCTGTTCTGCACCTGGAGCGGCCTTGTGGCTTAGAAGTTGGGAACTGCTGTTCACATCAGAACAGAAGAAAGTCTTTAGTCCCAGGTGAAGTTAGGCAATTCCAGTAACTTAGCACTGCTGGAGAACTTAAAAATGAATATATGGAGCTACTACACCAGCACAGCTGCTCTGGGGACCTCTTCTGTATCACTGTAACAGTGAGTGGAGCTCTCCCAGCAGAGTGGGATGTTAGTGGGAATATCCAAGGACTTCCAGATACTCACAAGAGCTTGAGCATCTCAATAGGACAAAAACGTACCTCTTTGAAAAGAGATGGGAGGCATATCCCAGGCGGTAATGGAAAACCTAAATCAAATAAAAGGCATTAATTAAAGTTAACATTAGAAAAAGTATTAAATATAATTGAGATCACAGGCTACTTACTTTGTGATTTGAAGTTTTGTTCTCTGCAGACAGGATCGTGACACTTTTGATACCAGACTTCATTCTTTAGATCTACCAGAATCCTAAGAATGAAATTATTTAGTTTTTTAGTAACAGTCATAAATGAAGTGAATTCATACAGTAGGAAACTCTAAATGAACAGGTTTTGTTTGTCCTCAGCTATGCACATTGCTTTCATACTCTTGGCAGACTTACTCCACACTTGTTTTGTATGATTTTTAGTAAACTTCAGGTTTCTTAAGTTAAAAGAAATAATTTTTAAGACTAACATCTGAAAGTGAAATTTAGTCAACTTCATTACGTTAAGCTTCATTACATCAAATTAAGATTAGCATATGGGACTTATCTGTAAGATAAGACTTTGTTGCTGCTGCTGTTACAGATGATTGCATTATAAAAGCCAAATAAAATCACTATTTTCTGTCAGCTGATTAGGCCACCCAGCTTTTTCAGCTGTGTTTTAGAAATACCAAACTTCAAGCAACTGACTTGAGAAACAGCAAGTTCATCTAGGTGTGGGGTTTTTTGAATAAAAAACACACAAAAACACATTCCTTATGTTTCAGTGGTTTTAAATCTTACATAAAATTATTTTTAAGTTAAAATACTTATACTAATTGTATACTGTAATTCTAACATAATCTAAAAACCTGACTTTCCATCACTTATTTTGCTAAAACTAGAGGAAATCTGAGGCCTTGTAGAGTCACTAGCAAAACTCATCTTGATTCATGTTACAGGAATTACCATTCTAAAATGGCAGTTCTCGGCTCAAATGAGAGAGTCATTTTAATAACCTAAGAATGTAGTTTCAGATGCACTGTAAATTAATTCAAAAGAGGTCTACTTGCTTTCTTATTTTTCAGCTTCCTAGCTGGGAAGTATCAAAGCATAGTACTGCTTAATAGCTTTAACATACTCTGAATTTTATGTTAGCATCTTTGGGCCCATATTTTAAATACCATGAATATTATGTCATAGAACTATAAGAAATAAAGGTCCAGTTATCACAAAGTAAACTTGGAGGAGGATAAATCGTTTCTTTGGGTGGGGGGGGAGGGGGTAATTGAAACATTGTATCCCCACAGAGCAAGACAGCAGAAATGGTAACAGTTGCTGATTCTATTCATAAGAGTTTTCTCAGCATTTTTTGAGAGTAACAGTTGAACAGGAAAATAAATAAAGCTGTTTTAAACTGAATAGTTAAAGAACATACATTATGTTGTTACTTTTGTGAGCTCTTCCAATATTTTCACACCAACGGTAACCAGAAATATCATAAATAATTAGTTCTTTGAGAGAGAAGTAACTCCACTGTCGTATCCCTGAGGAAAAACAAAATTAATTCTTTAAATTCTTTAGAAACAGTGCTGCAGTAGACTAATTTGTAAATAGTAAGGTGGCCTCTTTACCTCCTTGCAGCCCATCTTTATTAACCAAAGAATGAACAAAATTATCGATTTCTGGATATGGTGAACCCTGGTAACCTTCCATGGGATCTGTTAAACCAAAGGCCACAAACACACACCGTTAGAGGGTTTGCCACTGTGATGCATCATTGTAACACACATTATATAGACCATAGGCATAAAATGTACCTGAATCACATCACACCCTTAAATAAAACCAGGGATAAATTCCTTGTTAGTTTCTTGTAGATCTTTAAAGGGCTACTACCCCCACCCCCAAGGTGCAGAGGGAGCTGAGACAAAGCAAGACAGCAGTGGGTACAGGAGGGGAGGGTCAGTGGCATTCAGGTGCTGCAGAGCATCCTTCAGTGCAGATGTGCTCTGCCTTCTGCAGAAAGGCAGCTGAAGAAGGACCCTCCTAGAAGCTATCAGGTCACAAGTCACAGAATATCTAAGCTAAGAGTATTTTTTTTTCTATGCAGTAGAAAAGGCTTGAGGTACCTCTGCTTCCTCTGGTAGTTTTACTGTTTAAAAAAGCAGACATTTTTCTCTCCTTCTCCGAAAAGCCAGATGACAGAACTTTTATGTCATCACTCGCTCTGAAGAAAGGAGAGAATGCAAAGGAAAATGTATGATTCTTACAGCATAACACAGTACAGCGTAACTCACTGTAACATGCCACAGGATGGCACAACATGACACAGCACTGGGCTCAGGGGTGGGCCAGGAGACCTCCAGAGGTCCCTGCCAATCTTGCTTAGCCCGCGATTTGCTGTGCACCTTTCCCTGTCCCTGGTGCACTTTCCGTCTGGCTTTGGCAGTTTCCCTGACTCCCACCACAGGACAGGGGTTCCTCATCCACAACAGCAACATTTGGTTCCTGGCCAAAGTCCCAGGACCCGGCCATTTAATGACTGCTGGTCCACATTCCCACAGCAGGATGTGCTCTAGATGTAGTATTTATGCAAATACACCCTTTGAAAGGTTTCCATTTTTTTTTTTCTCTACAATGAACTGCTTTTCCTTGCCATATTGCTAACTGGAAGCCAGATGATCACAGAAGCCTAAATTCAAGACGGCAGAATTTCTCATCCATATTTATGGCAGATTCAGCTGATGTCTATGACCTGAATACACTACATGGTTTATTGGCATCAGTTCTGGATAATGAACATTTCAGGATATAAAACCTGAAGTCAGAACAGAGACATGTTTTCAATAAAAATATGATACCATTTTAACCTTCTTTCTGCTACAGCAATAGTTAGGATCTTCTTGAGATAGGGTATGACATATCAGAGGTTTAGATTAGATACAGAAACCTTGATGATTGTCCGTATGAGTACCCAACCTAAGGAGGTGTCTGTACCAAATGGGAAATCCGGTATGCAAGAAAACACGGACAGAAATCCCTTTTATTTCTTATCCTACTTTGAAAAATATTCAGACTTCTCATGTTTAACTGACTAGAAGTCTGTAAGCTTTGCTTCCAGAACAACACAGAAGCTGACCGAACTTAACAATGGTTATGTTTTGGCATTTTGAGTGTGTATAGAGAAATGAGGCGTAATTCAGAAGCCATATCATGTTTGAAGGCAGGTTTAACAGAAGAACAGGACTCCCAAGAAATTTTTCTTCAAAACCAAGAAATTCTACTAGGAACTCCTAAATTACACTGTAACAATGTTAATGGAATAATTGCTCATTCACAATAGTTATCTGTAACTGCTGCAGGAGAATTATCATTAAAATATGTATTTAAAAATATTGTAAATTTGACTAAAATTAAGTAATTACCCAATGTTGCAGATTAAAGAGGAAAGAAAATATGCTTCTTCCAAGGAAACATCCTTTTCACAGTTGGGGATAAAATTATTATCCTCTGCTATCTTCAGAATCACATTTTTTCCTGCTTTTGATGACTTATACATCCGGAAATTTCTGTTCCTTGTATAAACTCCTACAGGAAAACAGATATTTTTTAACATAGTAGTGCTGGCTAGGATTTAAGATATTGAGCACTTGTAAATAAAACAATCTTCCTTAGGCCCAGCTAAGAGTCTAATGAATGGACAGAAACTGTTACTACCTGGCTCACATCCCACAGAAGAAATGCAACAAAACAAGATCACGCACACATTTACACTTTTATGTTACAGAAGAGTTAAGACAAGTGCTCCACATCTCTACACAGGCATTTTAATCATTCTAATTGGTGCTTTCGTAATATCTCCGCAAAATACAACTGAGCCCAAAAAGCTGCACTGTTATTTTAACCAGGAACAACTTAATCAACCTTTCTGTTTTCTGTAGACTGCTTCACAGCTTTTCTGAGGCATATATCCAGTCTCATTTCCAATCTCAAAAACAAACAACTAAAAAATGAACATATATCTTAACATTGAATAAACTATCTAATAATTGATTGAGAAGGTGAGTTTTATTTGCAGGTTGCATTTGATTTTCATGAAGAGAAAAGGACTTACAGAGCCCATACAAGATGAACATCACAAAGCTTTCTGTCACTGCAGCCTCATGATATAATTCAGTATTTCAGCAATTTTAGCTTTAGCTTTCCAATTTTGAGGTAATGCGTATAACATAAATATTGAGGATGGGTAATTTTGGGGAACTAACATCAAATTCTCAAAAGGTGAGACAGGTAACAAACTGTTTTTAATTTCCATTCACAAATATGCTTGAAAGAATTTTGAACATTAAGTGAAAGTAATCTTTCTGACTCAGTAACAGAGAAGCCTACTGTAGCCAAGTTTGGGATTACATTTCAGTAGATCAGACATACTGAAGAGGCCCACAATAAAAGTGATCCTGAATTCCATGAGAAGAATTTGAAGGAATGGGGGTTCTTCAGAAGAGTCTGAGGAAAAAACCCAAGGTAAAGTCCTGTGCAAAAGCGGGCTAAGCTACTTTCATTTCCCTGACACAAGGCAAAAGCAGCAAAAACAGATAGGGAGTTGAAAAAGGCTGGAACTTTCAAACTCTAGTTTGACTACAGGTGTTGTGCTCCTGGAGTTTTGTAACACTCTAATACCATGAACAGGCTAAGCCCAGCTGCACCATGAAATACCCAACCCCAAATTTCTATTATTCCATCATAGAAACATAACAACTGCCATTCCAAACAGGAAAAGAAAGCTCAATTCATACATGTAAAATACAGAAAGCCATGCCTCTAAGACTTGTTCTATTATTAAGCAGCTTCTAATTCAACTGAAATAACACAAATGCAATATATGCCATCCTCTTTTAATCCAAATGGGAGCACTAAGCCCTTAAGGGGAAAAACAAAATTAGTATTGTGTGGCAAGAATTACTTTCAACTTCAGAATAAAATAATTAAATGTAGTAATGATCCCAGTTTCAGCATGTATTTGAAGTCTCACCATAGGGACAACGGTAAGAACACCACTGTTCTTACTCTTTGTAATCAAAGATTAAGGAACATCTATCTCATTCTTAACCTTTGTTGCATCCCAGAGAGCTTTAAAAACACTTATATTTACCTAGATCCACAAAAAGTTGGTTGTTGCCTTCTTTATCATTTACTATTAGGAAAGAAAAATCCAAATTTTCTCCCTGGTGTGACATTTCCACATCCTCTGTTTTGTGAGCAATGGCTGGCCAGTCTTTAGAAGCATCTTCAACAGCTGTGAGGTTTGGAAGAGAACCATCTAATCCAACTCCTGCAGAACACTGGAAAACATGCCCTGCTTCTTCTGTTGGAATCACAGCAGCCTTACTCTCCATTAATCTTATGGCAGGCTGCAAAATGGTCCTCACAAAGTTACCTTAAAAGCAACCAAAAAAGTCCAAAAGCAAGTAATGTCATCTATGAGTCAAAAAAGAACTGACCGAGTTCCTGTGCAAACATTTTTCAAAACAACCAAGACGGAAGTGGTTGAAGTTCAGGGTCTTTTTAGCCCTTCTGGATTTTTAAAGAGAAATCTTTCAACCTGCCCACTGTATAAAATGGTTCTGGTCAGTAACTGAGAAAACAACACCTCACAAGAAATTGTACTAAACGTCTTAAAAAAAAAAAACCCTAAATATTAACAAGCTCAGTTAAGATTCTGAAAAGGTTGTGATTGTCCCCCTCACTACTGCTTTCCCTAATTTCACTTTCAGAATGATTGAAGCATTTACTTGCAACTTCATGGTGTATTTACTGATGTAAGAGCTTGACCAAAGCTTACTCCAACAACACATTGCTTTCACTTTCACAAAAGTATTTTATAATGAGTTTTCAAACTCCCAGTATTGTAATTCAACTCCCATTGTACCTCCAGGCTCTGCTAGATGGTAACCAAAGACAGACAAATAAAAACCATTCATTTTAGGCCAAATTAGTTCTAGGGAGAAAACAAGAGAATAGTATAAATACAGATGTGGGAAAAAAAACCTATGAAGTGGAAGGAATATTGGCAAGGATGATTCTGCAGTTGTTGGATGAAGCTTCCCTGGGGAACATCAATGAATATGAAATACTGTTCTTTCCATGCTATATATCAGCAGAATGACTCAGCATATCAAGCATCAAGATCATCATTATCCTCATAATTCATTACAGGATTACTGGAACACACAAATTAGTCAAAACAACCCTAAACTGGCAATTCTCTGTATTGGAGTTGCCATATCCAAGAAATCCCAACTTACATCAACAATTAAAATTGCTTTCAGCTTTCTCCTTATCATGTTTATGCACAGGTGGCTTGAAATCATCTTTGTCCTGCCTTTTTGACCCTGTGCTGAGCAGAAATTAACTGTATTTAGAGCAAATAACAATAGCTTTAATTGTTATGACTGACATTAACCTGAAAATTAAGGAGTCATAGACTTGCCAGTTTCATAGAAATCTGTATTTTTGTAAATAAAACATACAGGCACAAAAAAAGTTACATTTCTGCAAACACACATGCTAATCATAGGAAAAGAAAGTAGAAGATGAGAAAAAACAAGGCTTAATGAAATATACAGTAATTTCTGCTGGGAATACATATTTGTTTCCACATATAATTAATTCCATTAAAATAAACAGTCAAATGTGAGATGGCACTGTACAAAGTCAAAACCTCACCTTTTATTTCTAGGTATAAGAGAAAAGAACACACTTACCAACATGAGTATTATCCTTAAATACAGTGTTTTGGGGTAGAAATATTAAGTGCCGACTAAACTTTTCATCAGTACTGGAATCCAAGTTCAAGACATCTTTTGATGAGCAATTTACATCATAAAGTTCTTTTAATTTTTGGCTGACAAGCTGAAATTATAAACACAAATTATGTTATTCTACTCTAGCATTTTTAGTAGTCGTATCTATAAAACCTAACACAAATTCACATTCTACATTTTTTCCAAGGTCTTTTTTGTCCCCTCATTTTGAGCATACAATTAATTTAATTCAAACTAACCCATATCAAATTTTAACCAAGTTTGATGTAGACTGTGTTTCCTTAAATATGCAAGTCACTTAACACTTTAACAGTGATAAGCTAAGGAGACTTTGAGTTTCACAGGTCAAAGTCTAGTTAGGTGGCTTTACCCTGCAGGTTGTTTTCCACCACAAAGCAGTTCACACCCACAGTGACAATGTTGGTAATGCAGGCTCACCAGGAGTGGAAATGGAGGCTGTCATGCTATAAAGGAGTGGTGAGCCAATTCAGAGTTACGGTTTAGCTAATTCATTGGTATGACTCCATGAACAATAACTAAGCAGAAAACTTATTTCACTCTAAATTAGCTCTAAAAAAATCTTCTATATGCTAAGCTAGTGATTACTCATATTTAGGACTGGAACTCAGAACCTAAAGATCTGGAAGCTTTGAGTTTTAGCAGCTCAGATCCCCCATTCAGCAAATCCAAAGTCCTTTTCTTAACCTGAGGAATCACTACATTTCAGATAATAATGGATAAATGCCTTCAGATTCTCTCTGAATTAAGGGCTCTTTATGAAGGAATGACCTCAATAATCTTACTTATGTTCATTTCTAACTAGAGACATGTAGGTGACAGAAGTCTCACAAACAGACATCCACTCATGATGAGATTTTATTAAAACAGAAGATATTCTTCTAAAAACATATGAATGCCATATTGCACTTGCAGAGAGCTCATTTTCCAAAAATGTTTGCAATAAAATGGAAACTGCGCTCATTAATACAATTGATAATTAGCAAAGGTATTTAAGTACCAAATTGGTAAATGCAGTCACATGATGCTCTCTACATCATAATTTAACTAAACTACAATGAACTGTCATCTAAAGAAACCTTCAGGAGGGATTCATCTAAGCCTTGACTATGACTATGCCTATGACTGCACCATCAGGCAAAGGGAATGAACTGAGGTATATATGAATGGAACTTTTACTGATGCCACTTTAAAGAGTACCTAAACATTCCTTACAGCTTTGAAGTGGCAGAGCACAAAAAACAATCTTCAAAAGTAAACTTACCATGTCAGTAAACCTACCATGAATAAAAAAGGTCCAACAGCCATCATTCTTTATTTTTGTCTCTCAAATATATTTTTTGTCTCTCACTTTGATTAAACCCTTGCTTTAATTAAAACAGTATTTTTACTTAATTAAAAATACCCACTGGGTCTACAATTCTTTTAATTTTACTATAGCATAATCAAGATAAAGTGGTAAATACTTTGGTTTCATATTAAATTAACAACTAATTCATCTACAACATGACTTTGCTCCAGTTTACCTCAATTAACTTCATGACCATACTCTTGCCATCTGCACCAGGATTCGCTGGTTTGTAAAACTCCAAATCAAAATAAAGTTTGCAAGCATCTTTTTCGGGAATTACTTCATAGCAATGCGTAAGACTTGTTTTGTAACCTTTGCTAAGGAAAAAAAAATAATCACAACCTCTCATGATAAACATTATGAGTGTGATAAACATGCTTATCAGTTGCAAACAACGTCCCACATATTTGATTCTGCAATCAACCACCCATATTAAAAAATGTAGTATATATAGTATACTACATATATATAGGCTACTATATATAGTAGCCCTATAATGCTTTGAAAAATGTGTAAGTAACATCAGCATCAAATATCAACAAAGATTATTTGTCTGGCGTAGAATTTAATTTTGTAAAGTATTCTCCTCTCCATACCCCCCACCCTGCCCCAGTCTTACAATACATACAGAAATGTTGTTGAGAATTCAAGGAACTATGAAAACTACAGTAAAGAACTTATCACTCATATATCTTTAGCACAAACAAAGAAACTACATAGAGTTTTTTAAACTAAATTTTAAAATAATCTCATTTTCAATTTGAGAAAAAAATCAGGCTTTTTGTATAAAAATTGACTCCGATTTCTTTTACTTCATAGCCAAATGTTTTATTGTAAAAGAAACAAATGGGGGGAAAAGTTCAGCACATGACCAAATTGTCAATACTTGGAACTACATCATGCAAATGCAAACCCATAAATCAGGTACCAGACATCTGCATTAACGCCCACTGAAACTGCTGTATGACTAGTCAGAGAAGTATGGCTTTGTCACGTGTTGGTACGATCCCCTGAGGAAAGCTGACAGCAAAAGCAAATCTACTGCTAATAAATTTCAGTTCAACAGACAGAGTCCTTAATTCACAGGAAATAGTGGCAACCTGCTACTCAAAAGAAAGTTGAAACCTGCTATAGAATATACTGTTTTGTCCTTATGAAAGCTTTTCCCATTGCCAAGATGAAACCTCAGGCAACCATTACAGCTCTGTGCTACTCAGAGCAGAAGCTGGCTCCTCGGAATACCTATCCAGTGACAGCTCTTACTAGGTAGGATACCCAGTATAGCACTATCTTTTAGTAACATACAGGATACCTTCTCAAATACTCACGTGTAATAAAACCAGAGCTCTTTATACGTTGTCACAAGGTAAAATCTCTGTCCATTCTGTGTGTTCTTTTCCAAAGCAAACACATGAACATCCTTTTTAAATAAAAACATTGAAGTTTTATTCAAAGAACCAGTTTAAATCTTCAGAAGTTCCTACTTGGCATCAACTAAAGGCTAGTAAATACTAGAGAACTATAAGCAGATCTCTTATCCTTTTCCAAGCTCAGTAGCATCTAGTTTTAATTTAGAACGTCATTCTGATTTCAGTTACATGGATAAAACTTTGAAGCTTTTCTTTGCTGTGCATTAATGTAAACTGTTTTCTCTGTAAACTCTTGGTTTTTCTGATCAGTGGCAAGTGCATCTGAAGGGAGGAGGAACAATGTCCTGAAAGGAGCAGCCTCATGGACATGAAGGACAGTACAAGCTTCATGGCAAATATTCTTCAGACATTATGTTGTTTAGAACCAAGAATGGAAATTTGAGAAGAAAACAGAAAAAAAACTACTGCCAAGCCAATGAGAACCCATTTTGGAAAACAGGCTGCCAGGATTAAATACCTGAAACAGCGTGGAGAAAAACACAATACTTTATTTAAAAATAGCCATCAATTTGAAAAGTATTAAACTGAAAACAGAGGATACCTTTCACACAATATTTACTTGGCTGATCACTTCTAATCATCTGAACCTGCTGCTCAGATGCCACTGGAGAGTTGTATTGTTTGTATTTAGTCTCTGCCTCTTCTTTATCTTTTTCTTCCTCATTTTTTCCTCCTCTTTCTTCCTACTCAATTCTCACTACCTTCACATTCTCCAGCCCACCCTGACAGCTTGTTCATCTTGAGAAGAACAAATTTATCACTACAATGTTACCAAAAAGTACTTCTACTGTTTGAAGTTAACACCACATATGAACTTGTATGTTAGAACAGAACTAGCACTTCTTAAAGATACCACCAGTGCAACATGACCTTGCTGTTTCAGGATTGGGAGGAAAAAGATCTTGCAAACTGATAAAGACTGCCCACAGCAATTTTAAATGGTGTTCAATCTTGAAAGTATATAAAAGAGTAGAGACATTTGCCTAACATATAATATACCTCTTTGCAGGTTTTTACATAATTAAAAGCTTCAGCCTGTCGAGAAAATATTTTCCAAATAGAGGATGGCATAGAGGGTTTGGACAGTCTTGGTCTATAAACCGTAGGAAGAGGGTTTCTTTCATAGTGAGATGCTCGTTCTTCCACTTTCTTCAGTCTTTCTTGCCATTTTCTCTTCATTTCTCCTGAAGCAATTACACATAGTCAAATCAGTATCAATTTCTGTTTGCAAGTCAATTTTAATTTTAATATATCCTGTACTCATCACTGCCTTTGATTCTGGTTTTGTTGCATGTAATTCATTAATTAACTGGGAGTAGTCAATATTCCAAAATCAACACCCAGCCCTGCTATGATGCTTATTTTAATATTAAATATCTCTACACTGTTTTGGAAGTACAAGAGCTTCATATTAATGCTATCAAAGATAAACACAACAGAATGACCACAGTAAGGGAAGGCCTAGAAAGTTTCATTTTTGTCTACAGAATGGTATTACACTCCTCAAAAACTATATGAACTGTTGTCTAGGCACATAACATTAGTAAGGAGTGAATACTGTTATTTTGCTTTATGGTTGGGGAGACAAATGAGATAATTAATTTGTACGGTAGTACAATACTTGAGTTCATAAGAAGAGCTAAGACTTCAGTGACTCTAGCTCTGAGCTCTGTATCTCAAAGCAAAAGAATTGAAATCCAAAATGAGGGCTCCATTCTCCACTGCCAACCTTTGCTATTGATCAGTAATACTTTCATCTGCTTTAAAAGCTCATGTACTTTTCCCAACCTTAAAATAGCAATCTTATCTCTTTTCAAGAAATAGAACCATGCAATAACTCTTGCTATCTTGAAACCTTTAAGCTTCTAGTTCCATAAAGTAATCCAAATGTTGTAGAGTAATGTAGTAAAGCATAAACACACAAGTGGAACACCTGCAAATCAGTAAAAAGCACTGCCAGGAAACTGTGAAACAGAGGAAGAGAGGCAAGAAGTAACAAACATGAAGGGGAATCTTCTTGTTTTGCCCAGCATAACTACTTGGTTCTCCTAACAGCCCCTGGGTTGCGGTGAAAGATAAAAATGAAACTGAGTGTACTGAGAAGTATTCAAACCTTTAACAAGCTGGATCCACAAGGTGAATTTAAGTATTTAAATATTCTTGTGGGGTCCCAAAGCCCAAATTTTAGATTCTCTCATTT
This sequence comes from Corvus brachyrhynchos, assembly GCF_000691975.1. Taxonomy (NCBI): domain Eukaryota; kingdom Metazoa; phylum Chordata; class Aves; order Passeriformes; family Corvidae; genus Corvus; species Corvus brachyrhynchos. The sequence goes on from NW_008240046.1 coordinate 12,673,668, forward strand.
CCCCCTCCAAGTTTTCCACAGCAAAAGTTCTTGGACACATACATTTCTGCCCACTGTTCTAAGCCTACCAGTGTCTTGATAGTCAGTGCCTGTGTCAAGTCTAAGTAACAGAATGTTTTTTCTCTAACAGGGGTCAAACATTATCTCTATTGACCATGTCAATCTCCTGACCTGTGCATTTTCTTCACTCCCTTTTTATGCTCTTAGTTTCTTCTCTGGGTATGAAAAGCTAGATTATAGTAAGCAATCAGCATTTCTCAGAAGTGCTAACAAAACTTTCAGTTTCATTTTCGTGCTGTTGGCTGTAAATTAACTGGGTGCAAAGGACATCCCTACATCAGCACTTTCCCACAAGGTGACCATTAGAAAGGGAAAGCAAAGGAGAAGCCCCATAATTCTCTATTAAACTTTCTAGTTATATCAGGCCGTAGTTTTGCAGAAACACAGCTGGGAGGGTACCTGAACCTGGGAGAAGGTTGATGACCCTTACTTTAAACTGAAACCTATCATGGTTCTTGTAGTCCAAACACTCGGACTCTCAGCAGTCAAACATGTCAAGTCTTTTCAAGGTAACTTCAATTCCTGTGTGAACTATAACACAGCACATCTATTTAGAGCACATAAAATTTACACTCACAGACCAGCCTTCTGAGTTCACTGGGAAATTCCCACTTCATATCCCTCTCTTATGTCCCACCAGAAGTAAGGGCAGTACTTATTTTTTGTTTGACTTGACAGAAAGAAATTTTGTCACCAACATGTTTGGACTTCAGTGTTATTGACTCAGCAGGATGGAGAACCTGGAAAAATGTCTCCTGAGCAATGAGTTAAAGAACTTGCTATTTCATTTTCCCTATTTTATGGAAGACTACTTCTCCATTTACTTCTCATGATAATGACAAAACGTATTATCCACACCTACTGACAACTGAAGCTGAGACATGCAAATCAACTGCTACTCAAAATAACATTACATTTGTTTCCTGACTGGTGTATCATGCAACATAATTCTATAGCAGAATTCATGGTCCTTGACACAAATAAATCCATGAGATTTTCTCCCAGCTACTGATTCAGCCTTAGAAGAACACATTAAATTCCTTAACATTAGTGAAAATTAGCTTAGCTATCCTTACATTGAGCTGACAAGTGGCATACTAACAAACACTACTCATCTTCCCTCAACAACAACACGGAGCAACAGATTTTCATCTTGCCCTCCTAAAAGAGGAAGTGGCCTCTACAATTATAGAATGGGTGAGGTTGTAAGGGACCACAGTGGGTCACCTGGTCCAACCTCCCTGCTCGAGCAGGGCCATCCTAGAGCACATGGCATAGGATTGTGTCCAGTCAGTTCCTGAGTATCTGCAGTGGGGGAGGCTCCACAACCTCTCTGGACAATCTATTCCAGTGTGCAGTCTGTTCCTCAAATTAAGATTGCAAGTGCAAAATTCAGTATATCTGACCTGGTGATAAGACCTCAAAAAGTAGGTTAGTACCTGTTATGAGAAGCTGGAACATATAGTTTTCCAATGTTATCTGACTTCTGCTACTGAAGGTTGATGTACAAATACAAAACCAACTGACCTGAAAGTTGATGAGGAAGCCAAAATTATCCCTCAGCGTCAGAGCACTATTGTGCAAGGCAGGTCTGTGGGCAGCCAGGGACATTCACCATGCAGGTAGGTGAGAACTCTGACGGAAGGGAAGGTCCTGCCGTGGTACAGGCCAGCTCACCCAAGGGGATCTCGCTCACTGAGGTGTGGAGGGGGGCTGCTCATTTAGTAATTGTCCCCACAGATTACTCTAGCTGGCCATTTCCTTTACAAACCACCATTCTGTCAGAATCACAGAATATTCTGAGTTGAAAACATCATCTAATCCAACTCCTGGCCCCGCACATGACCATCTCCAAGAGTCACAATGTGTACCTGAGAACGTTGTCCAAATGCTTCTTGAGCTCTGTCAGGCTTGATGTTACGACCACTTCCCTGGGGAGCCTGTTCCAGTGCCCAACCACCCTCTGGGTGAAGAACCTTTTCCTAATATCCAACCTAAACCTCCCCTGACACAGCTTCAGGCCATTCCCTTGGGTCCTGTCACTGAACACCACAGATAAGAGATCAGTGCCTGCCCCTCCTCCTCCCCTCATGAGGATGTTGAAGACCTCCTCGTGAAGACAATGAGGTCTCCCCTCAGTCTCCTCTTTTCCAGGCTGAACAGACCAAGTGACCTCAGCTGCTCCATATACAGCTTCCCCTCAAGGTCCTTCACCATCTTCCTTGCCCTCTTTTGGACACTCTAGTAGCTTTATATCCTTCTTACATTGCGGTTCCCAAAACTGGACACAGTATTTAATATGAGGCCACACCAACATAGTATAAACGTACCAGAACAGCACATTTGTTTCAACAGGCACAGGAACTCAAACAACAGAGCAAACCTGACGAGGTTTGGGTTACACCATTCACACCCAAGAGCTACAAGGGCAGCCGTACCTGGCTCAGCCCTCGGAGCCCGCAGGGCGCGGTGGCTCAGTGCCCCCCGTGGGGCCCGTCCCGGAGAGCCCCGCCGGGAGAGGAGAGCAGAGCAGAGCAGAGAGAGAGCAGAGAGAGAGCAGAGCAGCCACCCCCTGCCTCCTCTGGCTGCCCTCGCACGCCTCCCTCCGCGCCGGGAGCGGCTCGCACGACGGGACCCACCTT
>NW_008240046.1:12676793-12709606 GCF_000691975.1 Corvus brachyrhynchos
GGTGGTGCGGGCGGATGACCCGCGGGCCAGGCGGGAGGAAGCGCCCGCGGTGCCATCCCAGAGCCCGCCGCTACCCCCTGCCCGGGGGCAGAGCGCGGAGCCCCAGGTATTAGTCTTCCAGAAGCTTAAGGTAGCTAGTTTGGTCCCTTTCAGCCTGTTTTTGTGGAGAAGCTGCCGAAACGGGGGGAGAGGGGGAAAGGCGCTTTAATTCTAAGCTGCTCTCTGGTATCCCCATGGTAGACCATTAACTAACCGGAAACACGGGGTCAGAATCTGTATTCGGACCTTCCAAAACAAAGGGTGTTAAACCTCGTCTGTACCGACGAAAACCATGCTTGGGGTCCTGGCAGCCACTGTGACTAACTTTTGAGAGCATGTAAAAGGTGCTGCCCGAGGTGTATTGTGTCCTCTTTCTTTCCTGCTGGACTGAGGGATAGAGCTGGCCATCTGTAGTCTTTTACCCTCTAACTCATAGTTCCCTCCTTTAGGTAGCTGCTTGTCAGGTGGTAGGTTTCAAACTAACACATCATGTCCTTGGTATTAAGGAACTAGATATGGCTGTTGCTTATAGCGGCGGTGGTGGGGTTAATAGGTACAGCTGAATTCATAAGCAAGGGTCCCATCTACACTCGGAGTAATTTCAGATGATTTTACAGCTTCATGCTGAGTACCTAAAAGTCTGTTTGCTTTTGGAAGATCAGAATGCTGACTCAGTGTCAGGGCTTTCCAACAACTACATCAAGACCAGAAGTAATGTGAAGAGCTGTCACATGTATGGGCCTGCTTCCCTCGGTGGTAGCAGTATTTAGTAGGGGGATAGTGTCACACAGAAAATTTAATGATATATTTAAAATGTTTTTTCATATTGTCAGCTTCTATATTTTCCTTACATTATTAGTCAGATAATTATTGTTTAGCATTATACATTGTAGGGTGGAAAATTTTTAATTTGCATGTCTGCATTAGTATCATGTTATGTCGTGTATATGTTCATGTACAAAAAATACCTTCTTTGAATGCTTGACATTTTCTCTTGCAGTCATGTGAGATGGAATACTGCCCTTTTCTAATCTTGAAAGAGATGTTTTACAATACTGATGTCAGTTTTGAACATGTGTTTTAGTAGTGCTACAGTCTTTGCTTTGTAGCAGCAGATATATACTGAACATGTGTTGTCTTCTGTGGTTTGCATATTTCAGGATCCAGTTGGTAACTAAAGACTAGTTATTTGCTTTCTCCCCTGTCTGAGAAGCTTTGGTATTATTTTTATCGCTATACCATTCGTTTCTCTTGTTGGTTGTCATTTCAAATAAATATTGCTTTAAAAAGGAACCTGGTGGTTCTTACGGCAGTGGTGACACATGATGCTGTGAACTTATTTTCATTAGGTCTAGGTAGAATAAGTGAATCCAGGCTGGAATGGAGTAAAATGTTGTTTTATTTATTTTCCTGTCAAAAGAAAAGCATTGGAACAACTGCATTTATGTAGGGGAAAAATATTTTTGCTTGTATTGGTGTACAGAGAGACACCGGTCATTTTCTGGTGGCTTGCAGAGCATAGCTTTGGGCCTTTTCAAGCCACTTTATTTCTTACTACTTAGTATATGTAAAGACCATTGTAGTATCATCTTTATATTTGTTGTCTCTCTTTTTTTTTAATTGTATTTTTTCAGATAAAGTGTTATAAAATAAGCTTGCTAAAATCTGCAGAATGTGTTTTGCTAGATTATAAAAATTATGTTGCTCTTTTCATGGACTTTTTTATATTTCCTTATAGTTGAAAGCTCGTCTTACCTAAGCTTTCAGAGAAAATAATATCAAAGAGCAGAATAAAAATTTTTAATACATTTTTAAAGCACTGTCGTGATTTCTTCCCCCCCGCACCTCCCCCCACCAGGATGAGATCATCCTCCACAGGGAAATGCATGGCATCACTGCATTACCTAAAGCCAGATGAGGCAATTCTTAGTAGCCTGTTAGAATCAGCACCATCCTCCGGAGAGCACTGCTGTTACCCTGACCGGTGCTTTAGAGCATAAAATACCCTGCTGGTTCAAACGCCCATTTGAGTGCCTAGCAACAAAAGAGAGATCTCTTTGTGGGTGTCTTTTGTTCTTTAAAGTGCAGGTGACTTGGTGCCTGAGGGTGCTCAGGAATTGATGGATATTAAAAGTGAGTTACAGATTCTGTTCTGAAGATCAAGCATGCAAATTTCAAATAGTTAACGTGTTATAACCAGTTTTTCCAGACAATCCCTATTACTTCTGCAAAGTCTCTCAGACAAGATCCAATTGTGATGAAGTAGAGTGCAGTAAGCTCTAACACTTCATTAAACAATTGAAACTGTAGGCTGTGAACTAGGCCTGCAGAGGCCTTAGTAAGAAATATTTTTATGATATGGTATTACAAGTTGTGCTTTACATTTTTCAGGAAGAAAGTACTATAGTTTGTTGTAATTGCGGGTTTCTTCCAATTTCATTGTTTCTTTGGCGCTGGATCAAGGACAGTGGTTTTAGAGCTTTACATTGTAGGGTTGCAGAAGGGTCAAGGAGATAAGTCTTAATTTAAGGTCACTTAAATGTTGAAGATCTCTCTTAGTGTTTGCATCCTGCTTGAACATTTATGTTGTAAGAAGCATTCAGTGCTCACAGCCAGTTGGGTCTGCAGTTTGCTTAGTTAAGTCTGCTGCTGTTCAGCAGTTTGGTTGGAGCACACCTGATGTGAACCCAAGACAGCCTAATGAGTCACTTACCCTCCCTCATGATTCCAGGGGCTCATCTGTTGGCCAGAGAGTGTTAGCTTTCCCTGTACTTTGGCTGAGTCTTTCTCCAAATAGCTGTTGGGAGCTGGCCACAGGTCATGTAGGCACATATTTACTAGTTTACACTCTCTCCTTCATGTACTTCAGCACTGGCGCTGCAGAACTTCATAGCGCCAAACAGCTGGGATAAACACCAGGGATTTTAGCAGAAGTTGATTTCTGTGCTGACACAGCTACACTGCTCTCAGTACACCTGCTAGCTGGTTTTAATAGAGTTGGCACATGATGCTGTGCTTTTTTTTATATGGTGTGGCTGTTTATTACTGTTGTCAGACAAAGAACAAAGGAAGTAAACCATTTCCCTGTCTCTCTTATTAATCCCAGCCACATTGAAGGGTTTGGGTTGTGCTCTTGCACAAAGTTCTTCTCCAGGAGCAAGAGCAGTATGAGTTGCATCAGAATGGTGGGTTGGTCTCCTTGGATGTTTTCCTACAAATTTTGCTCAGGCTGAGAGCTCAGGAAAGCTGAGAACCAAAGCCAAGGATGATTGCAGTAGGGATGGTTGAAAAAGTCAGAAACTCCTGGAAACTGGGCTGTGCTGGAGCAGGAGAACTTACAGCATTCTTGTCAATGAAAGACATCCTTTCCAGTTCCTGGGGACCAGAAGCTCTGCTCTTCAGTTAGAGCTGGGTGCACACACCAGTTGTCACTGTAGAGTAGACTTTTTGGCAATGCTAATGTTCCCTGCCATACAGCATAGGGTTGGATCACTGTCATGCCACAGGTCATAGGCATTTGAATTGCCCTTTGGAGCTGCTTGCCTTTTTCTTCCCATAGGGTACTTTTAATGAATTAGACTTTGAAGTTAGGGTGAATGAATCCAGATCAAGGTGCTAGGCAGTTGAGTTCAGCATTGTAGATTTAGTTCCTGCCCCATTATACTGTCTTTAAAGTAAATTTCTAAAACATAATGATAGAATGTATTTTAAACATTTTATTTCTAAAATACCAAGCTTATTTACTACTTTACGAAAATGTATTTTCAGGAAATTTCCTGTTTGCTGCATTACATAATACAGTTGCAAGTGTGGAATAATTTGGTGAAGAAGAAGATTTAATTACATCAGTGCTCTGAAATAGTATTCAGAGTAACGTTGAAGATCTTTTGAAGTCACTAAAAATGTAATGTCTTCCTAGAAACAAGTTAAGAAAGAAGGTTATATATAACCAAATTAGTGCTTCTGATGCATCAGTAATCGTTGCCACGAAAATGGGTGTTTGTGTTATACTAACAAGAGTATAGATATGAAGTTGAGACTTAATATAATATCATGATGTAAGATGGCAAATATAGTTTGCCCTAAAGAACCTAAGCCTTGAATAAGAATCTTCATCATATCTGTCCAGCAAATCTTGCTACTTGTTCTGGTTACTTACACCTTCTTATTTATCATAAATGTATCTGCTAAAGTAAGTTTTTGCAAAATTCTTGCCTTGTAATGCCTTGTTTGTTTATTGAGGTCTCAGCACTTTTAAGCATTTATTACTTTGTCTTATCTGGCAATTTAAATTTATGATGCATAATTGTTTTCTGAAACTTGAGTTTAAGGTAACTTTTGGTAGTATGTTCCATGATTATGCACTAAGTAACCATGGGGGAGGTTTGATGATTTTAAATTTATTTCTGATTTGGTACCCATTATAATTTATTGTCCTGTGCTCTCATAAAAGTAAATAACCCACAGCATAGGGTTCATTTCATCAGCTGTTTAAAGTTACATTATTGTGGTTTTATTTTATTACTATTGTATTTGCCTTCATATTACCACAGGCCTGGGCCCTAGGGTATATCACCATGTCCCGCAGCCATAGGGAGGAGGAGGAGAGAAGATCCAACAGGCAGGAATTGTGCAGCAAGATTGATTTATTTAATTATTTTACAAACCCTTTTATAGACTTTTTTCTTCACAGTCTAATTGGACAAAGGATCAGCCACCCCTTGGGGGTGATTGGCTAAAATCCTAAAACATCCATTGTCAAAATATTTTCCTACTATACCATAAACAAGACTTTTCAAGGTTGCAAGTGGCTTGGTTGTTTACATAACTCTGCTACCTCTTCTGTGAGAGAGAAAAGTCTCTCATGGACTTAGAAAATAGCAAGAAAATCCTCGCTAGCAGCATTTTTGTATCTACACCTTCACATACACCAGTTGAAATGGGATGCAGTGATATTTTCATTTGAAATGGAATGTAGAGAAATGACTCATTTCTCAAACTACTATGATCCAATTTCTAATCTATGTTAGTCTTTGCACATATCTACTATCTTGTATTGCTTGATTTTGGTTCTCAATTTCTGATGCATGTGGGGACCTTGCAATATTTTAAAGATTATTATCAATTTTTGTGTCTTATCATGCTTTTTGTAGGTGTTTTCAATGATTTGGTCACAGGGATCTGCAGACTTTTTCCCAGAGTACTTTTAGAAAAACATTTCATGTTCTTCTTTCAAATACGAAATGTGTAGGGATTACTCAGAGATACCTTTTGGGGCTTTTTTCCCTACTAATATATTAGGCTAAAGTTATTCTGTGAACTGTCATAATGCTTCTATTTTCTTGCGTTTTCAAGCTGATAATTGAAAGCAATGATGACAGACATAGGAGATGGACCACATCTGGGGGAAGATCTGGCAGATGCAAAATCTATTCCAGGTTTTAAAGGGTAAGTCAAGTGCTTTTGGTTTAAGTCTTCAATTTAAGTCTTGAGGAATCTTGTGCTGTAATGGAAGGTAAGAGCCATAAAAGAAATTATGCTCAATGGAAAAGTTTCAATTATCGTAAATTGTAATAATCATAAACAACTCTTAGAGTTGTACTGACTTTGAAAATACACAGTGTGGGACAGAGCAGGCTGCATGAATGTACAAGGAACTAAAAAGCAAAACACTTTAAGGTGCAGCTAGGCTTAGCTTAACAGTACTATCAAGTGCTTAGCTCTTCTCAAGAAGAGACATCTGTGTCTCACCCTAGGATAAATGTTCACATCTTTCTATGCAGTGCTCCTAGAGCTGACCTGAGCCTGTAGAAGACAGCTCAGCTGCTTGAGCTGACCTGCTGTAGAGTTGTGTGTGTGGAAGCAGGAGTGCAAGAGGAGCTTAGGGAGTGGAAGGGAGGAAACGCAGTCCTGCCAGCTAGTTGTTACACTGGTCTAGCACTGTCATCAGATTATGCTCTCTCTAGGAACTTAATTTGACTCTTTTTAATATTTCAATGAAAAATTAGGTTTTAAGAGCATTATGGACCTTTTATTTGTAAAATATAGTATGATTGCAGGCCCCAGTGTTGTAACAACTTACACTACACATGTGCTTAAGTGAGAAAATTCATACCAGCTTCAGCATCTGTGGACTGAGAAAATTGACAGCTGTTGCAGAGTCATGAGTGGTGGGGGGGTTGTTGTGCTCATTAATTGGTGTGCAGATTTACAGCTGCATGTAGAGTCTTGGTCTTTTGTCGTGGATGGAATGGATGCACTTCACTTGTAAGAGAGAAGAAGTAGCAATAGGTTTATTGATATAAAACAGTGATTTAACAACCTTCAGTAGTAGGTACAGCAGTGGTTTAACAAGATTCCATGGCAAGGTACACTTGATTATTTACAGCATAGAGGACAGGGTCAGATAAAACTGTTGGGGAGACCCTCCTGTTGAGACCTTATGTTCAGAAAGGACAAAGGACTTTTAAACTCCTTCTCAGAGTGAAGTCTGGGTGCAGCTGGATTAAGACTTAGTCCTGGACTTGGTCAACGGTTTACGTCTAAAGGATTATATGTGCACAATCAATCCTTTTTATCACGTAGCTAAGATTTGCAGCTTTAACATGCTATCAATTACTTATCTAGAAGCTGTTGTGGTGAGGCATGTCTCAGCCTCAAGGAGAAACCTAGAGAGGTATCCCTTCTGGAGAGGAGATCCTGGTGGGTAGCCTGCTGCATGTGGAGTAAGATAAATGACTTACAGTCATACTTGCATATGAGCTGTATTTTGGGATGGTGCATGCTCAGCTAGTCCTTAGATGTTGGAGAAGACTTATGGCTCTTAGCTATTGTGTTAGCTATCTCCCCAAAGTCCAGCTTCATCCAGATATAGCCATCATGCTGGTGGCTATTGCTTAAGCAGAAAAGGAGCACACATCTGCCACATCTTTTTAGGTTTTGAATGTTTTCTTGTGAAAATTCAATGATAATGACTTTTGGTTAGAATTCAGAACAGATTTGCTTTCTCAGAGCTAACCTTTCCTCCAGGTACATAGATTTCAAAAGATGATAGTAAAAAAACCCAACTGAGTTTTTGTTGATACAGTAATTGGCATCCTTAAACTAAGTTTTCATATTCTCCTGTGCAGAAGCATTATAATTTTAAACACAGTTCTTCCTTGATTCTTTTAATTTTAAGCTTGTTCCAAGTTCCACAGAAGGTTACTACAAATGCAAACTTAGCACTTTCATTGGGCTTGCTAGAATAGCCTATTATTGTCATTATTTTGAAAAAAGAGATCAGAAATTAACACCTAAATTTTGTCTGGTTTCTATACAGAAAGAACCTACCTGCTAGCAAGTCTATGGACTCTGGAATTCTGCCAGACTACAGTTACAGAATGGATTATCCAGAGATGGGGGAATGTATAATAATAAACAATAAGAACTTCCACAGACATACTGGTACCACTTTCAAGTTTTTGACTTTTTTCCTTAATTTAGATAAATTAGTGTGTTACTCTTCAAAATTAAATATGCAGACCAGTTTCGATTGCACTCTAAAATTAAGTCATGGGTGTGATTCATTTCAGTCCATTCTTCCAAATATCCATAGAGGGACCACGTTAGGGTATAGCGGTAAGGAGGAGGAAAATTGATCAGCAGTACAAGTCTGTCTTACTTTTTAGTCATAATTTCTATTTTGCAAATGGAATTTTTCTTATGTCCTTAAATAGATAAGTAGATATAAAAATAAGATATAGATAAATCTACAATACAGGTGCAGAGGATGGGAGATGGTGTGCACATGTAACAGTGCAATGTTTTCTCTGTTAGAGTGAATCTGGAATAATGGAATATTTCAGATAGATACAGGTATAACCGAGAAGAGAATTTGGCTCAATCAGGCCATGCCATGTATATAATATAAAAAAATAACACATTTCCCTTATGTATAGGGATGCTACCTCGTTCGGGGACAGATGCAGATGCTGCAAGTGTCAGAGAAGTTTTTATGAAGCTGGGATATAAAATAAAGATCAACAATGATCTTTCATGTGGGGACATTTTTAAGCTGTTGAAAAATGGTAAGTTACTGCATGTTCAGTGTGTGCGTTAGGTCAACCATTGTTTCCAAATACATCTCTAGCCCTCACTTGTTTCTGGGTTCTTTTAGATGTTTCACACCTTCTGGTGATTTATCGCTAAGGATGACATGTACATCACAGTTTCTATGTTTATTCATCTTTGCTGTCTCTTCATGTTTTGTGTCATGACTGTTGTCTCCATATCCTTTCTCATCTTCTAAAGAAGGCTGGAAAAAAGGCTGAAACTTAAATGCAGACTGATTTGTATTCTGACCCTGGGATCACTGAAGCTCTGTGAGTTGCAAAGAAAACTGCTAGATTGGGTAGAGGGGTTCTGTGCTAAATGATTAGTGGTGTGGCCCAAAGAGGGGTTCTGATTGAGGGACCAGAACTGCAGGTGCATGGACTGAATTTTCTTTTGGTTAAACAACTCACATGTTGTTTATCTTGTGAAACAAAACACCCTTCTCTCAAGTGAGAGCTTTATACTACTGTGTTAGTCCTGCTTTGTTTGGACTTGGCTACATTTAGACCCTTACATTAAATGGTGCCTGGAGGTATCAGTAGCCCTGGAACACAGGCCATTCTAGTCAAGTCATGGAAGGTTCTCTGCCATGACTGTGACTCATGCTCACTAGTGCTCTTCCAGACTGTTCCAGGTCACACTCAGACAGTAAAAGTATTCCAGTGATTATTCCCAACAGCAGTTAGCCTGCAGCAATTCTGGTCTTGGTTTTTGTGTTTGGTTTTTGTTGGGTTTTTTTGTTGGTTTGTTTTTTTTTTTTTTTAATGAAAGTGTTTATGCCAGAAAGTGTTCCCAGGTATGGTTAATTTATTAGTATTGTTGCAGCTGGTCTGTTGACAGTAGCTGAAAATGTGACTCTTCTAAATGCAGTGCTTGTCCATAAATTGTAGAGATGCCTCAGTGTACATCACTTGAGTGAAGTTGAAACAGTTAATTTATTCCAGAACAGGAATTTAGTGGTTTGGTAAGCACTAAACAGTAAGACTTCAGATTTAGGGACTGTTTTCATTTTTCATCTACAAACTTTTACATCTTTCTGAGTTACCACTCATAGTTTCTTTTGGATCATTTTTTTTAAACCTTGTTTGTCTTTTCATAAATTTGAAAAAATCATCTTGGTCCTCAAGTACATTTCCCACAATGTCAGGCAACAAAAGACATTGGAGAATTTAAATTCTGTGCTATTTGTATACCACAAGATGGAGGGAAAAAAAAAGTATAAATCTACAAACACTTTATATCAAGCTTAAATAACTGTAAGTACAAAATCAAGAGGATTCAAAAATCTTTCTAGACCTCACTACAGGTAAAAAGTGAGCAAGAGAGAAGTGTACTGCTAGTACCTAGGTCCCTGCAGGAGCAGCAGCAACTGCCGTGCTACATTTAGTTCCCATATAATCCAAGTAGTCGAGGCATCCCCAAGTGGAAAGAGAGGTAGGACTTCTCCATTCTTTCCCAAAACTCAGGATGTTCCATCAGTCCAGTCCCAGATCACAAGACTGGCCATTATTGCATGAATGAGGTGTGTCATTCAGACTTTGAGACACTGTGGGAATACCCTTTTTGTCTCCTTACAGTATTCCTGACCTAGCTGTGTGACCATGTCTTGCAATGGGTAGGGTTGGCCCTTAATTTGGGGTGTCCTGTGCCCAACCTCCTGAGGTAAAGTAGGCAGGGAGCTTCTGTTCAGAAGTGAAAACTGCAGGTTTCTAAACATGTGAATTAGTTCTTAAAGACTTCTGTGACATAGGAAGGATCACATGTTCAAAATTTTGAGGGAATATGGGAAGTTAAGATAATTCTCTTTTTGCTTTCAAGTTTCTGAAGAAGATCACAGCAAGCGAAGCAGTTTTGTTTGCGTGTTGCTAAGCCATGGCGACGAAGGATTGATCTATGGTACAGATGGGCCTCTTGAACTGAAAGCACTAACAAGCCTTTTCAGGGGTGACAGATGCAGAAGTTTAGCAGGAAAACCGAAGCTCTTCTTCATTCAGGTGATGTACAGCTGAACAATGATCATCAAATCAGCCAGATAGTTAAAAAAAAAAATACCATTTCCCACTAATTATTAGTGCAAAAAGTTAATCCTTTCTAAAGGATTTGAATGCAGTTGCTCTCAAAGTAACATTCTCTTCAGGTCTAAAGTGGCACCATTTTCCCTGTTAGGTAGGCAGTATTTATAATAGCTGATATTGCACTAATTCTATGTATTAAATGAAATCTTAGGCAATATTTAATGAGTTTCTGAGTGCACTTTTGAATTAATATCTGTCTTACCCAAGCTATGTAGCTGATTTAAATAAATGTTACTGCTTTTCTTCTGAGTCTGTCTAATGGAAATGTGACATATAAAGTCTTCTTATTTTTGCGGGTTTTTAATTATGACGTATGGTTTTTAATCATGATATATTATTATTTTTAAAACACAAAATATCAGTATTTTTATAAAGACCACTGCCTTTATTTTTTAATTTTAATATTATTTTCCATTCTTCCTTCCACCAAATAGGCTTGTAGAGGGACAGAATTAGATTCTGGTATCCAGACAGACAGTGGATCAGAAGAAGCAGTGTGTCAGAAAATACCTGTAGAAGCAGACTTCCTGTATGCCTATTCTACAGCTCCAGGTGAGAGACTGTCCATGTCCGCCTGCACTCAGGCTACAAATTAAAGTTTGGAGTTGGACCTAGTCAGTGGGTGACTTCACTTGTATGGAATGTCCCTTTGGTCAGTTTGGGTCAGCTGTCCTAGCTGTGTCCCTTCACAGGATCTTGCCCCCTCCCAGCCCCTTGGCAGGGGGAATGTTGGAGAGGCAGCACTGCTCGACAGTGGCCGAAGCACTTGGGTGTTACCAACACCTTTCCAGCTACCAATGCAAAGCACAGCACTGAAGGCTGCTGTGGGAAATGTTTTACCTTGATTTGATTTCTTTTTGAGGTGGTTCTGAGGCTATTCTCAGTTCCTACAATACCCCTACCAAACCCTGAGTATATCCTTCTCACTAGCAAACCCTCGAATGTTCATCTGCTGGAAATTTAGTTAATTGGAGTTGTGCAAATAATGTACAGCAAGACGAAAAGATATTCTCAGAGAACCAAACAATCAGATATGCAGAAGTGGATGATAAACACCATCATGTTATTTGTCTATCCAACTGTATTTGCATTGCATCCTTAAGCAAAATTGGTAGTGGCAGTGCCCTTCATAAGTGCTTTACATTTCCACTCAGCAGAAGTAGGTTCAGTCTTTAATTCTGCACATATTCCTGAAGCTAGTGACACTGAAACCCATTTTCCATCTGTACTGTCACCTCTCCTTTGTATTTGTGTACTCCATGAAAAATAGGTATTAATGACTACGCTTGCTGCAGCAGAAGGTAGTTTTCCTGCCTTTTGATTTTCTTCATACTTAAGGTTTTCTTAGGTTATAGAAGATGATGGGATTAGAAAAAAATTTTGAGTTGGAATTTGTGGAGATTATAAAATCTAAATGTTGCTGGTTGGTGGTTTTGAGTTTTTATTTTAAAACACTGATTGGTATTGGAAACAATGCAATGTTCCCCTAATTGCTGATCTGTCCTGTATCAAAGGCTGCTCCATCTGATCACTTTGACATTGCTCTCTTCCACAGGCTATTACTCCTGGAGGAATTCAGCTGAAGGCTCTTGGTTTATTCAGTCACTGTGTAAAATGCTGAAGGAACACGCAAGGAAACTTGAACTCATGCAGATTTTAACTCGTGTAAATCGCAGAGTGGCAGAGTATGAGTCCTGTTCAACTCGACAAGATTTTAATGCAAAGAAACAGATTCCATGTATTGTCTCTATGCTCACCAAAGAATTTTATTTCCCTTCCTAAAATAATTTTTCAGTTCATGTTTTTATCTGCATTTTATATGCAATATTAGTACAAAATACGACTTTTAGATCTGAGTAACTGTTCACTACTGTGTGTGGCAGAATGAAGTGTCTCAAAGTTAGATATATGTCTGTTGTTAGAAGTAAAACATAGTATGGCTGTGTTAGAAATGCAAACCTGAGTAGCTGAAGCAGATTTGAAAGTAGTGCTCTGCGTATCACAAAAAATGAGGAAGGGGAGACTAAAGAAAGATCAGATAATTTACTGGAGCTTTTTGGTGCTACATTTTACTTTGCTGAAGGGGCTGAGAAAAGAAACAGTTCTTGTAAATAGTTTGGTTTCATATCTTACAAAGAAGATTCAGAATGTCAGTGATGGTAATATGATAGTAGTGTCATCATACATTTCTTAACTCAATTTCTTGAAGTTTAGGTTATAAGTTAACCTAACTATTTTTACACTTTCGGACATAAACTGTGGAAAACAGCCATTTCATATTTTTGCATACAATTACAAAGCATGTTTAGAGAACAGTCAGTTTTTTCTGATAATTCCTGATAATTTGATACCTTTGTGTGTGGAATATTAGATAAAGTATTTATATCAACATGGTAGCTGTTTCAAAATAAATTTTGTACTCTGACCTTGAAGCTGAGTGCCCAAGGGACCAGTCTTCCAAAATGTCTTTTTCTGCAGCTCCCTAAGGGAGCTCTTGGGGCATATCTGGGACTATAAGAACCAGTGCAAAAGGAAGTCTGCATTCTGAACAGTGTGCTTTCCTCTTTTTGGCCTTAAATAAGAGTGGCTTTGCTCTGTGCGTACCACGTGTAATCCGTATGAAAACCTAGATTTGTGGTACTGGAGAAATTTCACTTCATAACTCTTAATTTCCATTGAGTTAATTACAAACTTCAGCTAAAATATGTTAACAAATAGTAAATTGATATCTCTTGACTCTGAATTTTGTGAAACAGACTTTTACAAAAATTGCAAAACATTTTTGCTGATATTTCAGCTTGTAGCAGTCTTTTTAAGATCAGTGGAAGACAGAATATGAAATTACTATAGGGTGCTTGCAAAACAAGACTTGAAACTCTTTTTAAATTGTGTAGCAAAAACAATGTTGGCATTGATGTTCACTTCCAGAGGAATTTGGTACTTGGTTTTTTTAATTAAATACTGTTTCCTAAATTGTATCATGCTTTTCAATGTGTGTCACTTGTTTAGGATCTGATAGCTTTTGCAGATTAATTTTAACTTTAATTATATCCTTTTTTCCTCAAATTACTCTTGTTCTTTTTCTCCCCCATCTGCCTTACCACCTGAAGTTGAAAAGAAGCCACCTTAAAGCATTGTATGCCATTGTACAGCCAGGTAGTAAAGTAGTGATTGAGACCTGGGAAATGCAGGTTCAAAAGGGATGCAGAGGAGGCAGTTTTAAACATTGTAGATGAGTTCCCTGATGACTGCCTGCTGGATAGGAGCAATCCTGTTTCTTTCTTGTGTAAATGTTCTGTGAGAAAGAGTTGGTCTATTTTAACTCATTGAAGTTTCAGTTCTGGGCAGATTATTGCCCATGCTTCTGTTGAAAAATTAAATAGGCCCCTTCTTCATGTAGATTGTGAATTACAACAAGCATTTGCAAGGTTGTATGTTGTAAATGACTGACAGGACTTGTCTTAATCTGCTTCAAAGTAATGGGGCATAGGGATGTTCTTTGAGTTCTTAGTTATTTTGCTATGAAAAACTCATGTCACAGAGTTTGCTCTTCTCTTAGGTTTAGTAAGTTCTGGTCTTGATTCGTTTTAGCCCTTTAAAGGAAAATTATTGTACAGCTTTTCCAATGGTCTTTAAAATAGAGCAAAACAAAACCAAAGCTGGGCTACAATGAGTAGCGAGTTGGAGGAATGAGGCCTGCAGCATGAGACACACTGTGGCATATGTGGGAAGGGGATTTCTCAAGGTATGCCATGAGATATATGCTGGAGGGATTACAGTGGGCATGATGGCCCAGTGATGGGTTATCATTAATCTTACCTTAACTCTGCAATTAGCCAGATAGAAGAGGGAGTGATGCTTGTTCCACCCCTGGGTGTGACCCACAGCCTTTGTAGTCTCTCTCTCTGTAACCTCCATATCCCTCTTTTATATATAAAGTGGCTGCCCCACCCCACTGTTCATGATAACAGTACCAGGATTCTTGACTACAGTCTCACATTCACTTCTCCCAAAAGTATTTGAAATCCTTCATGGCAGAGGATGAGAATGTGACCATCATGCAGACAAGTTGATGGGCTTGTTCCTCTCTCCTCCCTAAAGCAGGGACATATCTGGTAAGATTTCTACCTGCACCAGAGCATACCTGGGAACATTTGTACATAGTGCTGTACTCTCAGATTATGTAGGTCTAGTGCATTTATCACTGGCAATCTGAAAAGAATCTGTTACATTGCCTGTTGCTCCAATAAACTGCACTATTTGTTATTGTGTGGTCATGAATGAGACCAGACATAGGGTGTAACCCATGTTGTGCATCTGAGACCTCACTGAACGCAGCCAGACTTACAGTGCTGAATAGGTTATAATCAGAAAATAAACCTAGCCCCATCCAGCCCCTCTGATCTCTGAGGACTAGTTGGAAAGCAAGGGAGTTTATTTTCTGCTGAATTTCTATACTCTAAGCACCAATCATTTAGTAGAGGTAGGGCTTAGGAAATGAGGTATTCCCATCAAGTCCTTTCAGGACAAGAGCTGCATTTTACTCCAAGTCAGTAGATTCCTTCAAGGCAGCATCTAGATACTTCTAACTGAGGGATGGTCTTCCAGTCTGTAGGACGTGCCTGTAGAGACAGAGCCTGTCGGAGAAGGCAGAGGGAGAGGTGGTAACATCCTTTTTTCTTGTGTCTTATTTGTATCTGTCCTATTTTTCTCATGTCTTTCCTAAACACTTACTCTATTTGTAATAATCTTCCATCCCACTGCCTCTTAACCAAGTTCAACCTTTTGACTGGATCACATTTTCCTAATTATCCATGAGCTCCCTAGCTCACCAGACCTCCTTGCCAAACCAAGTCAGGTGCAAGGCTGGGTGAAAACACTTTCATGAAAGTGAATATGCTACCCTGGTGGGAACAGTTCTTCGCTTCCACAAGAGAGGCCTTCATGCCAAGTGTGGCTGCAGTTTCCAAGCTGAGCTAGAAAGCAAACACCTGTTTTCACCTGAAGATCTGTTACTACCTCGATCATCACGTAAATCGTGTCCAGAAGGCTTTTAAGAAGTCTGACATTAGTATTTTGCTGACTTGAAAAGCCAACAGAATCACAAACTTTTCAAAAATCAGTTATGAAGTTAAAAAGATAGCACATGAGATACCTAACAACTTTTATTGTTTTCTAGTAAAACTAAAAAAAAAAAACAAAAAAACCAACCAAACAAAAACCAAACCAATAAAACTAAAACCAATTTCTTTTTTCTTTTTTGAATAAACACATTTAATGTTAAGCAATGGAAGGAGGAAGAAAGTAAGAGAGGCTGAAACTAGGGAGGCAACTCATGCTGTCTGTTTTACAGCAGGTCAAATACTCCCTTCTGGATAAGCAAATCCTTATTTTGAATGCCATCAGTCTGCCTTCTTCCCATAACAACCTCTGAGAGTATCTACTGAACCAAGTACTACGTCTCTTTCTATACGATACATTGCTCTTAGAAGTTCATATGGTTTCTCCTTAAACTTTAAACCAGATTAGTATACATTCACTGGATTACTATACAGCCACATGCAATTTATATTTTTAACTATGGATCAATTTTTTTTTTTTTTTGCTAAAGCCAGGCAGTATGTGTATGAAATCACATCTAGTGATTAGAAATATTAGCAGTATGAATAATAACAGCTAAATTAAGACTTGTTACCCCATATTCTGTAAGGAATGTTACTCATTACCAGGAAAAACTACCTTTCAGCTGTATATTGCCTCCTGCTCTTGATTGCAGACAGCGGAACAATCACAGCCGGTCTGGCTTTTTGAGGGACCAGGGTCAGAGGTATACTACTGCTTCATCACCAGCGGGTGTCGCTGCAGATAGCACAATAATCTCCAAAACTCACATTAATGAGTCATTCAAAATGAAATCCAAACACCTGCTGAATGAAGCAACCCTTTCACAGCTGTCAGCGGTTGTTTGCTGTCTGTCAGCTCGTGTGTTTATTACATCCTGGGACTTGCATCCCAAAGAATGCGAGAACATCACATTGCTGCTTCCCAAGAAAGCCACCCTGTCTTATTGCATGTCAGAGTAAACAAGAATCAGCTGATTTTGAGGCAAAAAGGGTTGTTTTTGCTGCCCTAGACCTACACAGAGAATACTTCCAACTATGGAGCATGTTCCCCTGCAGATCCCTGTCATGCCACTAATAATCCTGTAATGTTTAATAAAAAAAAATCCACAGCACCCCCCAAAACAGGTTTTTGTCTTCAAACAAATGACTGGTGCAATAGCTTGCTTTGCCGGCATCATGACAGTCAATTAGTGGAAACAGAGAGAAGAAAGCCTTGTAAGCTCCTAATTTTAATGTTGTCTTAAAATCAGATTCTGAAGTTCAGATTTTCCTGGATAATCACAAACCAAAAAAATAGGACCTGGCTTTTCCAAACAAATGAAACAACGTTCTTTTCTTCCTAGAGATCAAAATGTTCTGTCATGAAGACTGTTGCATAATTAGAGTGCCTCAAAAGAAAACAAGATGCACAGTAGTCATTTCCCAAAAGTGATTTTGCCCATAATGCCAAAGGACTGGTGGTGGTGCTCTGCCTTTGCCTGCTGAGCACAAGACCAGAATATTTCTGTCTAGTTGAACATGGTGAGCTTTACAGGTTCTTACCTAATGAAATTCCGTAGGATGGGGTGTGTAGAAGACCAACCTAGATGACCTAATAGGTCCTCCTGCCTTCAAATTGTATACAGAAAGGTACCATGCAAATCCATCTTGTTACCTCTGAAAGATGGACCGGTAACAGGTTTTCCAGAATATGCATAAAGCAGTAGTAATATTATCTGAGTGGTTTGAGAGTATCTGATGCAAAGATGTACCAACCACAGTACTCCATGACCATTAAAAAATGTTGGTTCTACTTATTTAACCACAAAACCTTTAGAAAGAGTAGTGGAAACAACCATCACTGGGCAATTTACAATCATCTGCATAAAAACATGATTAATAGTAAACACCAACAGGGTGATTTAAATTTGCAAGATCCTTCTCAACAGAGACAAGCATTTCCTCTTTCTGTTTACTTCTGATACTGAACACAGAACATTTTGTGTTCCCTTATTCCATTCAGCTAAAAGCCACTTCCTCAAATGCACAGCCCATACCTCTCTTGCATGATGCAATGCAAAAAGGCTGGTTGAAGGCAGGAGTAACCTTCTCTGCATAGAATGCTTCTCCTGCTGAGCCTCTTCACTCTTCTTTGCCTCCTCATCCTCAGCTGGCTCCCCATGCTCAGCACACTCCCATGTCACCTTGGCTGAGGCTATGAGATTTCTGGATGAGGGATGACCTTTAGGTGATGAGGATGCTGCTGCTGCAGGAGGTTCTGAGCCTGGACATGCACTTGGAAGACTGTGGCTTCCCTGCCTGACATCTGGTCCCATTGCCCACACTGCTGGTAAGAGTGGTGACCCCACAGGTGTAGCTTTCTTCATTCAGCCTGCCTGTTATTAAGACCTCAGGAAGCCAATAAATAACCCCAAGTGGTCTTTGATCTCTCTGCCCTTCAGGCTTGACATTTAAAGCCGAGTCCATAATTCTTGGTTTTCTTTCCCAATATGGGAATAAGAATGCATGCACTATTATGGTGAAATTGTCTCCTGAGATCTATGGAAGATGGGAGAAGCATCAGAAGAAGGATCCAGCTTTACCGAGTCTCCAGCAGCACGACAGGAGCTCTGCTTTATGTTTGGTAGCTTCTGCTTGCTGAGGTGCTGCTGAGTGAAAGCACAGACTCACAGAATGCTTTGGGTTGGAAGAGACCTTAGAGATCACCTAGTTTCAACACCACCTGCCACAGGCATGGACAACTTCCACCAGACTACATTGCTCAAAGCCCCATCCAACCTGGCCTTAAACTTCCAGGGATGGTGCATCCATAGTGTCTCTGGGCAGTAGAGAATTTCTTCCTATTATCTAATCTAAACCTACCCTCTGTCAGTTTGAAGCTATTTCCCCTTGTCCTATCACTACATGCCCTTGTAAAAAGTCCCTCTCCTGCTTTTTTAGAACAGCTCAGGTATTAAATGGCTGCAGTAACATCATGCTAGACCCTTCCCTCTACCACAGTGACCAACCCACATCCAAAGGCAAAATGAAAACCAGATTCTTCCACCCCTTTCACTAGTTCCCATATTTTATGCCTGCATGTGATGTATAAGCCTCCCTGGCCAGCACTCTGCTCTAGTGGGGCTTCCTTGCAGACCACGTCTAAGGGCTCGGTGGCAAGCAGGACTCTAGGTTTCTGTAGGGTGACACTCACTTTTCTAAGTAAGTCACAAAAGAAGAGTGGGGGTTTGGGTCATACTGAAATCAGTTCAAAAACAACAGGTGGCTTAGCTGCCCAAAGTGACCTGGCTCTGTGATGGTGACAGAAAAACAGCTTGAGCATCAGGGAGGGACAGCAGCAGGGCAAGCAATAGCATCTGTGTCTCCAGTCACCAGCTGGGTGCTGCAAGGGCTGCATCCCCTCAGGATCAGACACAGGCTGGGTGAGCTGGGGAGACCCTGCTGGGGGTATGGAATGCAGGCTTTGCCTGCTGGGCCACATCAACACAGGCACATTCTGATCAGCTTTTTCCAAGGGTACCACTGTGGGAGGCAGGGGGGAGGGCAGGGGAAGCAAGAAGGGAAGCAGTGAGGTGGGAGACCTGAGCAGGAGGTGAGAAGGTAGCACCTCTGACCACAGCCTTGAACTACTGACCAGCAGCTCTGGAAACCTCTGGGAGAGAGGAGGCTTTGCAGCAGTGTATCAGCTATGCTGGGTCTTTCAACTTGGATGTTAACCTCAGGAATGTAATCAGAGAGCTGATTATAAATAGTTTGTGCAGTTGTTGTTGAGATTAAAATGTGCTGCCACAGGCGGTTGGAAGCAAAGGGTTACTGCAGTGTCTGCTCAAGATGCTGTACCTCCGTCATCTATGGCTGCACAGCAAGTCTGAAAAGGGGAAGTGCTAAAGAAATACTCAAAAAGTGGTCCCAGGGAGAGGGAGAAAGAGGAAGCAGCTTGGCTTACAGAACTGGGGGTGAGGGACAAGGGGGAAGAGGCCAAGGAGCAGAGAAAATTAAGAAGGAGGGAGGACAGTCACTGCGAGAGATCCCAGGCACGGGTTGGGCTTACCTTAGAGCTAAAACATAACAATAACCTGCAATAAAAAAGACTAAACCAACAAAACCTGAAAGCAAGGGCATGCCCTAAATATCATAAGTAAAAACCTCCAGGTAAACCAATGCTAATTGTGTTAAGGTGGCAGCATTTAATGGTGCATGGCAGAAACAGAGGGAAAAGAAGATAGGGAAGAAGTGCAAGCTGTGGCTGACCCAGCAGCTTGAGGCACCTGCTCTAGCTGAGAGTCGTGCCTAGCATTGTGAGACGGGTACAAAACGTACCCAGGACCAGCTGGTTCTATCAGCCATGAGTTTAAGCAGTAGTTGCTGCCAGACCTGTGCTGCCTCAGAGAGTTGAGGAAAGCTCCAGGAAAGCTCCCTGGCAAGGCCCAAACTTTAGAACCTCAAAGACTTTGGGGTCATTATCCCTGGAGGTGTTCAAGAAAAGATTAGACGTGGTGCTTAGTGCTATGGTCTAGTTGACAAGATGTTAATCAGCCAAGAATTGGACTTGATGATCTTTAAAGTCTGTTCCAACCTAAATGATTCTGTGATTCTGTGACTTCACAAGCAAAGGAAACAGCAGGCAGCACCAGTGGGGCAGAAAAGGAGGCAAGGAAATGATGCCATGCAGTGTAGAAAGAGACCTGCTGTTTTTCTGAAGTTAGTATAGAAGCATTTTAAGGAGTAATTGGAGAGATGCCAGGAGCTGTGTAGGATTCTGCTCTAGAGCATCATCCAAATGGGGGTGTCAGCTGGGAAGAAAGTGGAGGAGCACTTGCTGGGCAGTGGGGCAAGGATGGCTTTGGTGGGCATGGGGTCCAGGAAAAGTCTTGAAAACAGACAAGCAGGCTATATCAAAAAACGATGTTTGGAAGAGAACAGTGAAGCAGCAGAGGGGTGCAAGAGGAACAGCGCGATGACCAGCAGTGGGCTGGGAAAACCACCAGTACGGCCACCTCCAGGAAGCTGTCCGTGGGAAAACCACCTGCGGGAGGGCCAGCAAAGCTCTGGCGGCAGCCGAGCTGTGGAGCTCTCGAGCAGCAGTTGTAGCTGTGAGGATGCCCTGCAAATGCCGAGTCACGGATCCTCTGCAGCCAAGCGTGTAGGTAAGGTGAGCTCTGCTGGGGTCTATCACAGACTACTTCCACGTTTGGAAAGGTGCTGAGGGCTCCCCATGCTGTTTCCGTGTCAGCTCACAGTGGAGGCACACTGGTAGAGAGAGAGAGATTATTCAGGACAGACTGACCTGGAAGCTCCAGATTTCACTCTGTCCTGCCTCTGAGTTCAACCTGGTTTTCAGCTTGACAGGATAATGGATTAGCAGCACAGAGGATGGAATGGAGTTTGTGTCTGTGAATGAAGAAAGCCCTGAGGAGAGGTGAGTCAGGACAAAAGGAGGAGATAAGTATGGAGTGTTCCTCATTCTCTGCTGAAAGTTGGAGTACTTGGGAGAAAAACTGTTCATCTCTGAAATTCATAGATGGGAGAATTTTGCTGAGAGAAGCAGAAAAAGAAGTGTTGTAAAGGATTAAAAAGACTGCTCTGAGAGATGCTAAAAAGCACATTACTTTCTCCCCCTTACTTCAAAACAAAATAGTAGTTATCAGGCTTGTCTTAGTGACTGAAACACACTGCAGCTGAAGGCTGTCTTATTACCAACACCTGAGTGCATGCGCAAGTGACAGCAGCAACATTCACAGGTGTCAAGCTCTACAAACCCATTTAAATCAATACAATATTCCCATTGATACAGTCTTCCCAAATTTTGGCTGAAGCTGTGTCCCTATGGCTGGATTTCAGCGTCCCCTGGTGTGAATTTTTAGAACTTGGTGTTACCTGGTTGTAACACTATGGAAGGCAGAACAAAAAGCACTCCATAATCTAAAGGGATAATACCTTGGATATGTTTCTTACCCAAGGCCTAAACAGAGTGAGAAAGCAAACACTCTTTACTGACATAAGATATAGCAATAGAACCCAAACCCTATGAAAAGGGAAACTTCAGTTGTCAAATTTCCTGTGGCTTTATGCTTCCTGTTTATGTTCATTTCATGCCACACATATGGAGGGGTGAGGTCTCATCAAGGCTTTTTGGGTGCCTGTGGCTGTGGCAAATGACTCCTGCGCATGTTTCTTCACTGGGGAGAAGGTGAATGACAGCTACTGTGGGTCACTTGTTCCTGCACTGATCATCATGGGCATCTACAGTGCCCCAGAGATTTACCGGGTGTTGTAACCTGTGTGCAGCTGAGCAGAATGAAAGCAGTGCAAAGACATCATGACCTTCTAGGACTCCTTCATTTTAATGAAAGAGGTGATTTTAAAAGAATCTACATCTCACAGGACTGATAATAACCCTGCTAAACTTGCCACTGTCTTGCATTTAGGTTGCAAGTATGAAGCTTTGGGGAGATTCGCTGGGAGCCAGTTCACTCCTCTGGATTTGAGCTCTAAGCCATGTTCCTTGTAATCGCATCTGCAGTTAAATCATGACAGCAAAGGGGAAAAAAACATGGAGGTATCACAATCTGGGAAATGAGGTTCCAGTGTGGACGTACGTGTAGATGTGGCACTGAGCAACGAGACATTTCTGTGCAAAGGCCCTGCAAAAGACTGGAGCAAAATGCCACAAACCTCTGCAACCCAAAGATAAGAGCTGAAAAAGTGTAAAAATACATAGGCAAGCTTCCTCTACCTCAGGCTTCTTTCTTCAACTGTGTCCTGATCTCTCCATAACTGCAAGAGATAAGGTATCTGTAGTGGAGTTCACCATTTACCTCCTTTCTAAAACAGAGAATCGTTTGTTTTGCCATCTTGAAAAATACTGCAAAACACTCCAAACACTGATTGCAGGGACAAGTCAACAGCATTGCAGGTGCCACCCATTTCCAGGGTGCTTTTGCTCCACGTCCCAGAGGCGTATATGGGAGACAGCACAGCCACAGCCAAACTGTGCAACTCCACTTGCTGAGGTCTCATGGGGATTTTGGTTGGGAAACGGGAAGACTGAAACTCAGAGCTAATGAGGTAAAGTGAGATCCTGAATGGGCATTGTGGGGATGGGAGAAAAGATGTTTTAAGGCACAGGCAGCCCTGCCAGCCTCACTGGTGTGGTGTTGGGCAGCGAGGAGGGGCCTTACCTGAGGTCTTACCTGCCTGCCCCCACTAACTGCCGTGGTACCTGGCAGTGCATCAAGCCCTGCTGTCTTACAAACCTTTAACTTCCAGCAGGGATTAGCTGGCTTTGGCCTGGTAAAATCAAGACAGCCATGTCCGGTCAGGTGGGCTGACAAACATGGAATAACAAAGGCAAGTGGACAGCAGTCCTGTGATAATGGGTACACAAAGAGCCCTCCAAGCCCTGTGGGTTTTGTCCTTTGGGCATTTCCTTCAAGTTAGCAAAATAACCAGCTTTAGTGTGCAAGCAACAGCACTGAAGTTCTGGCACAAAGTGGGAGATGAGGATCTGAAGAGCAGCCTTACAGCTTTGGACTTTTAGAGAGAGGTCATGTTTTCACCAGAACCACTAATGAAGGGGGACAAAGGGGCATTTTAAGCAACCTGTCTTTTTTACTTTTCTCATGTCTTTAGCTCATCAGGACTACCACAACTACTGCATCAAAAGCAGTGTGGTCAGCAGGTCTGGGGAGGTGACTCTGCCCCTCTATTCCACTCTGGTGAGACCCCACATGGAGTATTGAGTCCAGCTCTGGGGTCTTCAGCACAGGAAGGACATGAACCTCTTGGAGTCAATCTATAGGAGTGAATATATAGGAAGGCCACCAGGATGTTTAGAGGGATACAGCACTTCTCCTACAAGGAAAGGCTGAGAGAATTGGGGTTGTTCAGCCTGGAGAAGAGCAGACTACGGGGTGACCTAACTGAGGCCTTCCAGTACCCGAAGGGTGCCTACAGGAGAGATGGAGAGAAACTTTTTACAAGAACATGTAGTGACAGGACAAGGGGGAATGGCTTCAAACTGAAAGAAAGAAGGTTTAGATTAGATGGTATGAAGAAATTCTTTACGGTGAGGGTGGTGAGGCAGTGGAACAGGTTGCCCTGAGCAGTTGTGGATGCTCCATCCCTGGAAATGTTCGAGGCCAGACTGAAAGTGTTCTGAGCAATCTGGTCTAATGCAAGGTGTCCCTGCCCATGGCAAGTGTGTTGGAACTAGATGATCTTTAAGGTACCTTCCAACCCAAGCCATTCTACCAATTCTATGAATCCAAACCCTGTGACTTTAGGAGAAAAAACCATAGTGTATCTTGATCAGTCTGGGCTGATATTTCAGTTTAGCTGTGCTGTCAAGCTGAGGGACGGGAAAGCAGTAGTATAGCTGAAGTACATGAGTAATCAGATGTGATGATAGGCCATGTAGTGAAGCTCTTCTCAGAGCTATCTTCCATGTCTGCTCCTTTTTGCACATGAAACCATTTAATGCAGTGTTACTTGGCTCTGGCCAAGGGAGAGAAGTCATTGACTGGACAAACTGCAACTTCTCAACTGGTGAAGGGAAATGCTGCTGCTGAGAGTGCCAGGTGCTAAAAGTCACACTGCTTTGGATGACTGGTCATGGACCAGCACCAGCGAACAAGCAGGTACTTGCAGATGAGCTGAAATGTTCTTCTTAAGGAATAAGATTCCCCAGGTTGGAAAGAGAGGGGAAAGAATGTGATGAAAACCTTAAATACACAGTTCAATCGGAAAAGAGTGGGGAAGCCTGCACAAACACTAGCAGCAGATCTGCTAACAGCTTTTGTGTAATGTTCTCTGCAACTGTTCCACAAACTATTTACAACAGATTTATGTGCATTAAGTTTTGGCTTGCCAAGCAATGAAACACTACCCTTTCTTTGAAGCTGATTGGGAACTATTAACACCTGCTTATCAGACTTTTACATATCTAGCCCAAGGTATCATTTTATAAGGCTTTCCCCTACAGAGAACTCTTAACTCTTCAACCAGATCCACTCCACAAGTGCAATGGCAGTGAAGGAGGAAAAGAAATGCAGTGAAATTATAAATAATTGCTTTTTCTCCACCTCTATTATACAGGGAGCAGGTGAGTCAGCATTCCCATGGAACTACTTTACTGTGAAAGAAGGAACTCCGCCTCAGCCTGACAGCTGTTTACTCTTGGCTCTGCTTTTGGTACCTGCATACTAAAACTTTCCTGCAGGGTTGGTTATTGGTTATAAGCATCATAACATGCATACCTGTGGAGTACTCCTTTCACTAGAAGGAGGATTTGCCACCCCACATGTAATTACTGAAAGCAAGGTGCAAATAGTAACCACAAGCACTTGATTTGTGTTTTTCAAAATAGTCCCACTATTGTAATGTACTACTGAAATCCAGTTGGGTTCATGGGTCCAGGTGTCATGCCGTGACTTACAGAGCTAAGGAAGCAAGCCTTCTCCTAGCTTTAAATTGCCAAAAATTCTTGCTTCTGATTGTTGTTGTTTTACTTGAAATACTGAAAACACAAGCACAAATTAATTGCGCTACTGGAGAACCACCATACAAAGCAATATTATTTCTTGTAGCACTGTAGGAGAGCAGGGTTCCTGAGACAGAGAGACACGTTTGTACCAGACACTGTAACACTGAGTAAGAAGAGACAGCTGTTATCTCTGGGAACTTATCCACATGGACATAAAAGACAGTCTGAGAGAAATAAGAGTAATGAGGAAACCTCACAGCAGGCAGGTAAGACTGGGAAGGTAACTTAAATTTTCTGAGTCTGAGCTAGCACTGACTCCACTGGCCTACCTTAAGAGACAGTCCCTCTGAAGATCAAGGTTGATTGATCTCCTGGTTATTTTTTAATTTGGGCGTTTTAGCCTGGCCTATTTAAAACTCCCCTGCACAGCAATGGTCTTTTATCTGTCTGCCTCTCTCTGATCTGTGCTTGGGAAGTCAGCAGGTAGGGTGCATCATGAGCCTTGCTTCTGCACTGCATGTCAGTAATTAAAGAAGCCATTCAAAATAAAGCTCCTACTCATGTTCTCTATTAATAGCCAAGAGCTTTCCTCCTCCCTTCCCCTCCCACGACCTCTTTCTTTTAAAGTGGTAAAGCAACCCTGTCCAGGGTTGTCCTTGTGCTCAGATACCAACTCAGCATCTTTCCAGCTGCATTACAGCAATTCTCTGAAGACCTCAAGGCAGTTTCCTCAAAAATATGCCACATAACACCCCAGTAACCCTATCAAGATCCCAGTAGCAACGAAAGATTATGGGAATAGATGACTTAAAATTGATGTCAGCTTTTACTATGCCATGAAAGGTTTCCTGTTCAGACCCTGACACTGACTATCCACTCGCTTCTGAAAGCCTCAGTTATGTGGGCTTAGCAAATCTGAGAGCAGGGCAACGGCCAGAGTGGCAGAAATGACTTGTCAAAAAAGAGGCGCAGTGAGATGGGCTGCAGAAAAGATGAGTCATGGACAAGCTGCACTCCAGAAACTGCTCAGCAGGGCCAGCTGCTGCCTTTCAGAAAATTAACTTGCTGGGCTTGACAAGCTAGCACTGAAGGTGCAGCAGAGGAGCTCATCTTGAGCTAGTCCAGTGCATCCAGAGGATGCTGCATCTGCTCTTGCTTTGAGAGGATGGTCAGTTGGATATGCAGAGGTTATGGAGAAGCACTCTGGAGATCAGTGTTGCCAGGCCACATACATGAAGGCAGTCAGCAGACAGGATTTGTTATCCAAAAATTATTCTTTTGTTAATAACTAAACACTGATTAGGAAAGGTAAAAGAGCCAAAGCTTTAAAGAGGGTGGTGAGCTGGAAATGGATTTGTAACTTGTAGTGATTTTAACTTCAGAAAAGCCTTAAATTAACTGTTTATAATTGAGTCCCTCTTTTTTTCTCTTTTTGTGGTCATGTTGGGTGGTGTTGTAGTCTGAGATGGGGAGTGCACTGAGGATGAAAGGCTAGAGGTATATTTAAACAGCCTTCCAAACATGTAGCATAAGATGTGCACAAGGGCTGCTGCAGGGTCAGACAAGCTGGGGGGCACACAGAGAATTGCCTGTTTTGTCAGCAGGAGACCTCCTGAGGAAGACCCCTCTTATTGGCATCTTCACCATTGAGAGGTAAGTGAGGTGGCCACATCCCAGCGCCTCCTGCCTCTCCTCCTGACGTGGGCAGTGGTCCCTGGCGACCCCCATTGCCCAGCAAAGGGGTGCACTGGCATGGACCATGAGAAGTGGGTATGGGAGCTGGGATGCCGGTTTGTCTGTGTGGGCACATCTGTGAGGAGATGCCCAGGGTAGTCTGGGGAAAGTCCCATGGATGGATTGCCTCCTTCTGTCTTCCTGTCCTCCAGTTTTGGAGGGGAGGCAAACACCCCTATCATGGGGTGGAACCCTCTCCCCACAAAGCCATGCAACCAAGGCAGGATTTAAGGAAGAGTATCATCTGCTTCAGGGAGTGATTGATGGGGGAATGTGCCTGGTTAACATTTCTGCAACAAATATCCCTGGAAAGTCTTCTTTTTATGTGAAAATCCACTACAAACAGGAAGGTGGAAAGAGAAAAGTGTCTTTCCCCTCAACAAATAGAATTGAGCTGTTTTTCACAATAAATAAGTTTTGAATTAATAAATCAAAGCATGTGTTTACAGATGATATGAAGCAAAGCTCTTAATATCTGATTATTATCCTGAAGAAACATATTCATTCTGCTTTGTCAAGCCAATAGGCAGCATATCACTTATCTTTATATTCTACCTCAGTTTCACTGGGAAAATTGCCATAAAAGCTTCCACTTCAGTGAAACACTCAATTAAAGCAGGGCTAAGCAGGATCGCTTTCAGGTATGATCTGCTGAAGCAGCCTGGCTCCCAGCCAGGCTTTCTCTCCACTCCAAACTCCACTCCAGCCCTGAAATGTCAAGATGCCGTACATGTTTTTAAAGGACTTCTTCCCTCCCTAAATTTTGCTTCAAGGGCCAAGAGATGTGAGTAACCAAAACCATCTCACAAGGCTGTTAAGCAAATTCCTGGTTCCCTTTCTTCTCTCCTAGTAAATAAAATGAATTGTGTATAGCAGCTGAGCTGGCAGATCGATGGGCTGAAGTACTGCAGCCAAATGAAAGCAGTGACAAGTAACATGAGCAGACGCTATAGTCCTCAATAGTGTTCTTCTGTGTCATATATTTGGTTGGGACTCAGGAGACAGGCGCTTCCCACCTACCTGTCCTCCTGCAGCAGCTTTACAAAGGTGTGACTTTATCCAGCCCTTAGCAAATTCAGTCAGAAAGAGCCAAATAATAACCTCTGACAGACATCTATTCTACTAAGAAATTGTTATACCTTCCCAATAATATTGGTCTGGATGAAGCCACACCTTTGTGAAGACACTTGGCTTTCCTGAAAGTGTAAGAGGCTTTGAATTGCAACAGAAAAGTTTTATTTTGCAGTTTAGAGAAGCTACTGTTTAGAGATCTGGTCTGAGCAGATAGATTTTTCCATCTGGAAGAGTTTTCTGTAATTATTACTTTAATTATTACCAATAAAAACAAAGCAACACTCCCACGATCTCATTTCTTAGCAATCAGAAGAACAGCACAGCTGGAATACGAGAGCTGAGAAGTGCTCACTAATTTAGACGCCCTGTTAAGCCTCTCATGGGTAGGTGTCCCTGCTTGCGCAGCCCAACCACAACCAAATGAAATATCCCATGGATGGATTTGCTCTGAAACGCGTCCGGGAAATTCCCTCTTTGTGCTGCGTGAATAGCACTGGGGTGGTGCTGCCGGCACTCGGTCCTGCTGCTGTCCGCGGCTCCCTGCTGCAGCTGGCCTGGAGGGCCTCGGCCCGGGCTTCTGCCACTGGAGGTGACACAGCTGTGCTCTGCCGGGAACGGGCAGGGGCCTGAATCCTACAGGAGCAGTCTGAGCAAGCTACACACTACCCTGCAGCCATTAGAGGGGGAGAAAAAATGGGGAAAGACCACAAAAAGTTTGAGTTAAGGAACCTGGACTAAATGAAGGCAAAGAAGGAGGGGTGGGAGGCTCTCCCCATCCACAATTCTGTGTGCACACTAACTTCAGATGCATGAAGGCTCTCCCTGAACTCGAGATGAATTGCTCATGTCCATTTATTTAAGGGCCTATTTGCTCAGTTGGGACTTAAGTGAGTTAATTTTTTTCCCTCCAGAGGTTGGGTAAGGAAGAAGAGACCCAGCTCTATCTCCAGGGTTCTAGCAACAAACTTTAGTTTCTATGAATATTAGCATGAGCATAAATACTTCTAGAACACTGCAGAGACACCAAAGCCCAGACAGTCCTTTTATTTACAACAGTATACACTGAAAGTAAATGAAACAAAAACCCCCAAACAAACAACCCTCCAACAAAAGAAATTGATTTCAGAGGACAAATTAATTAGAACTTCTTAAAAGGTTAATCAAAACTTTTCCATTATACTTTGGGTGATTATTTGTGTTACAGTAATATGCAAATACTTTAAATTCTTAGCTCTAAAAATCTCATGGGTTTTTTGTTTGTTTGTTTTTCTCTTTTTTAATAAGAAAGCTGTCATTACTATCTAGTATCTAAAAATATCAGTGCTAAAGATTACATCAGCATCAGAATGCTTTTCACAGAATGAATTAAAACTGAAAATAAATTTAACTGTGCATCATGTTTAAAAATGGGTGTAGGCACTCAGGAAGATGTGGGTAATAATAATAAAGTAAGACTTATAAGATTATTGCAATTTATTTAATTTCTTGATACTGGCCTGTACTGTAAATTATCTTTCCTACTTTAATGTATCAGAAAAATAAACAGGTCAGCTGTGAGTAGGTAAGCTTGAGTACCAGCTCCATGAGAAAATTCAACTACTCCAATTCTGCATATGAATAGTCCAAATGCCTGTGACAGTGATTTTAAGAACCAAAATGATGGTATAGTCAGGTCCACATAAACACAGGGTAAAAGCCACAACAAAAGCAGCAGAAAGGGAAGATATCATAAATGTTATTAAGCTCTCCAAAATATTATTAAACTTAAAAAAAAAAAGGAAAAAAAAAGATGGTTGGCATATTTATTTACCTTCTGGAACTTAAAGGATTCCCAGTTTGAAGGTTTTTTCTCACAGAAATGAACTCCAGGCCAGAAAAGTGACTCATTTGTAAAGGAAAGGCAGGATGCTAATGGAAACAACTGATGCCAGTAGCTGGATTCTTAAGGAAGGTAATTAAAGAGTAAGTTGCAAACTTTGGCAGTTCAGCAGAAGAAAAGCTGTGGATACATGATGCTTCTGGATTAAATTTTCTGATTTTAAAACTGTCAGATCTTACTGAAAGAGCAAAGTCACAAGAGATAAAGTCTCTCTTTGGATGGAATGAGTCACTACTGAAAGTTAAGTTTAGAGAACAAAAGCTGCCCATTCCCATTACCTTTCAGCATTAAAAAAAGGAATCACAACAGAAGATTAAATATCTGGTATGACTTCTGATTTTATGGTGCTAGGAGACATGGAGGGAAAGGCCTTTGTCAATGCACAGAATGCATTAAGATCCTTGAATGTGCTCTACTGAGATCATGTGAAGGTGGTAGAAAGAAATGGCAGGAACAAGCTGCAAATTCTGCCCAATGGCTTGGCTAGTGTTTCTCAGGGAAGCCGACTGTTTTCTTAAACCGAAACCAACTGATGTAATTCATGGCAGTGCCAGTTTGTGAAGAATACCCTCTGAGTGAGAGGTTAAATTATTAAATTTTTTCTACACAGTATTTACTGATACATAAACTGCAGTATTTATCACAGGTGGCTCATCCTGCAAATAAATTAAAAGCACACACTGGAAAAAATAACTGCTTCTGAGTATTGCAAAAGCCAGCCTGAGTGGCTCTACTCTTTTCTCAGAGAGAAGTGTTGGAGTACCTGTACATGTTGCCCTGTACCTTTTGCAGGCATTTCTAGTCAGGGCTTTTTAAAGGATGCCAAAGAGCTTCTAGCCTCTAGAAATTTGCAGCTTTGGGGGTGCTTGAGGCAGAGTGGGTGCCTTTACATTTAATAGACCTCATGGGGTTTTTTCTTCTGTGAAAGTGTACAGGTGCTTTTTTGGGACCCCCTCTGAACTACTGGCACCTCAAAGGAGGATGTCCTACTGTTTAATTACCTGCTGCACAAAGATGCGCCTTCTTCTGTTTGCTTTAAGTTGGCCACCTGCTAGTTTCACTCGATGCTCTCTAGTTCTTATATTAGAAAAGAAAGCAAATAATCCACCCCTTCTCCTCTCTACTCATGATTGTGTATTCTCTCTGGTCTGACTGTTTTCTGTTGTTTATCACTTGTCCATCCTATATAATTTTGGTCCCTTAAATCCTTGAATCACTCTAACATAAGTGTGGCTCCATATTTTTGTTTATGTTTGTTGCGCTTCTGTGGATCTTTGCCATTTCTGTTACACATGGGCCAGAGCAATCTCGGGGAGGCATGTTGCAGCCCTCCCCATTCTGTTCTTTGTGTTTTATCCTGCCATCTTCCACCAGCTCTGGGACAGTTTCTGAGTGCTGAACCAATTCTTCCATGAGGTATTACAACTGTTAGATCTTATTTCTCAGTGGGAACAAGTTGGCTAGTAATTTCTCACTTTCAATCAGTTTACTGCTCTCTAATCAAACCTGGCCATATGAAATGTCTCCAACCTGGTCAGAGGTTATTACCACCCTACTGTTATCCCAGTTAGACCTTAAGTCTATAAAAATTTGGCTTTAGTTGCTGGAGTTTGCTGATTTTGCTGCTTCCTTTGTCATGGAGTTCATAGCCCCTTTTCCTATAGCCACAGCCTAGTCTGACCCTCCTACACAATCTGTGGCCTGTCACTACCATGTCTTGCTGATTATTTCCTTTCCCTGCACATCTATTCAGTCAGCATGCCAATTTGAAGCCAGGTGTCCCATGTTCCTCATTCTCATTCCACTGTGACTTCATGGAAATCAGTCTCTTCTGGAAGTATCTGGGAGTATCAGCCATGTGAGTAGGACCTTCCTTGCTTCTCTTGTGCAGCTGCTCTGGGAACCTGTGCCCCTCCACATTAGTGTGGACCTCTCCTTACTGCTGGGAATGTTTCTTGAGAAGTTTAGAAGGAGATGCTTGATTTTAGTGTCTTACCTGCCACCCTATATCTTGCTTCCCAAACCTCTTCCTTTACCTTTCCTACTTCACTGGTGCACATGTGGACCACAGCCACCTCCTAGGCTGCAGTGGTTTTTTGGGAGGTGGTAGATTGCTGACATCCATGGGTCTCTGCCAACCAAAATCATTTTGTGATGATGTTCTCAGTGCAAGGAACGTCTTTTCAAAACAGGAGATCTCGTCACCCACAAGGGTGGACTTCCTATCCCATTGCTAGCTCCGTGTCCTCTGCATGTCCAGGGATGCTGCCACAGAGGGTCCTCAGAGCACACAGCACCTGGGGAACACCTCCCTCTCCATTTGCTGTACAGCTGGAGAGCACACAGCTCCTTAACCACTCCCCTGTGCCACTCCCTGCACACCCCCTGTGTCCCGGCACTTCTCCCATCACTGACAGCTGAGCATCATGCAGCCACACAGGGAGCTGCACCGCTTGCCTGCCTGAATGCATGTATGTACCTGCATACAGCACATGTATAGATACGTGTGCATGTGAGAGAGGCATACACCTGTCTGTCTCCATATACAGTCTTTTGAAATTACTACATTTCATATCTCCCCCAGCCTCCAAGTGCTGTTTTCCTTTATCATTTATGGCTAAGGCTAGGAATGGCGCATTACAAACTCTCCTCAGTCAATTTTATTTACTGTAGTTTCAATCGGGATTATCAAAATCCTGTCGAAAGCTTTGGTCTCTACATTGATTCCATAACTAACAGCAGTTTGTAAAATCTGTTGAAATCCAAGAGCTCTCTCTTGAAGTATGCCA
Organism: Corvus brachyrhynchos; assembly: GCF_000691975.1. NCBI lineage: Eukaryota > Metazoa > Chordata > Aves > Passeriformes > Corvidae > Corvus > Corvus brachyrhynchos. The sequence continues at coordinate 12,709,085 of NW_008240046.1, forward strand.
GCTGCTTGAGCCTCGCTGGGTTCAAAGCGATCTGATCTGTAATTGTCGTCGTTGTGGACCTACGACATTGTCCTTTTCCAAAGGCAGTGACAGCCCTAGCATGCGCGTGTACCAGAGCGAAACCAAGACTCCCACCTCAGCAAGAGGGGCTAGAGACGCAGGGAGCGATTCAGTCGCTGCTGGTCGAGCTGAGCGGCAGGGGTTCCTCTCTGGTCCCCGGGAAAAACCTGCTTTGAGCCCTGGGTTTGTGCGTCCCAGAACAGATTTCCCTCGCTCCTCGCTCCCTCGGGCTGGCTCCAGCTCTCGGTACAGCCCTTGCGGGACCAGCGAGTGGTGCGGGAGGCCGGGGATCAGCGGGAGCCGGTGTCGGCGGGGGGGCAGTGGCGGAGCCCCGCGCTGTGCCGTGCCCCGGCGCTGCGCTGTGCTGTGCCGTGTTGTGCCGTGCCCCGGCGCGGCGGTGCTGTGCTGTGCCGTGTTGTGCCGTGCCCCGGTGCGGCGGTGCTGTGCTGTGCCGTGTTGTGC
>NW_008240046.1:12709682-12709949 GCF_000691975.1 Corvus brachyrhynchos
CCTCGCCGCTTCCTCTCCTTGTTTTGCTTTCGATCTGGCCCTCTCTCCGCCCGGGCGGAGGCACTGAACTTTTAGTTTTGCTCCCGCGATTATTCAGCGCCTGTTTTCATTTCCATTTCGTGTCCCCTGGCAACGGCGGTAACCTTGAGGAATTATATAAGGGCCGCGAAAACGGGCCGGCAAGGTAATTTTGAATTGTTTTCTATTTTTTCTATTTATTCTTTTCTTCTTTTTTAATTTTAATTTTATTTTTTTACCGCATTGCCG
>NW_008240046.1:12710512-12722462 GCF_000691975.1 Corvus brachyrhynchos
TTCCCTGCAGGAACAGCCTCTGGCGCGGGCCCCGCGGCGCGGCCGCCTTTGCAGGCGCTGTCCTGCCCCACGCCAGCGAGCGGAGGGCCAAGCGCTGCATCTCTAACCCCAGAGGGAAGTTAGGAACCAGGATTTTCTTTGTGTGCAGTACGCAGGGCCAAGTTTCAAGCGCCTTGCGATGTCTGGGATTAAAGTTGCAAGTACCTGAAGGGTAGGATCCTTCGGTCCAGGGTCCCAGAGGTACTTAGGTCTTTAACTCACGTTTTGATTAGTGTGAGCTCTTAAACAGGAGAGTCTGTGTCTTAGCTTTACTTATTTAGACACAGAGCTCAGATAAAGGAGTTCCGGAGTACAGAACTTTCCTTCCGGTTAGTGTACAGTTGTAATTTATAGCCCACCTTACCGTGCTAAGGTCTTGCAGACAGCATTCTCTTGAAGGTACAAGCAGTTGTAAATGATGATCTCAGTTTCTGGAGATGAAATACGACATGTTTAAGTTTACAGTTATTTTATTTAAGTCTTAACAACCTTTGCAGAATGCATGTGTTAGTACCATAAAAAGAGAGTTGAGTGGAGCAGCAACATTTAAATTCACCCTAATAGACACAGTCACACAAAAGCAGCAGGACTGATTTGTGAGGCAGATGGTTTCAGTCTCAGTCGCAGTCTTTCGTTGTCACCAGCCACTTCTGATGCATCAGTGTCCTTCTTTGACCCCTGTTGGTAGCATGCCACGAGGAAATTACTTCATGTGCCTCTTTCTTTTTGCTGGTAAGCCATGGTGGTAGGAGCTTCAACTCCTTAGACACGGTATCACTTCATTGTGGTCATGTGCCACACTGCAGCTCTTCAGTGAGGTACAGGCACAGCAGGGTGTCAGCCTGCTGAGCCCTGTGTTATCTCTCTCAGGTTGGGGTCCCTGGTTGGCAGATGGCAGGTAGAGCAGTCAGTCATTATTATTGTTTGGCACATATATTAGCACTGCCACCCAGTTACTTGCTGATGACAGAAGTGACAGATTTTAGGAGATGTCAAGTCAGTCTCTAGAGAAGAGCTGTTCACCACACACCACGCTGTGTGGAAATGGGTAGCCAAGAGGTATGAGAAGTAACATGCAGGCTGTTAGGAAGGGGTGTCAAAGGCCCCATTCTCCACTGAGCAAAGGTCTTTGATGTCTGGGACCGAGTGGAGTTAGAGGCAGTTTTAATACAGAGTTGAAAAAATGATGAAGTAAAAAGGGTGCTAAGATTCAAGAGAAAATAAAGTATTTTTGGAATAAATAGAGTCTACATTAGAAGAATAGGCTTTATGTAAATAAATTTGCAGCCAGGCTATGTATGCCTTCAATAAAAACATGTACTTATATATACTGTATATATATTAATATATGTTTAAAAATCAAACAGTGGGAAAAAGCTGGTGGATGAAGAATGTAAAGTTTGCCATGACACATTCTCTCTTGAAGTGGTGCACCAGCTCCATGGTGTTAAAACATCTCCATGATAGAATACTTGGAATATCAAAAACTTTGTGGATGCATAGAGAGGACAGAGTAGCTTGCACGTGCATGATGTGGGAAACTTTTTGTTAAAGAAGAAATAACTGTTTGGGGAAGTAACACAGAGTCCCATGGCTTGATGTTCTAGGCCTGTATAGGAAGAGTAGAGAGATTAGGGCTATATAACCTAGATGTTGATAATAACTGTCATATATTAAGGGAGTGTAGAGAAGCTCCAAGAGTAGGAAATACTATCATTAATGGGAGGCCTCACTTGCCCCCATGTAGATTATATCATGGTCCAATATGAAATTTGCCCAGGTGCCAAAAAACCCTGCTTTCTGGGTGTAGCTTGTACAGATTCTCTGGGGGTAACAACTCTGGACAAGGTACTGGCCAGCAAGAATTTTGTTCAGAATTTTGCATTCAAAATCCCAGCCAGCTCTGACGTGACAGGGATCATAATGTCCTTAAATTCAATTTATGTTTTAGGAGCAGCAAAGGCAAGAGCTGTTGTGGCAGTGTTTAGTCTTCCAAAGTAGGTCTTCATATAGCGAGGAAAGAAATTAATCAAATGGTGAGATGTAGCCAAAAGTGTAAAATAGTTGCAAGTGGCATGTAATTCTTCAAACTAAACTAAACCATGACAGTCATCTGTCAAAAATACCAAAAAAGTTGAGCAGGCCAACAAGCAAAGTAAAGCAGCTCAGTACAGGTGAAAAGACGTCTTTCAAATGTTTTTTCTTCAAACGTGAAAGGTGGAAAAGAACATAAAATCTGTGTCAAGCACAATAAGGTAGGCTAAAGAGTCATGCCAACTGGAAACAGTTAGAAAATACTCTGAATTGCATCAAACCCAGGAAGCCTGCTGATAAGTTATCCATGCATAGGAGGAGTGCCCAAGGAAGATAAAGTCAGTGGAAGAGTGAAACAAATTCTCTGAGCCTTGCTTCACCGAGAAAGAGTTTAAGGAGATTCTCTTGCAAGAGGCTTTCTATTTTTTTAAGGAGTGAACATGTTGGGGAAATTTTCCCAAAGCAAAGTGGCTGTGAGAGAGGGTATGAGAACAAACCATTGAGAAGGATGACGTATAAGGCAGGAGGTGATACTTGTTGCAGAGTTTTGAAACAAGCTAAATGGAAAGTTGCTGATATGTTGCCTCGTGTGTAACTCCCTGAGTAGGCCTGCCCTGGTGCTCTAGAAACAGAATGTAACAAATGAGCTGTCAGTTTTCCAGGGTTTCTGGGGGGACTGAGAACTCAAGGACGGGCATTTTCGGCTGATTGGTTGTTTGCCAGGGATTGGTGAATGGGACTAGTGAACATGGGTATAAATGTGAAACAGTGACAAAGACTAGGCCTGACTTTTGTTGCCGGGGCGTTGCCTGTCATGACTTCTAGCATTCTCTGAAGGTATTGCTGAGCTGTTGTCTGGTTGATACAGTCCTTACTAAAGCAGGGCCTGTTTCAAGGTGGGATCAGTTTGCTTTGGGCTGTGCAGTCATGGCCAGTTTGCTCAATGAAAGGAGGTTGTACCCCTCACCCCAAGTCTTCCCAGGGTCTATGCCGTTCAAGGGATGGAGGAAGGGATAGGTGGGGATGTGACAAGTTTGCTGGTTGTATTAACTCATTTGGAGCATGAAAATCCCAAAGGCTGAACCACAAAGTCTGAAGAATCTTGTTTTGAAAGTCTGGATGTAAATTTGCAGATGAAGTTCAGTAGAGACCAATTTCAGTGTAATGCACGTGGAAGGATTTGCAATTCTTATTTCCTGTCCACAAAATGAAGTGTGAACTGACTTTCTACTCAGGAAAAAAATCATACAACATATATAATCAAATGAAAAAATAAGCTCTCTGCCAAGATGTGGCTAATAAAGGACAGGACAGGTTAGAAATTATTAGGAAGGAGTTAAAAAAAGAAATAGAAAACACCATCGTGCCTCTACAAATCCATGTTGGTCCCCTCTCCTGATTCAGGAAGTAGTGGAAGTTGCTGAGCTACAGAGGAGGATGTCAAAGATCATCAAGGGTATGAAGGAGCTTTTGTGAAAGAGTAAGTAGCTTGGAAAAGAAGTGACTGAAGGGGCCATGGGGATATTCTTTAAAATCACTAGTGTCATGAGGAAAGTGAAAAGGTAAGATAAATGAGACCCAAATAAAACAATTGGGAGGCAACTTCAAAACAACAGGTGTTTGTCCTGCAATACGTGAATTGGGGTGCTCACAGTCACTGCATGTATGTCAGGAGTTTACTCAGGTTCATGAGTGATTAGGCAGTCTGTGGGAGAGAAACTTGCTGTGCAACTTAGCAGTCAGGACAGTTCAGTATCAAATTCTGGGCACTGACTGCTGACAGAGAATTACTGCAGATGCTGATCAAGTATTGTTGCTGAAAACTGCTAATAGAAACTTGCACTGAGAAGCATGAACTATAGTGCATTTGCAGCTAACAGAGAGAGGCAAGGCCACATATTGCCCTTTGCTATGTGAAACTTGTAGCATAAGATTTTATCAAACTTCCAGGGGAAAAAAGAAGTCTATGATGATCGTGTTTAATTTGGGCTTACTACCCTAGCCCTCGTTAACCCAACACCAGGTTAAGTCAGGTTAAGTGTATCCTGCATGCATTTAGCATTGCATTGGAACAGTACCCCTGCAAAATTCCTCTGACATTTGCAGGATTAGAACCTCAGCTTGTATTTTGTGCACCATATATTGAAAGTCATAGTCCATTTCTAGGTAAAGATACAAAACTAATCATGTGTTACTCTTGCTTATCTCTGTGTCTCATTTGTAAAGATTGCTCTTTTGAAACTTGATTCTTCAAAGGCCTACAATTATTGGGATATTGAGGGCATAAACCATAAGACAGTGTTTACAGAAGTTTTATTGTAGCTTGTGCTACTACAAACTGTGATTAGTGCAAGACATTTTCTGTTTCGTCCTTTGAGATCTCAAGTGCAAAACAAAACAACAAATAAGTAAGCTGAAAAGATTCTGGGTACAGTAAATGAGAGGAACAGATTTGTTAAGTTGCATATTCCTCATGTATGAATAACATTATGCAAAAAATCATTTGGTGTAATTAAATAATTTCCTCTTGGGGTTTTTTGGTTTTGGTTTGGTTTGGGTTTTTTTCAGAAGTTTTATTGGAACTGTATGAAGGTTATTCCTTGTATTGACTATGTGTAAACTCTTGTGTTAAGATTAAAATAGCCACTAAAAAGAACTGAAACCAACAATTAACAGTTAGTGGAAAGGAATCCATGTTAACAGTTTGGAGTTTAATGTCAGTCTATATGTATGTAAATATATACATGCAGATATACATATCTATGTATCTACATGTATATAAATACATAAAATTAAGATACTTTGTATATAGCATAAATAATACATTGTACAGCGCATACTTCTTATTGATAAACTGTGAAAAGGTTTTAAAACTTGCTCTTATGGTTAGTGCTGGATATGTTTTCAATTTCTTGGGAGCTCATGTAAAATATCTGGTTTTTTGAATAACCTAGAGAAGAAAGAAAGAAGTGGTAAGCAGTACAGTAATGTTTGGTTTCTTAATTCATAATAAATTGCAACCCCAACTTCCTGTATGCTGGAAATCTTCTGATCCCCTTGTTTGCTTGGGAGCAGATTGCATTAAATCAAGTACAGTAGTCTTTAGGACAAGGCAAACATTTTATCTTGTTGCAGCTTGGACACCCATCCAGGAGCAAATCTGCCTGCATGTGGCATGTTGTTTCACCCCAGGTGCAGAATTTAAATTTTAACTCTTAAGTTATTTTAACATTCTATTGTTTCTATGTAGGTTGCTATCTTTCAAGATAAGGTTGGAAGTAATAACTTTCATATTCCTGTCTATTAAAAAATAGGACAGGTTGTTGTTTGTTGGTTTTTCAGCTAACCTTGACAGGCTTGGTTTGTAGCTCCCAACATATTTCTGGTGTTAGGAACGGCGTTAAGGTGCGTCAAAACTGTTTAAATTTGTCCTTTGTCTTGAACTGCACGTGACAGTGGATGTTGTCTAACCATTTCCCTTTTGCTGTAAAATTATTTTAAGTACTTTTTAAAGACTTAGATACTTAACATTATTACAGCACAAAAGAAGGAAGGGTTGCTTACGCATTTGGTTTTGAAAAGTGTGACCTGTGGTTGAGTTCTGCTTTCTGATATGTATGGAGGGATATATGTGACTTGAAGGGCCTGGTAAGTGCACAGAAGACAAAGCCTGTACTGTACTATTTCTCTTGATATTGAATATTGCTTGACACCATTCCAGTCAAGCCTCTTACAGCTTTATCTAAGCAAGATAATGCCTTTGTTGTTTAATAAATTAAGGTAGCAATAAGTTTAGCTCTTTATGTGCATTTCATGCATATATTTATAACACATTTAGTGCATGATGTGGGCTTTTGTGCATTTGATGTACTGGCTGCTCTTTTAAGGTGTTTTGTTGAATCCTGTAAATGGCTTTATATGCAACTGAAGCATGACTCAAGTGGAAAATACTGAAGTATTGAATTTAATTGGATGAGGCATATAAATCTGTAAAATCAAAACTAAACAGCCCCACCCCAAAACACTTTCCAAAATTGTGACAGCATCTTAAAAAGTTTATATAAAATAAAAATAATTCTGCAATAGGAAAACAGGCAGAATAGGAGAGTAATATTTTTAAATTACTGAAAGCTTGCCTGCAGCATTTGAAATCCCAGCAGTGTTACATGAAAAAGATGAAAGCAAAACTTGGGGATAAAATTGAAACCAAATATAAACAAAAGTGAAACCAACTCCATTGGTTTTCATTTCCCAGTTGGCAAAAATGAAAGAATAAACACAGAGGAAAGAAGCATGAGAACTGAACTTGAAAAATTAATTCAGTTTTACCATTTATTTAATCTGTCATCTAAATTTGACTGCTGCATGGCAGTACTCCCTTAGCAAACTACACAACAGAGGGTAGGGGCTGCACTCCTGGTTTATCCGGGTACCACTTTTCACAGCCAGAGGTTTGGGCAATGGCCCTGCAGTAGGGGAAGTGGCATCTTTTTCAGTCACGGAAGTGCCGTTTTGAAATGCTGTGGCAAACACGTACACAAAGTACAGTGGAAGTGATGACATCCAGGAGGATGAAAGGGAGTCAGTCATTCAGCTGGCCAGAGCACTTGAGCTTTAGTCATGTTGAGATTCGAGTTGCTAATAGGATTGGGTATAAAATACATGGTGGGCTTTTTTTTTGCATCCCACCTTTGGAGTCATCCACTTACATCTGGGGCAGATCAACAGTAACCAAAGATGTAATCCGGTATCAGCTTTGCTGATGGCACGAAGTGACTGTGAATGGTTTCACTCAATTTCCACAGATCAGTCAGCAGCTAGAATGTACTTTGTGACCTTGAGAACTATGTGGTGAATTAGTCAAAAGATGGCCAAACATTGGATGGCTGTGTAATCTCAAATGAATGTCCTTCGCCTATTTAGAGATGCACGCTCCAGGCCTGTATCGAAAAAAGTTGGGTGTTGATGAGAAGCTTGGACAATCTCTGCTCTGCTAAAGCTGTACTGGGGTGAAATGAAAGACTTTAATTCCAGAGGTCTAATTCTCACACACTTGAACACATTGCATTCAGGCATATAAAAACTAAATTCTCTGGATGCCAAAACAATTCTGGAGATTTGAGATTGATGAGGGAAGCCAAAAAAGTCTAGCTTTTTTTAGTTTAATAATATTTATGCAGCTTAAATGAGAAATGAAGATGAGTTGAGTTGTCTCACTCTAGGTCAGTAGTATTTTAGGAAACTTCCGAGATAGAAACAGCTGCTGCAGATCACAAAGTTAGGCTGTCTAATTGCTGTTGGTCTGTGGTCAACACAAAAACTTTAAATTAAAAGCACATTTTGCAACCCATCCTATTAAGTATTCATATCTTGTATGTCCTGTGGCAGAGGAAAGAGTAGCATTTTTAGAAAAAGGAGCATAGATCGTATAATTTCAACCAGCATAAGTACAAGCATTTTATACTTAGTACACCCTAGGTGCAAGCCCTTCAAATGTGTGTACAAGAGAAAGACATTTCTCTCTTAAATTCTCCAGTGTCAAGCAATATCTCTCTAATAACTAATTCAATTTATTATTTGTGCTCCACACATCTGCTTCTTTCATGGTGCTGTTTTTGTAACTGTAAATAGTTCATGTGACAGACAAGTTTCCAGCCCACAGTGTGGATGATTCAGAGGATCCCAGCCCCCAAGTCTGTGCCTGCCATGATCTGTCTGTAAAGAAAGTGTCTAAGTAAGCATGAGAGGGTTTTTTACAAATCCAAACTTGTGTATACTTTTCATGAATACCTTTTCTTAGAAGTAAAGGAGAAATTGCTTTGCTGAAAGGGCTGGGTCTGCTTCTCTCAGTGAGGTTAGGCAGAGGTAGTTTATGTCTTTTGCTGCCGGATCTGGGTGCTGTCCTAGCGATTAGAAGTTTGGGTAGCAAAGGTGTAGTTGTGGGTTAGCTATTAACTTCAGTGGTAGAAACTGCCCTTGCCCAGACAATAAAATGAAAGCTTTAAGCAAATATTAAATCGCACTTTAGTGTAGTGTACAAATAGTTCTTGCTGTGTGTTGCAGAACAGTGTGTTATACAAACAAAGGTAGCTGTGAGAAACAAGCCAAATCCAAGCAAGGTGGATTACATCAGGTGCAGGTCATGGCCGGTGAACGTGAAACTCTTCCTTGAACACATTTCTCAGTGTTTGCTATCTGGAATAATTTTTTTCTGTATCTCTTGAGTGCTTCTAAAATGTCTTTGTCTTCTTGCAGTCCTGTGTGAGCCTCACAAGCCATCAGTGAGGGAACAATGAGATTAAGCACTTTTCTTTTACAATGGCTCTTTTCTGATGTATAGCACCCTATAAAGCACTCACCCTGTACTTAGGCAAAGGAATGTTAAGCAGGACACTGAGATAAAGGCTGCCCAGGCTTTAAAAGGTACTCTCACAGTTTAAGATCCTGATCTTGCAGGTATGCGCATGCATAATTTTCCACTGCTTTCAGAGGGATCCATGTAGTAAAAGTGCTCTTAAAAGTTTTAGGGATGTCTCCTGTAAACCTAGAGATCATGAGAATGCAGTGGTCTAACAGAACCATGCCCTTGAGTTGCATCAGTGAAGTGATTCTTTATAATGGTTTGAGCTTTAATAGCCTTCTCGTTTTCAGCGGGCTGGAAAATTCTTTATGTATCAGGTGTCAAATGCTGAGCTTTCCTGGCAGCTTTAAAGAACACGCAAAGTTTGTCTTCCATGGATTCCAACTGACACAGCTAAGCAGCAGCAGCAATTACGTGCGGGTATTCAGGAGTGGATTCACATGGAAGCGCTTAATCCAGAATAAAATTGATTATTTTGAGGATAACTGCTCCTCAATGCAAGGAATTAATTACTCCCTGACAGCCATGCCAGCAAATCTCTTGTTGTAAACAAGCCCCTCCCAAACTTATCTGAGTGAAATACAGGAAAGTCACCACCTCTCTTCTAGGCAGCATTTGAGAGAAAAATATTTAAAATCCCAGATACTGAGGACAAATCAGTCATGAGATGTAACACAAACCTTAAGACGAAAACAAATCAGGTATTGGATTGATTATTAATAATCATTTTATCTCTGGTTTTGAGACTCTAGGAGGAGGTGGCAAGGGAAGTCTTCTGCAGTTGCATGCTGTAGAGTGTCTCTTGTACAGATGTGTTTTCATCCTGATGCCACCAGTATCTGGTGTTTCCCATCTTCACTCCCTGTAAGACCTGAGAAACAAATGAAAGAAACCCCCAGGAAACAAAGTATTCTTTTAAAGCTGAAACTGATGCAATAATTTTGTATTGTCAACACTTGCAGACATCAATGTGTGTGCAAATGATCATCGTGGTAAGGATACTTCAGAGATGATCTTTAGCACTCTGTTAAAAGCCTGGCCCAAATTCCCAGCTGATGTAGGTTGCTGCAATGCCAGAGAAGTGAACGTGCTCAGCCACAGACATTGTGTTCTTCAAGTGTGATGATAGTGTTCAACACAGGAGCCAGTGCAAGGAAATTTCATTGTGGGTATTGAGAGGCTGAAGCCTTGCTTCATTATGGCTAAGTCCAGAAGCAAAAAAAGAGCAACCTTCTGGGTTTATTGTATTAAAATGAGATGGCTTTTCTTCAGTGAACTTCTAGTCTACAAATCCAAGGGTTAACTTTAATGAGGCCTGAGATCACTGCAAAATAGCAACTCCTGTCTTTGCTGCTGAGGGAAAATAAGCTCTGCATGGAAACCAAAGAGTCTGTTTTGATGTGTAACATCTGAATCCCAGCCAGGGCATATTAACACCCTTTGGGTGGAACAGAAATGCTGTAGGGCTGATGAAACAGACTCTATATACAGTATGAGTTCTCACTGTACATTTTCGTGAGCATGTTTAACATGCAGTCTGTAATGCTGATTTCAATACGTTTGAGTTATTTTTGCCTTTGTTTTATTTGGTTGTTGTTTTGTTTTCAGGGAAAGTCAGGTTGGTTGTTTTTTGCCCTCTGTTTGTACCTTAAGGATAAAAGGGCTTTTCTTCATTCTACTTTGTGTATCTTTCTTGGGAACAGCAGCAGGAGAGGAGTGCATGCTCAATACTTCCCTCCTCCTCCATCTGCCTTGCAGTGAGGTGGACACAACCTGGACACTGCATTGCAGAGCCTTGGAAAGTTGCGTAGCTGTTGCTAACATGAATCTGTCATGCAGAAGCCTGGTTTCCCAGGTTTTTCACCACCCCACAAAGCTTTCCTCTTAGCAGCCATAGCCTGGTTGTGGTTCTGCCACATTTTGTTTGGGAAACTAGGGAAACAAGTGAAGTATTGCCCAGTGGTTGCCAGCACAGGTTCTTCTTAATGGCCAGGGCATGCCTTACACCAGTCTGACCAGGACCTGTGCTCTCCCACCCTGCCTGTTGTCCAATTCTTGGCTTTCTGGCCTGTGTTGATGAAGTTGCCTCCTTCCTGCAGGCACCGGAGAAAATAAGGTACCACCTTTCCTGGCTGCAGTGAACTCTTTCTTGGTGATGGGCAGGAAGGACATAGTCTTTTCTGCAGTAAACAGAACATTAGGAAAGAGCAGGAAAAATACTGCCATTGCTACAATGTGGATCAAGAGTTACAGACAACACAGGAGCAATTGACCATGGTGAATACTTTAAGCAAGCTCATGGCAAGAGGTGCTTAGTGAGAAGCAAACCTGCCAGTGATGTTTCCCCCATCCCACCCTGTTCAACAGGGCATCAATGACAGAATAATGGTAAGGAAAAAGAGGCACTGCTACATCCAGTTTAAAAGACCAAAGAGGGTAGGTTTTGCTTTCTAACTAGCTATGAATCCAGAAAGTCTGGTTTTTATGGGTTTTCTTGCTTCAAATCTGTTTTCTAAGCAAGGATTTCATTTTTAACCCGTAACCCCTGTACCTCTAAGAATGGCAATGCCCACTTTTCTTCATTTACTACTCTTTAATGAAGTGTTTTGCTGTTGGTTCCAAAAAAAGATATGGATATTTGCATAATTTGGGATTATCAGAAAGAAGCCATGTTCTGCAGCACCTGTGGTAAGATTCTCCTCCACCTCATGGCAGATGGAAAATGTACCAGGCAGAGGTTTTGTCTCCTCACAGACTGTGGGGAGGGGGATTTCAGGTGTCCACAGTCAAAGCAGCTGAGTAAAGCGCATTTCTATTGCTCTTTCAGCATCAATCTCAGATTTCTGAAGTAATTCTGAGCAGCTGAGTCTACCAGGTTTTCTTATCTGGGAGAAGGCTCTATACCTCTGATGAACTTGACTTTGGAGCAGGGCTTTGCTCAGAGTACAAATGGTTAAATCTTTGCAAGTAGTATTCACAGCAGAATAGCTGAAAAAGGTGGTCATATAAGCAAAATCCTGTATGAAGGAAGAGTTCAGTCTGTGACCAAAGAGCAGAATTTTGCTCCAAGTACTGTTCTTTTAAAAAAGATCATGTTTCCTTGTATGCTGGAACAGTCTTGGCGCAGACACAAATACAGAACCCAGTTCTCTGAATCCTAAAATTAGCGTATGGTCTCATTTCAGCATATCTCTTTGGTCACATGGGATGATTGATGCTTTTCTTAACTCCATCAGCCTTAGCAAACAAAGGGAATAGTTTAAAAGTTTATCAGCAAAGCACAAGTAAAGATAACTTCACCAAAAAAAAAAAAAAATTGCTCATTCTGTATTTGCAGAGAAAAGATAAATCGATACCATGAAATATTCTGTACATGTCCTCTGAGGAACAGATGTTTTTCCACAGCTTTGAGCAAAGGCTGTGACCTATGTCACAAATGTGCCTCCAAGATCTTATCCCACCTTAAATTTTCACAACCATTAATAATATTTCCATATACTGACAAATCTTTAAAAT
>NW_008240046.1:12722486-12728985 GCF_000691975.1 Corvus brachyrhynchos
CTGGGTTTTTTTTTTTTTTTTTTTTTTTGTTCCACAGAAATATACTTTTAAGAAAGTACCCACAGGCATAGAGTAGCTTCTGTTTTTGGGATAACCTTTTCAGTTATCCAGATGCTGCCAGAGTGAAACTGAAGGAAAGAGAACATCGTGTACTGCTCAGATGTAATGCCTGCCATGCCATTGCTTTCACTTTCTGTCTACAACTGCTGTAATTCTAGTGAAGAGCTCTTCATTCTCAAAGGTTACACTTTCTGTATGGCAGGAGTGTTATCTCTGTCAAGGAAAAAAAAAGTCAGACTTACTAGAATGTTCTAGTGGAGAGCAGGGAGGACTACAAGCTCTTTATCAAACATTATGGAGTGAAAATATGTGTATATGCAGATTGCAACCAGTTTATACCTTGTTGGGGAATAGCCTTCACCATGTTCTTGAAGTTTCTAGTTGCAAAAAATAGGCTGAACTGACCACAGAACTAGCACAAATAGTGCAGTAATTAAAGCTTCAAAGAAGATCAAAATAATCCCTCCATAAACTGTGGTGGCAGCCCATGCATGGGCCATGCTTCTTGTATGGGAAGGGGTCTTCACAGGCTCCCAGTGGCCTCCCCCTCCATGCAAATGCCAGTGATTGGGGCTGATGTCTTGCCCACTTGCTGTTGGCTTGGGAATAATTTTTTTTGATGACTTAATGTCAATTGGTATATTTAAGCTCCCACCCCCAAAACAGAAAATGCCCCTCACTGTGGCACCCTCTGATACTGAGACGGGTGGTAAAAAGAGCAAGAAAAGGAAAATTACATTTATGGAGCTACCAGTGTTAATATATTTGTAGGAGGCATGGTTAAAATACTGGTTCTTGAAGACTGGCTGTCTTATTAAGAATGTCTTACTAAGAATCATAAGGTGATACCCTAGCAGGTAGTCCTACTTACAATGTCTAAATGAGCTTCTCTTTTCAGATAGGGCAGGAAAATGCTTTCCAAGGTTCCATCTGGAGTTGACTGTGTTTCCTGGTAATTATTCTTCCTTTCGTCCTCCATGAGACAGTGATAAACCAGAATAAAACACAAAGAGGAATTATTTTCAACATAATGCCAGAAAGACTCCAACACTGGGTCTCTGGGAGTATTAAGTGTTTTCCTGTGCTCTCTGCAAAGAGATTCTGGGGGTCAGTAGCATCCAGATTTAAAGCTGTTGTCTAAAAGCACAGGAACAGTTTTGGATTAAGGGGTTTCTCCCTGTCCTTCCCACCTGCTCCTTCCCACTCCTATGCCAGAGTGCCTTCCTCTCTTGTTTGTGCTGTCATGTGTGCCTTTGAGCAGGATGGGAGCCATGGTCCAGGTTCAAACAGATAAAAGAGACCCCACGGAAAGAGGTGTTGCTTGTGAGCCTGCTAAGTTCCTGGACTTATTCAGAAAGCTGCCTATGCAAAGAGTAGTGCTAGCATGCAGCAAAACTGGGATGGGACTGAAGGGTGATGGAATGATGGAGTACGAGGTGCTTCTTTGCCACTGGTGGAGCTGCTGCTGCTCCTTCCCTCTGCAGCCCCATCTGGCTCTGCTCCTCTCCCTGGCTACCTCCACCCATGGTCTCTGCAGGGTGGAGGAAGATGGTGTCAAGTGACCCAAGGCAGTCATTAAGCCATTTTCCTCCTGGTTAACCAGAGTGTGAAGGTTCAGGCAGGCAAAAGTAACCAGGCTTCTGGAGAGGTTTGCTTAGGCCAGCGAATGGGTACCCACAGCTCAGGAGATCATGGTAGTGGTGAAGCCAGTGAGAACTGGATGCCTTGACAGCTCTGAAAATACTGTTATACATGCACTTGCCCCCAATACAGAAAATACCACTGGCTGCATGTAGCTTCTTCTAGGTGTGAATGTGCAGGGGAAGTGCAACATTAAGGCTGACCAGGAGTGGGAGGTAGGTGCATAAGTGCATTAATTTTAAAGCCTGCTCCACATTACAAAAGTTGATGTTTTGTTTTCCATAAAAAGATCGACTGTTTCTGCTTTTTTTCTTTCATCTGGGTAAACACTGGAGAGAGGCTGGCAAGAAACTTGACATGCCTGCTGTTTTGTAGGGCTCACCTTAGTTTCTGACTTTGCAGGTTTGTTTCATATTTGATACATTCTGTTGGATGGTGAAGCTGGCATGGTGTTAGGCAATGGCCCCTGAAACTTTACATGATTTTGCTGCCTATTTCGGAGCATTTCAAAGGTCTTTACAAACTGCAGTAATTCTTAATGTCAGGTGATTGAGTCTGTACTCACTGATGGATGGACTCTAGGTTCTCCCACCTGGAGCCAGTGGAATAAGGCTTCAAGTGCACCCAGTAATGCCATTTATGGACAGACAGGAGCTACTTTAAAGGCACTGCAGAAGCTGATGTTTCTTTCTGTACAAATAAATCATGCATTTGACAGCTCTGGATGGAGATATGGCACCTTTATTTCCCACAGGCAATTACTCAGTAGAGTTGAGTTGGTATTTTCATCAAAAGGATGTTGTTGATATGCAACTGCCAAAAACCGTGCTACATTTTAACACCATTGTGGTCAGTGCTGTCCTGAGGCAAACAGGTCTGGGAATGTCTTCTGAAGACATCCAGCTTTATTTTCATCAGCATGTGCTCTTAAAGGAGCATGGGGTGGGGGTTGTGTTTTGATGAGCAGAAGCATGGCTGTACTTGTCCCTCTGTGAAGGACGTAACTCCAGAACTCACTGTTCCCTCCAGCTGAACATCCTTGTAGGATTATTTTTAGCTGGGTTTGAATTTATTTTCAGATGAACAGGTCTTGGGAGTCACTCCTCCCTTCTCACAAGCCAAACTTCTCTCTTGATTACCTTGGATTAATTTGTCTTAGTGTGGGTGATGGATGTGAAGGTGTGTGTTGATGGTTGCAGTTGCTAATCCCAGAGGAATCCCAGGGTGCCAAAAAGATGAGCACCTCTCTTCAGCATCTGCAGGGGAGCAGCTAGGGAAGCCCCCAGGGATGTGGGGGGGAACAGACAGGCTGGCTCAACTCTGCCATTTTGGG
The DNA here is from genome assembly GCF_000691975.1 of Corvus brachyrhynchos. Classification (NCBI taxonomy): domain Eukaryota; kingdom Metazoa; phylum Chordata; class Aves; order Passeriformes; family Corvidae; genus Corvus; species Corvus brachyrhynchos. The sequence goes on from NW_008240046.1 coordinate 12,725,521, forward strand.
CAAGACTGGCTTCCTTGTAGTAGTGATTGTCAGGAGCTTTCTCATTTCCTGAAGTGTATTGCTTTTGCACAAAGGCAGCTTCTGTTTCTTCCATGTTGCCTGTCCCAAGTGGGATTCGTTGCTGCTGCTTTCAAGATGACTTTTCTGCCTTCTGTCTAATTTGTTCATTCAGATGGGCTTGAAATTTGTCTTAGGGGCTCATTATCCAGAAGATGAGTCTGACTGCTAAATGGGAACACTCATATTGAATGTTGAATCTGATGCACCGTGTTTCCAGGAACTGTCCCGAAGTGCATGCATACTTAAAAATACCTTACAAAGAAATGCATCTGTTGCAGATAATTATTTCTTCCTTGTCAGACAAATAAAAATTTACTCATGTTTTTAGTACATTGCCACTTGGATTTTTCAGCTTTGACTCAAACTGTAGTAGGGGAAGATGGTAGAGATCTGTACACATTCTACAACCTGGATGAGGATTGTTGCTGCCAATGGGAGGGGGATGCAGCAGCACAGCCAGCTGTTTGCCACCAACCTGGGGGCTGAGAAAATTGTACCTGCATCACCCTGGCCCAGAAAACATCTTGCCTCTTACACAGAGAGGGGATATGCACAAGGCCTTGTCCACTGTTGGGTTTCTGGGGCTGGCTGGTTTTTCCTATCTGAAGAGAGCCTGAAGGGAGCTGAGCAGTTGCAACCATTTTCTGAGCTATTTTAGATATTTGTAGTTACAGCACAGGCTGCAGCTGAAGCACAAGTGACCAGCTCCGCACAGTAGTAAACAAAATACCAGTACGTTTGCTAAGAGATTAGTGTGAGCATGGCTGCTGGTAAATTCTCTGAACACATCAAAGAACCTTATTGTTACATTCAGGTTTTAATTCCTTATTAGTTTCAGGAAATACATGTCCTCAGAGCAATGAGAGGAAACTTTGAAAGTTTTTCTTCCTCTTGTGCTGGGTGTGGGCTCGGTACTGCCTAATTGTTAGTCTGTCCCATGCCTGTACTCCCATAGGAAGCGAGAACAAACCCATTTACATTTGTGCCATTGCTGTGTGCTTTCAAATTTTTCTTTTTCTCTTCTATTTTTAAGATCAAAGGTGACAAGAATAGTGGAGCAGAGAAGTTAAGAATGATGCAGAGAACACAGATGTGAAGAGCAAAAGAGAGAGGAAGGAGCTGAGCCCGGTGCAGTGGGGGCAAGGAGAAGCAGCAGCCTAAATGCAAGTACTTAAATGTGGAAATGATGGGTTCCAGGCTGCTTAACAGGCATTTAATGCCTTGCTTTAATCTGCATCTAGTGCCAGTTGGCACTTTCAAAAGGGTGCCTAAGATAAGTTAATGTTTTTAAAATTTTCTGCCTCAGGTTCAAGACTTTGGACTCTTACGTCAATAATTTACAGCTCTAAACAGGGAAGTGGCATCAAGGTCACGTGTGCATGTGTGAGAGAGAGACAGAGAGAAAAAGAAGTCAGTTTGAGTCTTAGCTGGATAGTATAAGGTGGAGTAGTGCAGCTGAGGGGTGTGTGAAGCACTCTCTTCATAGCTGAACAGCATTGAAATGTAAAATAACAGCTACAAAAATCAGTGACTGGAATGATCAGAGAAAGCTGGAGGGAGGGGGTCAAACTACTCAGCCACAACCAAAGTGGTCTGCTAAATTGCTGTTATGTAAAATGTATTTTTATTAATTCTGGTCAAGTTCATGGGACTGAAAAAGCCATTTGAAAGCCCTTCTGTTAGCAGGACCATCATTTTAGTTAGTACAATGATGCCTCCTGCATGTGAATTTTTTTTGTTACATATTTTTTCTTGGCAAAAAAGGTCTTGTGCAAATGCAGGTATGTGGACCAAAAAGAGGTATCTCCAAGAGAGTAATTGTTTTTCTTTGTGACCTCTGGTATCCCACCTGTATCAGCAGACAAGCTTTTGCCAATATCCTATATGTTCTTCGGGTGAAGGTTTTCCTAATCCAAGTGTACCAGAAGAGTATTTTCTGCCATAAAGAAGACTTTATCCTCTTAGTTGCTCTTAGGGGAGGCTTGCACACAGATCTAAAATAATGACTATATTTACAATTGTTCAGTGCCTGGAAAGCTTTAATAAGTGTACTGTGCAGAGGTGGAGGAGCTGCCTGGGTGTTCTGCCTGCCAAACAAGTAACCTTGTCCCTTATTCCCTGCAGCTCCTTCCCAGGTGGGTGACAATGCCTGTCGAAAGGATGCGGATGCGGCCCTGGCTGGAAGAACAAATCAACTCTAACAGAATACCAGGGCTGAAATGGATAAATAAGGTAAGGGGTGGTGTGCATGCATGTGCTGAAGTGGAACTTGATAGCAGTGGCTGAGGCTGAGGTCTGCATAGGTAAATCAGCTCATTCCTGGTTTTCAAAGGGGTGACGTGGGGAGGAAGGGCAAAGCTGAATGCTTCCTATGCCTGCCAGATCTGAAGCGTCCTGCTTTAGTCTGGTGGATTTGTGGCTCATTTGAAAGCATTTTCCCACTCTTTGTTGAAGTGAGTGTTTCTGGAGACTCTGCTAGGACAGTTTTTTTTAACCTAGGAACACATTGTTCAACAAGTAGCATCAAAGGGATGTGATCAAAATGCTGTCCTGAAGTGGAAGACTATGTTCTGTATTAGACTTAGAGTTGAAGCAACGATCTCCTGTTTCAGACTTGTGTGACTTCTCTGATACTTCTCAACCTGGGAGAAAATAGGATAACTCTTCCCCTGCCAGACTCAAACCTGATATTCCTGGTCCTGAGCTCTTACTAAGTGCTCAAGACACTTGGAACCCACAAGCGTGAGCTCAGAAATGTCAGTGCCCAATTTGAATTTATTGTGATTGGTTGAGTAAAACCTAGGAGTGTATTTGAGACTTTGAATAGTAATAAATTCTGGAAATGTTGCATGCTTTCTGCACAATACAGGAGAGTAATTCACCGCACAGAAAAGCATGAAGCTGTTTTTGCTACAGAGGCTACTTTATTATCAGAATGAGTGGAAATGCACAAAATCAGGTGCAGAAACGTAGGAACTGCCTCTCTGGTTAAGTCACTAACCCAAATAGTATGGTATCCTCCCTATAGCAGTAGTAGTTGTGGTACTCCGGTGCTCATTTTTAGAGTAGAGAAATAACAATCGAAATTACGACTTTTCAGCTTTCAAAGCTATAAATGCTCATGACTATGAAATGATCAGGAATGCTTTAAATTTCAGCTATGAATCTTGTTTCTCAGGAACTTCCTGCATCAGTGACTCTCACATGCTGTGGCTGGGTAAATAAATATTGCTGTATCCATCTCCTAGTTAGCTGCCCTGTGAATTCGAGGAGGTCCTTGTTCTTGCATAGTGGGGTCACAGCTGAAGAGTTGGAGACCAGTTTTTACTGTTGTCTTTGTAATTTGAATCTCATGTTTGGGTCCCTCTCCTTGAATATCTCTGTTTTGGTGTCAGGTTTCCTGCT
>NW_008240046.1:12729022-12756658 GCF_000691975.1 Corvus brachyrhynchos
CTGCCTAATCCTGAAATAATTTTTCTGCCTTGAGGTTTATTAAACTCCGATTCCCCACTTCTACCCTCTGATTTGGCATCAGTCTGGATTGCCTTTAGGATGCTCAATGAGATAATTGCACATCTGAGCATTTCTGTTTAAAAATGTTTAAACATTCATTCTACCAATGGATCATTAAACCAAAAATATTTCTGGTTCTACTGTGAATCCTGACCATAAACAAAGCCATGCATGGAATTAATGATACAGTGTCATGTGTATCACAGCCTGTTCTATACCCACAGAATCAACTTTGGAGGCTCTAGGATTTTAGGACTTGTATATTTTAATCAGAGTTTGGTAAAGGACAGTTCACAATTTAGAAAAGAAGGTGTGTCAGATTATCAAGAGAACGAAATTCGTGTGTGTGCACAGCTTTTAAGGAAATAAAATTTAAATATGAAACCATTCTGGGTTGACATTGGCTGGCTGCTCTTGGGGATTTTTTCCAAACTGAGGAAAGATTTAAACCTCTCTCAGTTAGAAATGTCAAATCAGGTACAGCTGACACTTAATTCCTTCCCCTACTGTCATTTCATCATTATACCTCCAGAATAAACCCATCCTGATAGGGCTTAAAAAATAAATACTTGTGTACCTCTCTGGTGAAAACATTATTCTGCTGCGTGACATGAAGGAGGAAGGGAATTTCTTTTCCTTCACAGAGAAACAAAACTGGGAGGTGTTAAGGAAACTACATAGTTCAGTAGAGGGTAGAGGTGATGTGAGGAGGGGGATTATGAGAGGTCAGTGTTCCTCATGGTCTGGAAAAGGAAATTAGAATGAAAACATTCCAAGTAGCTGTAACAGAGAGGCAACCTGCTGCTTTGATGGATGCGCGGAGTATTACCTTGGAGATGGATGCTGCTATTTAAGATTTGTCCTACGACTTTGTAGCTAGTGTGTGGTCTCATGCTCAAGCACTTGCTCCGAGCATTTTGTGATGCTAGAGTTCCAAGTTATCACAGATCACAGAACATTTTGAGTTGGAAGGGACCCACAAGGATCATCAAGTCTAACTCTTAAGTGAATGGCCCATGTGGGGATTGAAACCACAACCTTGGCATTAGTAGCACTGTGCTCTAACAAGCTGAGGTTTGATCTACTTTCCTTTTCATTCCTATTTCTAAGAATGTCACAGCTTTTCCCTTTTGGTGTTCCCACTGGAGTTTAGTAGCAATTCCTGTTACACTGCAAAATTTTTGTGGGTTGTGTTTTTGACTTCAGGTGAGGCTAATTTTTTAACAGAAACGTGAGACTCCTACACAAAAGTCCAGTGATGGAATGCTGTACCAGTCAGCACATGGTTTTCCAAGTTTGAGAGAAAGCACTGATGAGCCTTTTCCTGTTAAGGTCATTATTAGGCAGCATTGACTGAAGAAGAATATAGATAATGTTTGATAATGTGTGAAATGAAGAAGTAGTATTTAAATAGAAAGTATCCAGGTAAACTAGAGCAGAACACTCAAAACATGGTATTGATGTAATCAGCAGTCTTTGCAGGATTTCCGTGAAGATTAGGTATTTGATAGTCAATAAGAAAATTTGTATTTTCTGTATAGGTGTGTCAATTTATATATGTATTTTAAAATTATGACATAGCTTCTGTGATTTTGTTATTTGTGTTATAATTTGGTATAATTCCTGTGCTTCAAGACATCTGGGACTGGGAAGAGCTTTCCGTAATGAACAGAAGCACTGTAATGACCACTTAGACTGCTGTTGAGTGTCTTTGCACCTATTGAAGCAGTGAGTACAGTTGGTGGTGACAGGATGCTATGTCTGGAGTTTTGTTCAGTCTGCTAGGTTTTGAATTATTATATGGTCTATTTTAATCTGCTATATTCTTAAAGTTCTTGTTGATAGAAACTGTTTTCTATGGAAGTATGTTTTTTTTCTTCCCATGCTTATTATAGTCTATGGAAGAGTGAAGGCAGGGAAGCTTATTCTAGCTCTGATGAATATAGTAGTGTTGTGGACCACAAATAGTGGGTTTGAGGCTTTCTTTGGACTGCTTCGAGTTGGGGAAAGAAGTATCTCTTGATGATTTACTTATATGTAGAGGGAAGAGTAAAGAGGCAACAGAGATGTGAGAGAAGTGATGGAACTACATTAAGAGGAAGATTGAGAGTGAGGACTTGAGGGGAATGAGGAACATGTTAAATCAGTGCATTCACCGAATTAAAGATGAAGCCAAGTGAGAAGAATGCAATTCTGAACAAGTGAATATGACAGAAAGGATTAAAGACAAGAGTTGAAGGACGAAACACAGGCTCAGAAGAAGAAAAGATCACATGGGAAGGAAGGGAAATAAACCTAACCTCGTCATGAGTGAAATATTAACCAAACAGACAGGGAAGAAAAGTGGTTGTTGGGGGAAGGGGAAAGGGTGAAGGATTCCTCTCACCTGACCAGATACCTACAATGCAGTCATTTAAATGAGAGTTATTTGTACTAGAGTTATTTTGTAGTCAGTAGAGAGAAATAGGCTCTATTTTGTCTAGAGTTATTTGTAGTCAGTAGAGAAAATAAACTCTTTTAGGGTGAAATTCAAGCAGCATAGCTCAGGTGGCTGCTGGAGGAGGAGGGTGGATTTTGCCCTGGAAGTACTTTTCTCTTCACAGACTGATAATTCGATCTAAACCTGCAGTGGCAGAGTTTATAGTGCAAGATGTCTGCATGTAAAGCCAGATAAGAAGTATTCTTCCCAACAGGGGAGAATTGTGGAACAAGCTTTTTTTTGTGTATGGCTTTTCAGAAAAGAGCATGAAGAGTTCTGAAGCAGCCCTGTAGGTCATGACAAAGGAATTCATTACTGTGCTGTGTGACATAAAAGCACATCTGATCCAGCACCCTTTTGGCCTGGTATCCTGTGTGCTAAGTGCTTGTGGTAGGAGTGTAGGAAACATGCTGTTCAAGCTCTGAAAGCCATTGGGCCCCCAGAGCTGGAGCTACATCCTAAAACTATCATCTTAAATAGTTACCAGGGATCTTCCGTGATCCCTTGGGGAATCAGTTTATACTGACACCATGTAAGGCATGTCCAGATTTATCTGTGTGTTAAAAAAACAAATTTTAAAAAAAGGCTTCCTTTGCATTTCTTTAAGTGCACTTCTCTTTGGTCTGAAGTTTCTGAACTAAAATGTGTTCAGGTATCTTCAATGCACTACTTCATATGAGTGTGTCTGGTGTTTTTATCCCCACTGGAGAGATGTCTACAGTTGATATATTCTTATGTCTGTTTGCTTGGCATACAAATTTGCAAGATCTCTTTTCTTCACCATGCTAGTATTTACTGGCTGAATTCTAAATCCCTTGATTTTGCTCTGTTCCTGTAGTTATTTAGTTTCAGATCTATTTTTCCTAATCATAAAAGTGTTTGTGCTGACAAAACTAGCCTTTGTCTGAAAGTTTAGAAATGTGTAGTACTGCATGCTTTTTCCATGTGTCAGCTTGGAAAACCGCCAGGCTCATCTTCCATGAAGTGGCTTCTGAGTATTTCATATATTTGAACTGTATTCTGCTTTTGATGATGCCAGTGGATATTTTCCTGTTGATTTCAGTGACAGTGACACTGGGCTAGAAGGGAGCAAAACACTTTGAGATGCTGAAACTGTGCTTATAAATGAGTGACTTAAAGTCATCAGAAGATCCCTCAAGTCTATCAGTGTTGGCATTTCCTGTTTGTTTTCCCTTCCAGGAGAAGAAGATTTTTCAGATTCCCTGGATGCATGCCGCAAGACATGGTTGGGATGTTGAAAAAGATGCTCCCTTATTTAGAAACTGGGCAATTCACACAGGTATTAGAACTCTCTCTTTGCAGGACAGATTTTCACATTGTTTTCCCTTTTAAAGTTACATTTTCCTTCTTTCTTGTCTTTGCTTTTACTAACATGGAGAGTGAACTTAAGTTTCCAGTGCTAAGTGCTAAGTGCTTTTTTCAAGGCCTATGATACTCTCCAGCTCTACTGAAGTGCCGTAACTCATTTGCATTGAGGAACACAGTAAAACTTAATTGATTTAAATGTTAACAACATTGGGTTCCAAACTGTCAGGAGTAGAGCACAGTCAGTACTTTGTACACATAGGCCCTTAGGCTCTTTACGCCTTTGTATGGATTTTAGCCAGCTGTGCAAGCTTTTCCATGTTGTTATGGAGTCACATCTGATCTGCAGTGCCCTGGGTCTTTCTTGAGCACAAACTGTTCATCATCTGTTCTAGAAACATGCATGAGAATGAGATCACAGCAGTCTCTTGCAACCTCAGCTATTGTTTGAATGCTGTCATGGGAACCAAAGGCTGATAACCTTGAAGCTAACCTATGCTGTTATTAATTTGCCTTAGGTTTTCAATCACACGTCATGTGTGCCTAACTTTCTTTTCTTCCTTAGGAAAATACCAGTCAGGAGTAGATAAACCTGATCCAAAGACATGGAAGGCAAACTTCCGTTGTGCTATGAACTCCCTGCCTGACATAGAAGAAGTGAAGGACAAAAGTATAAAGAAAGGAAACAACGCCTTCAGGGTGTACCGGATGCTGCCGTTATCTGAAAGACCTTCCAAAAAAGGTAGAGGGGAGAGTTTGTCAACATGAAATGCTGTTGAGGGCATTGTGTTGAGAAAAACACCTGCTGCAGGTAGCTCAGTATGCAACAAGCCACCAATGCAAGCTGCATGTTGTGCCCTGGCTGGCTGGGAAATGAGTGGAACTTAGGAACAGCTGTATGAAAAATGGGCTACATTCAGAAGAGAGTATCAATGAGATGTGATACACCCAAGCTGTTGATATTTGTCTGTTAAAGCTGATGGAGTTGTGTTCAGAACCTAGTCCCAGGTCTCCTTCAGTCAAGGAAAATGGTTAGGGGCTATTAGAGGTCAGCACATCTAACTCAGTAGAGGTGATTCAGAATATGGTGGCAGACATTTTGGTATATTTTTCAAGCAAGGCTACAATTAAACTGTCTCTGTCTTGAGCTGAGTGAGAGCAGTACACTCTGCTCAGAGCATTAAACCACGGAACCATGTTGTTAGTTACAAAGACCATGAAAAACCAGCCCCCAGAGCACAATAATGGTGAAATGGGAAACTGAATCCCCAAATTTAGGGATTAAATCTCCTGCCTGCCAGGAGGAGACCTAACCAGCAGGTCAATCTCATGAGTATTTGGTTTCTTTCAAAGTAGAAACATCAGTTTATTTATGGCTCATTAGCTTTCTTATGGCTTCCTTACTGGTTTGTGCAGTAGAACAATGGTTTCCTTAGTCCTCTGGTATCCTGTGTTGTCTAGGATTTTGGATGAAAAGATAACCTGCAAACCAAACACATGGTGTTCCTCTAAAATTCTATTCAGTTCACCTGTAGCTCAGTTTGCTATTTTCTTAGATTGAAAAGTGAAAGGCAGATCTTCAGTTTAAGGTCAGTGTGACTGGAAATGATGAACCATGGCATTTTTGGGGCAGAATCATACTGTGAAAGGGACATCAGTGTGCAAAAGGTAGCACATTTGTTTTGAAACTCTTTCCAGTCTCTTGTCAGTAGTGTATCTTGTATGTTTAGGCACATTCCCCCAGACCATAACATGTCCCTTGGCAGTAGATTCCTGTAGGAACTACAAAAATTCTTCTTTAAAGCTGAGATTCTGGGAATGGGGGCTGTAGCAGGAGAAGATTCTGCAGAAAGTCCAGTTACTGTAAAACTCTGACACAGTTTGGGCCTCATATATATTTTCACATGCCATTATTTTATGGCACGTAGCTAAACTTATGTGTGGGAGCAAAAGAATTTCGCTGCAAACATTTCTAATTTTCAGTGGTATTGTGTAGTAGAGATGGGAGAAACTCCTGGGACACGTCTGTGCTAACAGTGGGGTAGAGCTGAGCTTGCACCAGCAAGTCTGAGCTTCTGCATCAGGTCAGAGCAGGGGCAGCAACACTGGGGTCTGCCAAGGCACATGACATTTTGTGAGGGTCACATGCTGTGTGGTTTTCTGGATTCCCAAGTCCAGTATGATTGCATAAACCACTTTTGCATGAATTGTAATATGTATTTCCCTACCAGGTTGCAACTATTTACAAAAATATTGGTTGAAGTTTATTGTGATCTCTTTTCACATTAAATCAATTAACAATCTCTCTTTTCCTATAGCTACAGAGAAAATGTCAGAAATGTGATGAGACATACATTTTGATTTTTTTTTCTCTTCAAGAGTATTTTTCTCCCCCTTCCTTTTTTTTTAACAGGCCTTGTTTTTTGTCATTCTTCCATATTTTTCACTTTGATTTTTTGACTGCCATTGCTTTCCTTGGTCCCACAGTGGTTGTCTTTGTAGCCTTTTAAAAAAGAAACACAAAGCGAGAGCATTCAAGGTGAAGTTTTTGCTGCCCAGGCCTTAAGTGAAGGGTAAAATGAAGCAAAATGTGTTCTCCCTTAACTAGAAAGTCCTGCCATTTGGAGGCACACTTTGGGGCTATTTGTTGGTAAATACAGAAAGTGTGAAGGAAAACTCATGGCACACAGGACTTTATGAAATCTTCCTTCTGTTGTTGCAGGAAAAAAAACGAAGTCTGAGAAGGATGACAAATTCAAACAAATTAAGGTAAGAAGTGGCTGTTTAATACTGCGAGAGCTTGTGAACATGATCTGTTGCAAGTATTTTTTAATAGCTCCAACAGTATATTGTGGTGGGTACTTGTCAATGCTTGTGGTTTGGTTAAGTAACTACAGTTACCCAGGATGTTTGGGGCTGGTTTTTTGAAATGTGAAAGCTGTTAAAGCCATGACTTACATCATCAATGGACACAGCCCTTGTGCTACAATGCCTGGAGGTTGGAAAACTGGCACTCAGCAATACATTTGCCACTTGTTTGTCTCTGTAAGGCGAAATACAGTAATTATGGAAGGAATGCTTCTGAACAATAGAGCTACCTTTCAGAGCAATTAATTTCTGTGCGTAAGGCATTGGAAATTCCTTCTCATTTAGGCAAGGGTCAGAGCTGCACCTTGTGCTCATGTTTTGTCAGTTAGAAGGCCTCAGCTGTAAAGCTCCTCCATCACAGCCTGAGATTTCTGCTTGTTCAGAGCATCGACCGAGACTGATGTCCGCTGTCCCTGAGGAACATGGCGTTTCCTAGCTTTCACACCTCTGCCAAGGACCTCTGTGAGGTGGTCAGTATCACACACCAGCAGGGTTTAGCCCACCTTCAATTTTTTTTAAAAAAAAGCAAATCTCAGAGATTTCAGACTCTCACCTTTCAGTAAAATTGGTGTCCTTGGGCTGTGTGTAGCAGCTGTGTCTACAGTGGAAGGGCAGCTTGGTCCCCTGCTGCTCACTTGTGAAGGGCTGTGCCAACCATGCCTGGGTTCAGGCTCTGCAGTCTCTGGCCAGGAGGTTCTCTGGGCCAGGTGAACCCAGAAATCTGGGAAAAAGTCCTCCACTGAAATTGGGTTCAGAAGGCAGGTGCTGCCCCAGGAATTGTGACTTGTGGAGTTACATGTTACAATGCTATGACTTTTAAATTGTCTTGAAGGAACCACTTTTAAACTATCCTATTTGGATCACACAGCCACACGTGGTTGTTATAAAGTGACTCTGATGGTGGCTGATGTTCAGAGGGAGCCAGTGAAACTGCTTTGGTCAGAGCAGAGCAGTGTGTCAGCACATACACATACCTACCAGTGATACCTACTGTTAGTTCTTGCAGCTTTGAGCTGGGTATTCTTGTCTGTTCCCCCGTTCTGACAGATGTGTGCAGTGGCTAGCCTGGGTTTTAAAAGAGGTGCTATTTCCATACTCGGCCACTCTTAGGCTGACTGTTGAATGTTGAAGGCTGTAGTAGAGAAGAAGGGTGGTAGGTGAATTAAAGCAAATGCACATTTCTGAGCATGAAAGCTGCTTATAATTGCTTTGCTTGGTGATGTGAATTCCTGAGACCAGAGTTGCATGTTTTGGACACCTTACAGTTACCTTGAAAAATCTCTTTTAGTGGAGCCCAGTGGGAGGCTACTCCATGGTTTGCCTGGTAACTGCAATGGGGTGATAGCAGCAGAGGGAGAAGCTGAGAATCTGAGCAGAGATCTGCAAAGGGACTTCAGCATAGCAAGAGCCTTTCAGTGAACTTCCCATTGTTGCCACTGCTGGACCCTGTGGGCACTCACAGCAATTACTAGTGGGTTGAGCTTGAGCAGGGTGCTCAGGGCACTCACTGCTTGTCCCTGTGGATGTGAGTCCTGGACCTTACCAAATCCCTGCTCCACATTAGCAGAGGTGCAAGCAAGTCTCCCACCCCACAGATAGGTCTCCTATCACTGGGCTTTTGGGCAAGCAGTGTCTGTCATTATAATTCATTAAATTCATTAAAATTGTCAATAATGGGAAGGAAATGGAAATATCAGAGCAGCCCAGATACAACCAGTCTCTTTCTTTTGAAACAAAGGACTGAACTGAGGTCTAGTTCCTACTTTATGCTAGATGTATCCTTTTGACCATGCAGCTCTACATTGAGAGACATTTTTTAAATCTTAGTGACAGCTTTCCCCATGCATTTACCTTAAGCTAGACATCTGGACACTGAACATTTAGGTGATGTAACACCAACTGTGCCAGCATCCAAGTCTCTTTCTGGATCTGGCACCACCACCTGAGTTCCAAGACGCCTATTTGTTTCTGGAGCTTGAAAGGGGCTACTAAATAAACTTCTCTGTAATCAGCCTCAGTAAAGTTGAGCAAGTGCTGCATGCACAGTGTTTCTATGGGGGCTGTTTTGTTTGCTGTGTTGCACAACACCAGATACTCAGGGCTCCAGTGTGCAGCTCTAACCTATCTCTGCGGTCGTGATCCTCAATGGATCAATAGCAGCTAATTTTATCTTTTCCAGTTCTCCAAGTCTTTGACCTGTGGGCCAGCACAACTGGTGCAACTCCTCAAAGACCTAGTTGCCATTAACACTTAACTTTGCACCCTTCTGATGTGCCATGGGACGTTGGGACAGGGTGCATGTTTGCCTTGCTTTAGTATCTGGGAAGGTTCTTGTATTGAAGTGACAATTCTTTTAGAGTAGATCACAATGACAGCATGTGACATCCAGAAAAAAATCTGTCACAGTGCCCCCAGTATTTTGTCCCAAAGATAACAGTTCATATGGTTAGCACTGGGATGGGCTGGCACCACAGGTCCTGAGGCTCACCTTTGCCCTGCCTTTGATGAAATGCTTTAGAGCCCTGAAAATGAGCACAGCATGGACAGCTCTGCACCTCTCTGCAGGTGTCTCTGGCTCAGCAAGTGGGGGACAACTTGCAGCCTTGCAGGGCTGGCAGAGTAAAAATAAAAGACTTTAGACATTGTAACCAATAAACCTGTGAGAGAGTCAATACCAGGCAGGAAGTTGCACATGTAGAATAATCCTTTTAAAAAAATCCTGAGTTTATGGAATTAATTTTTTTGGTGTCTACTCTGAAGGGATTTTTTTTAGATTCCCACTTGGGTGTACCAGGCTTACAGAGATGCATCTTGTAGAAAGCTCGGTCTGTGTAGAACAGGTGGTGTTTTCCCAATGCTGTTGCCCTGTGGTAATGTTTATGATGTGATCTAAAAGGCTGTATTTAGTGTAAACACTTTGGTTTGCTTTCAGGTTTGCTGTAGAGAAAAATTAAGGCTAGAATTTAGTAATTGCTGTACAGGAACTAAGGCTTCCTTTCAGAAGGTGCAAAGAGATAGAGCTTATTTGGAAGGGACTGAGGAGGAATATTAAATAGACTACCATTTTAAAGCAGTGTTTCTTCCTTGTTTGTTTCAAATGTTAATCTCTTGTAGTAAATAGCTTACTACTTCCTTGCTCTCAGAAGGATTATTCTAAATTTGAAAATTAAAAAGAGCTGTCATTTCAAAGCACAAGATACAGAAATGAAGTTTTCGCGAGCTTCTCTCAGAGAAATATTCATTCTAAGACAGTGTCTCGCAAAGAGCAGGGGGTATATGGCAGGCAGAAGTGATGGGATTTATTACCACCTCAGAACAAAGAGATGAACTGTCTCCTAAAATAAAGCAATGCTGACCCAACTGTACTGTTTTCATTCTAGCAAGAGCCAGTTGAATCATCTTTTGGGATTAATGGGCTAAATGATGTAACTTCTGACTATATCCTGTCCTCCAGTATAAAAAATGAAGTTGACAGTACAGTGAACTTTGTAGGTAAGTACTCCTATGCTTTTTTTACACACACAGGTGACTTCAAAAACCCTTCTGGTCTGCAGACTTATCTTTCCATCAGCATCTTGCACTTCAGGGAATGCCACAGTTGCAGTCAGGTAGACCCATTTTTCAGTAGCCTAGGCCATGCAAGATTGTGGTTGCAGGTCAGCCCCATCACCTTGCAGAGACAGTGAGCAGTACTGTGGCAGTGTGGTGGTTCCCTTGACAGTAAAGCACTTACAGACACTCTAAGTTGGCATTTCACGATGTGGACTTATTCCACAGGGTAGTCCTCAGCCATGAGGAGACTGTAGTCAATGTCGTGTGGGAGATAAACTGCAGTCAGATGGCAGTTTCCCATTGCTTAAAGCAGAGCTTTGTATAGAATACCATTTTATTTGGAAGTTCAAACCAGCAGGCAAAATGTAGAAAGTTGGTTCTTTTTACTGACACCTCAGTAGCAGAGGTAGTTTTTAACATCACTGAGCTTACAAAAAGGATCATTGAAGACTGCATTTAGAAACCAGTACATTAGAAATGAGCTGTCATCTCAACATGTGAATAATTGGTCCTCAGTAGAATAATTGGACTGGGTTTTGACAGGTGTTTTTTGGCTGAGATTGTCATTGCAGCAAGACCTCCTAGTAATATGACCCACATACCATTTTGTCTCGAATTCCACTTTTAAATATGACAAATATGTTAGTATTCTGCTTGGAGAGATGGCAGAAATCATGTACAGTGACTATTTTTGATCCCCATTTCTTAGGTCACAGGGCTTTGCATAGTCATTCCCCTGAAGTACTTGTGTGGCTGAGAAGTTTGTGAGTAGTTTTGCTCTATTTATGCCAGTTCATTTAATAGGGTGTTGCTTTGTAAGAGTATTAGAGCATGCTTGTTGCTCCTCCTGTTATAATTTGAAGGAGTAGCACCGTAGTGCTATCAGTGCTTCCAGTTCACTGACTGAGGATTGAGTAGGGAACTGTCATCTAGTGTTGTTTAATTATTGAGATGTGAGGTGTGCTGCTTATCCAGACTGGAGAAAGAAGTGGTTATTTAGGTTGCAGAAAGGATTTTAATGTAAACAGGGAGGAAAAGGTATACTAGAATTGTTCTGCAGAAAGATGGGTAATCAGCAAGAGGGGATGAAAGACAAACAGCACCCTGCAGAGTTTCTGACATACATGCAGCTCACTGGAAGCTGTGGCATATTGCCCAAGTGAGCAGTAGTTTTTGCTGTGTATTTTATCTCTCAGGGTGGGTAAGAATTTGTCAGGTATTGAGGAAAAAGATAAAATAGTGCAGATGACCTGCTCATACCCTGAGTGGGTTGCGCAATATTGGTCTCTCCCAGATAAAAAATTAACTGTGTGTGCTCTTGCACCACTCTCACCACACTCAGTAAAAAGCTGGTTTTTTCAGAACCAGGAAAGGTGAAATAAAGGGGAAACAGAATATCTGAAACATAACTGTAGTAATTGTAGTGATTCAACTTTTAAAAAGTCTATCTGGTATGCATGTAATCTTCTTTATGCTGGCATTCTTTCTTAAAAGACACATCTAAGTTTTGGAGACTTTCCGGTGGTTACCTGGCACTTCACAAAGCAAAATAATATGCAGCTTTTCCCTGAGAAAAATACCTGTCGCTTTTCTTTTTCAAAAAGCCCTGTCTTAAGATAGAATGCAGGAGTGGATTGTGTGTATAGACATGTGCGTTCTTGTTTATTTATCTTAGTTCATGCAGGAATAGATGCTATCTTTTGACTTTTTCAAATTTAATAATTAATATACTCAGGTTACTTAACCTTAAGAATTGCAAGATCTATTGTATTTCATTGCTTACATGCTTTTCCCCTCATGGGTCAAGAAAAAAATTGACTGTTTGACCAATACAGCATTGTGTTTGCACAGAGTTTAGCCTTATGTTCCTTTTGAAGCTTTATGTTCAGTGAAAGAGTATCTATAGTCTTTCTCTTGGATAACCATGGTTTCAGGTTAGATATCCTCTGAGATGGCTCCATCCCTGTGCATTCTTCTGATCTAACTCACGGTTTTCAGTTCTGTGCGGGATTAATGCATTTGTCATGTGTTCATGCTACTGAGATTAAAGGAAGAGTTGTACAAGACAGAGGAAATTATGTCAAGCAGCTTCAGAGAAGTGAGATTCGGGCTTTCACCATACTTCTGCTTTGCTCAGTAATTTTTTTGTACCTTGGTTTGTCAACCTTTTTCAAAAGATTGTTGTGTGGAGTAACTAATGCCTGCAAAGCATTTCAGGACCCTTGGAAAGCATCCATGGTTGCTTCACTTTGTACAAATAAGTCATGGTCCTTAGATATTAAATTTCATTGGTATTTTAGTATTAAATATCATGTGCCTGAGGGAATAGGAAACCCCTCTGTTAATAACAAACTGAACTGTAGCTTTCTGTCACAGACCATGTGGATTACAGGTACAACTGTGATATGCTATCTAGCATCGATGGCATTGCGAGGGTCAGTGAGAATAGGTATCTAACTGGAGCAGAAATTTTTCATAGATTCATGTCATATGTACTCCAGAATCCCACAATGTTTTGCTTGATCCCGTGGCCAGGTTTTTGCATGCCAGTTCTGGTCTTCTGTTGTATAGTTTACATGAGAGCATTCAGAGGCCATGGGATGTTGGCAGCTTGCTCTTTGAGGATCGCAGATTTCCTTTAGAACATGGAAACTTATACCCACTGAAAGCAGGTGGTGGGCATGGAAAAAAGTACTGAGACTATTGAAGACTCAGTCAGATACCAAGCAGGCTCCATGGGCAGGCTCTTAGAGATTCAACAGGGTCGAGATATTGTCAGTAATCAATTTTGTTGTTTCTAACCCAAAGTTGTAGGACAGCCGCACCTTGATGGCAGCAGTGAGGAGCAGGTGATAGTTGCCAATCCTCCTGATGTTTGTCAGGTCGTAGAAGTGACAACAGAAAGTGATGAACAGCCCCTCAGCATGAGCCAGCTGTACCCTCTACAAATCTCCCCTGTCTCATCCTATGCAGGTAAGCAACTTGGCATTTCTTTACACTCCTTTTTCTGGAAATGTTTGGAAGATATTGGGGTAAGGAGGGCTCTTCCAGGGTAGCTAACAAAGATTCAGGAATGTGTACTCATCTGCCTTCTGAATTGTTAATGAAACTCAAAAGCACACAGTCCTCTGCTCATTTCCTTGAGAAACAAATTGACAGATCTGAGGTTGGTAAATGTGAGCTGAGGGTTTTAGCCTGTGAGTAATGGAAAAAGAACTTTTTTAGATATAATGCAGAGGTCTTTTAGAAGGAGATTTTCAATGGTACAAATGATATGCCCCTGCCTTACTAAAGATTAAAGGTCTTTTTTGCTCTGTGTTTACTCAGTGTCTAACACAGTGTGCAGTGCTAAAGGCTGCACTAATGGTACACACGCAGATATGGAGCTGAGGGCCCAGGGGTAGTGGATCTGTCTTGTTGCAGATTAGAACAGCCATATAGTGACTGATAACAAGTGATCTTGCAAGCAGCAGAGCTGTGGACATCTGGCTTCCAACGTCTGCCTCCCATCTGGATTCTCTGATACCCAAAAAGAGGATGAGATAACAGGCTTTCCCCTGCCCCCAGTGAGGGTGGTTATGGTTTCTCTTTTCATCTAGCTCCTTCTTTTCATATAACTGTTAGGAAGTTAAGAGTCTTTGGCACTCATTTATTCCTTATCCAAGTCTGACAGTGTGTTCAGAAGTTTTTAGGGGAGAGCAGACTCAAATGTACATGCAGACATGCTATATAGAGTCCCCACAATCATATAAGCCTTATTTCATAGGAAGCAGGACAAAGCCACATTTGAAAGTAGAAAAAGTTTCAGATCCACCTGTCCTTTCTGTTTTAACATGGTGCTAGTTTGCAAGCCTTAGGAGACTGGGTAGAAACACAAATGTCATCTTTTAAGGCAAATTTAAGTATAAATTGTTCTCCATGCATTTTATTATTTTACACATGGTTTTTGCCTTTGACTTATTAGACTGAAATTACTTCCAGACATATTTTTATAAAGTATGTATTTAGTAATTTTTATCTTTGGGACTAAGTGAATGATGTTCTTTTGGATAGTCTCCACTGTTAATCTCACATGTTGATAAATGGTTATGCTTTCCAGTGTGTTTAGTCTGCAGTAACCAAAGCATTCAGAAGACTTATGCAAAGCATAAGGCAGGGATATATGACAGTACTTAAATTTATTAGCAGCAGGGAGACAAGCACCTTTGAAACATTTTTCCTCTTTACAAATATGTCTTGGAAAACTTTTCCATCTACACAATCATTACAATGATGCAATCTTTTAACTTCAGCTATAGAATGTAAATTCTTGAAATGCAAACAGGAGTCACTGTCTTGGTCTGGAACTCATGGTGGTTTTTTGGACTGGAATGATAGAGAAGGGTGGTCTGGTAACCACCTTGACAAGAGCAAATCATGAGCTACCTGCCCTAAGGTCATTGCAACCAGCCTGCATCAGGAAAATGAAGGATGACTGAAGTACTTCTGCTACTCCCTCATGCTGTCTTAGTACCTTGGCGGCCTTCAGCTGTCCTTAACTTATACCCAGACCTGCTAGCCCAAAACTCACATAACAGAATTTCATTCCACTGGCATGCTTTTGAGTGCATCTCAAGGCAGCTCTTGATGATCCTGGCTGCTGTAGCTAGAGGCCAGAAAGAGGTGGAGTACTGCAAGGGTCTGTCCTGGGACAAGTCTTATTTAATATATCAATGAGGAGACGTGTTTGTGAACTTGACAGGTGATACCAAATAGGGCACACCAGTTGCTATGTTTGAGGACAGAGCCATCATCCAGAGAGTCCTGGAGAGATTGCAGGAATGGGTCAGAAGAAACCTTATGAAATTTAGCAAGGGCACTTATGAAGTCCTGTGCGTAGGAAGGAAGAGCTCTTTGCAGCAATAGTGGCTGGGGCCTATAGTATGGAGAGCAGGTCTGCAGAAAGGTGGGTAGGCAGTGAGCTGAGCATGAGACACTAGGGCATCTCAGCCACGGAGAAGGCCACCAGTTTTCAGGAACATGGCCAGTAGATCTAGGGAAGTGATTATCATCTCTACACAGGACTAGATGCGCTACTTTCAAAGTACTGCATCCAGTCTTGAGCTCCCCAGTCCAAGAAATTTACAAACAAACTAGAGCAAGGGCAGAGAAGGGCTACGCAGGGTATGGGCTCTCACTCTGTGAGAAGATAGAAGGACTGGGGCTTGTTCAGCCTGGAGAAGAGATGGATTTGAGGACTTCATAGCAGGCATCCCTGCCTCTACCACAGGGATGTTTCCACAAGGCAGAGCCAGGCTCTTCACAGCAGTGCATGGTACGAGGATGAGAAACAGCAGGCTAAATTGAAACAAGAAAGCTCGGGACAGCTGGATATAGGAAAAAATATCACCTGTTTCACCACAAGGACAGTCAGGCAGTGGAGCAGGATACTCAGAAAGATTGTGCTGCCTCCATCCTCAGAAGTTTTCAAGACCTTGTCACGATCCGCTAATGCAAGCGGGGGTCGTGATGGTTCGTTTATCGATCTCAGAGTGTAAAAGGACACAAGAGATTTCAGTTTTAATCAAAACAGTGCACCTTTATTAAGTGCCCACAACACAGTAATGCAATAGAAGAGAGTAAGAGAGAGAGAGAGAGAGAGAGAAACAAAGTAGAGAGGGGGAAAAAGAGGGGCAATAGCTACCAACGGATGAGACGAAGTCCTCGTGGTCTTCCACCAATAGATTCGTCTTCTTTCTGTGGGGAGATCTCCGATCTCGGTTATTTTAGAAGGTCCCTTTATAATCCTTTTCAGAAGCGAGGGGTAACTGGCCAAGAGGTTGGGAAATCTACAGCCATTGTTATGGGGCCCGTTGCTTTGGGAAACAGGTACAGGACAGACGTACAAGACAGGTGTACTGGAGAGGTGTACAGGACAGGTCATTCCTTTCTGCTTCAGCGCAGTCCTTCCCGCCTGGGCAGCAAGAACGGCGCAGTCCATTGCGACCTGCACTAATTTTCCTCAGGAATGCGTACCAGTTCCCAGTGGGCACACCCGTAGGCAACACTTGGCAGACAATCCCACCTCAGCCAGGCCAGGACTGCTGTGTTCAGTCTCTGTCTTCGGCGATGATCGTGAGGCAGATGAGGGATTTTCGGACCGTCTCTTACAGACCTGTAGGGATAAGGCCTCCAGCAACCTGATCTAGTCCTGTAGCTGCCTCTGCCTTGAGCAAGAGGTTGGGCTGTAGACCTCCTGAGGTCCCTTGCAGCCTGAATTGTTCTATGAACCACTCTTTTTTTTAAGGATGTATTTGCCCTTGAGGTCGGAGCGAGGACAGGAGTCTGTGTTAGAGCCCTGAAATTTCTAGGACACTCTTGTGACTATTTCTGCTCTGTCTTGCTCCACACAGACCTTATAGAACCACAGGAGCCTTGGCCCTGTGCTTGTGGGTTTGCTCTGTCAGGTGCCCCTGGCTGAATGGCAGGAAAGAGTATCACCATAACAGCTGTGCAGGAACAGTTAGTTGAGCTCTTCTAAAACAACAACCAACAAAAGTCGCCAGCTATATCAGCTGTCCTACATAAATCTGGTTTATTTCAAAGGAACTCTGGTTCCTTTCTGAGGTTACTCAGGCAAATGATGTGAGTCACCCATGTGAGTTTTTCATATTTCCACTGATGTCTATGAAATCCGCTGGTTTTTAGTACTGAGGCTGTTGTGAGCCGCCTGTTGTGTTTGACACTGATTCAAATACCCTTCTTGATAAAAATAGCCTCTCTAACTTTCCATGCCTGAGTGGCCAGCTTCCCTGGCTTTGCTAACTACAGTGCTATCTCTTGCTCAGCATTTTGTTATGTATGAACACCAAGGATAGATTCCTTTTCAGCTGCATCACTCTGTTTTTGTTGTGACATGCTTCTTCATGTCAAGGAATCTCTGTTGCTTCTCTCTGAGTGGATTCCTTCTATTGGTTCTATCTTCAGGGCCATTTCTACTTTGTGTGAATTAATTTTTCCTCTCCTCCCCCCAGGATGGCTTAATTAGCCAGCTTAGTCACATTGGCACATCTTTCTCTGCCTGGATCAGTGAATGAGAAGGCCTGCAATGCATTAACTGCACAGAGCATTGCAGTTAGATTTAGTGTTTTGGACTGTTCCTCTGCTGCACACTGCAGTGGAGACTCTGACACAGGAGAGGTGCTGGCTTTGGAAGCAGCAGTCTGGAGAAGCTGGGCTGGAGTAGAAGGACTTCGGGTACAGTTTAGATCCTGGGGTCTGAAAGAGTGATTCAGCCCATTGGTTTACAGCCTTCTGCCTAAACCTAATGCTTAGCCAAGTCTTGAGAAAATGGCAAGGTACTGCCAGTCTCTCTGAAGATCTGCAGGGCACAATCCATGAGGCATAATCCATGCACTCTTAGCGCTCTAGTTATGTCCAGTGCAGAACATGAGGTTGGTCTCTGGGAAGGCAGGGTTGCAGGGCCTGTGCAAAGCAGTTTGCATGGACTAAAATGCATGACACAGAGCTGAGAGTGAAAGATGGGCTTCAGAGCTGTCTTGCCTGCTATGATAATTCATCACATCATTCCTTGAATTGTGTGATTTCTGTGTTCCTTGTGGATGAGCCGTATCTGTGCAGCTCTGCTGTGGGAGTTGGAGTGTTGTTATCCTGATAGATGCCTGGGGTTATCCTCCCAGGAAAAAAGACACAATGGTTCAAAACCCCACAAGCTGAAGGGAACCTGCAATTCAGGCCTCCACTGGGTTGGTCTCAGCAACCAGTGGCTATGCTGAAGGCACCAGCCATCGCTGCATACTGAAAAGAGGGGTGGGTTTGTGTCCTGTCTCAGATATATCTGAGGCACAGCAGTCTGAACCACCCACCATGCCTGACCCTCAGACAGTAGGAGACCTGTCTTCAGACACATGTAGGCTTGAAAATACAGTAAAAATTCCTGGATTTCAGGCTCTTCTGCAAGGGAGGGATGCAGCTGCAGGAGGATGGCTGTCACACTGGAACTGTGCCCCTGTATTTGTGCTCTGGTTGAATTGATGAGGGTGAGGGAGGCCATGTGCAGTGGGGGGAGGTGATGGAGCTGGAGACTGTAGTATTGCCACTTGCTCGAGTGGAGAGTGAAGGGTTGAGAAATAGGCTGGAGAGTGATAGCAAAAGCAAAACTATACCAACTGTACCAGAGTATATCAACAGTAATAAAGACCCAGAACTGACAACAAGCCCTTGAGGTGGCAGGTTGAGATAACAGTTCATGAAACAAAACCACATTTATCTCCTCTAGGATGGAGTTGTTACTGATTTTGCAGGGAGATAAAGATTTGGACAGAACTTTGTCCATTGCAGGGCCTGGAGCAGCTGTAGAGGGGCAAGGGAGAGGGGGCATCCCCTGCTTGCTGGAGATTCTGCCCAGAAAGCACAAATCCACTTCTTCCCTCTCCATTGCTGTCTGTTACAGGATATAGTTATGTTAACTGTGATAACCATGTGCATTTACCCTAGTTGTTCAAGGCAGCTGTGCTGTCTTGCCCTGCTGTGGCAGGGTCTCCATGCTTCTCCATTGTTTTCTGGTTGTTTGACTTGACTTTGTTTGCTTCCACTTGTTGGATGTACATCAGGCCTCTTGAGCTGGAATTTGTTACTATAGATAGAATAGCATGAGTTTCATTTTTGTTTCTATTTTGCTTGACAGAAAGTGAAACAACTGACAGCATTCCAAGCGATGAAGAAAATGCAGAGGTAGGTGCTTTCTGGATTTTTAGCAGTCTGGGCCAAGGTCTCAAGATCTGTGTCCTGAGATATTTTTCCCCCTTCTCCATTTGCAATTCTGTCTACCAGTGGAATATTCATTTTGGTAATAGCTGGGGGAGAAAAGCAGATCAGGAAGGTTCAGGGGATACAGATATTTGGATGATCATCACAGAATTAATATCTACAAATTCATTTCTCCTCATCTGTCCAAACTACAAGATTAATTTGCATAATAAGATGTTCTGCGAAGCCATCAACAGTGCCAGCTAGTTTGCTAATATGATGCATTGGCATTGCTGGGTAGCAAGTATTTTATCTTGATTGAAAACTTGTTCACTTTGTTTTCCTTAAATGGCACCTGATCTCATATAATTGGAGGAAATGCTTACACATGTGACTGAAACAAAGCTTGAATGTTTGAGGTATGTGGGGCAGAAGGCTTTCCTGTGCAGTCAGTTGGGTATTGCTAGGTGAAAGGAATCCATGGGGAAAATAACCTGAGCTACCCATATACAAAAACACCACTTGCCTTTTATTTTGGGGCTGCCATCAAGTGACCAGACCTACCGATCCCCATGTGTACTTAGAGGCCAAGGGAAGCTCACTGAGGGCTCTTGGATGCCCTGTGCTCCAGCTGCATTTTTACATAAGGCCTTTTGCAAAGCTCTCTCCTGCTGTGTCTCCCGCTGAAAGCTCTCTGAATGCTCCTTCTTGGAGGATCACCCTGGAGGCTGTGCATCTGTATAATGACACGGCTGACCCACCTGGTCTCTCATGCCTTGGCTGGGGTGGAACTGCAAGTAGTGACTCCACAGACCTCCTTTGACAGAACATGCAGTATCTGTGGTGGGCAAACAACAGGATGCTCATCTTCCCTTGGTGAACTTCCTCCCTGTGATGAGGGATGCTCTGTCAAGTGATAGTGGTTTCCCAGCAGCCTCGCCTGTATTGCTAGTTTGAGTAGTGTTGGGTCTCTGTGCCTGCCTCTTGGCAGGAAGATGCTCTCTCTGGTAACAGAGGAGACACTACCATTTGGAGTTCTAAATGTCTGCATCCATTTTTTGTCTCTGGCATACTGGGAATAAGGCCTTATTTTCCATTCAGAAGAGCAGGTAGTGCCTCCTGAGTGCTGGAGAGACAGCAAGAGTTAAGCACATGACTTCAGAAAAGAAGAAATGGCTGAGAGCAAAGACATTCTAAGGCAGTGGCTAGAGGCTCAGGCTCTTAGAGATGGGGTAATTTCTGTGGAATTTGTGGATATTTCTATCTTCGTCTTGTTACTTGGAGTACTTCACAAAATTGTGTTCACTCATAAAGTCTTCCCTTCTTTCTTCCCCCATTTCTAGGGACGACTTCATTGGCAGAAAAAAAACATTGAAGGCAAACAGTATCTCAGCAATCTAGGAATGAGGAACACTTCTCATATGCTTCCCAGCATGGCAACTTTTGTAGCCAACAAGCCTGACCTCCAAGTCACCATCAAAGAAGAAAGCTGCCCACTGCCTTACAATAGCTCCTGGCCTCCTTTCCCAGACATCCCTCTGCCACAAGTAGTGTCCACAGCCTCCACAAGCAGCAGCCAGCCAGACCGTGAGACACGGGCCAGCGTCATCAAGAAAACATCAGACATCACCCAGTCGAGAGTCAAGAGCTGCTAAGCCTTTGACAGTGTGTTTTTTTAGCTTTGTTTTGTTTGGTTTTGTATTTTACGTTTCTCTAAGAGAGGTTCATCCCTTGACGCACACAAGACAAATCCGAAGGTAAAGCCTTGGCAATATAGAACATTGCTGTGTCCGACTCCAGTGTCGGAGTGTTTTTAACTCAGGACTCCAGCCATCAGTATGTATACCTGAACCCATATTTCCAAGGTTGCTACATAGGAAAACAACCCAAGAACTTTGGCCCACTCACAGGTTCCAGTGTTTCATAAGAGGACCAACTGACCACAAGGGAAGTGGTGCTGCTGCGCTTCTTGCTGTCAAGGCTGTGATGGAACTGAAAGCCTCAGAATGGGAGAGAAAATGTGAACTAGCTGGAATATTTTTAAATAAAGAAAAATTTATTGTGAATATTGTACATAGTGCAGTACTAGCAAAGTTGCAGTCTGCTTCTGCACCTTATTAAGAAAGCACTTACAAAAGGCCTTTTATTACCTTGCTCTACTTAATGGCACATTGAAGGTCCCTCTCCACCTGTATTCTTTTCCAAGGCTATTCTTACTAAAGTGTCTTTAAAGAATAGAGGAAAGGAAAGGAAGTTAAAACTTTCCATGTGGATTTCATATGTTCTGAGACTGCTTTCATCATGTTTGTTTCTAATCTGCTATGCTTGAATGCCGCGTGGTACAATAGGAAAAAAAAAGAAACTTATTACAGAGATATTATGCAAATTCCCAGATTTAAAAAAGAAGAAAAATACTCTAATTCTAACCAGAGCAAGCTTTTTTATTTTTTATACAGGGGAATATTTTATTCAAAGTAAAATTCTAAAGTGAATATAATTTTTTTTAATCTTTTCTACAGCAAAATTTATAATTTTAAGATTCAGTCCTTGGTTATCAGCAGTTATGACATTCTTGTGGCACATTTTTTTTTTAATTTTGTAAAGGTGAAATAGCTTTTATGAGCTCATGTAGCAATCAGATTATCCTGTGGATTGATAATAAATATGGTATATAGTTAAATTTTTAATAATCCTCTTGCTTGTCTCTCATTTTTAATCTTTCAGAAGTCCCAGATGGCATGGGTTTGATAGGTGAATGTGACCTCTCAGAGTGAGCAATTAGCTTAAGCTGCCTTTACAATTTCTGGAGCACCCATCCAACAGGATGGGAAGTACTGTGCTTGAGGCAGCTCAAGGTAGAAAGAGCAACTAGAACTTAAAGGTGACTTACTCAAGCTTGGCCTCAAATGTAGAGGTTGGGAGTTGGGGCACCTCTTCAACTGTTATTCCATGGGCTGGGTTTTGAACAAGTCACCTCATGGAAGGGATCTCATCATAATCCATCCCCCACCCAATGCAAGCTCAGCTGTACTTCCCCCATTTCTCATAGATCTCCATGTGGCTTGCTTGCAGCTTCCTTGCCTGGAAAAATATCTTTTTGCAGTTTCAACCAATTAATGAAATGAATCAGAAATCAAATAAGCATTGTCCAGAGCTTTCAACATTACTACATGATGGCAAGTTCTGATTCCTGGAAAGCTGTAGAGTATCTGAATAAGGCTGCACAATGACTTGCATGGTTGTGATGGTGGGCAGGCTGTGTCCATTGCAAAGTGCTGTGCACTTTGGGCTGGCACAGGTGGAGAGCACTCACCCTCTTGCAGTTTTTTAAGCTGTTGGATGTGACACAGACTGGTTCAGGTATGTAAAACGTGGACACAGAGTGCCCTTCAGATGTGATTACCTTTCTCATACCAACCTGGCAGGTGTGTGAGCTGAGAGCAGTGTATATTGGGCTGATGAGCAATAGCATGCACAAAAATGACCGTGTCACAGGGAGATGTGCTAGCTGGCTATTGAAAAGGGAAAGTAAACAGAAGAATTTTGCTGTGTTCTTAACCTGATCCTATAGGTCTAAGTTTCATCACAGGTCTGTGTGAAACTTGTAATTTTGTCACCCACTGCCCGGTGGCCTGGGAAGACAAGGTTAGAGATGGGAGGAAGAGGAATGCCCAAGCAGTATTTGGAGTGGGACTAAAAACTTGCAAGGGTAAAATTATGTACGTAAACTTTTTGGTTTCTGTCCCTTTCATTTGGTTGTGCATTTACCTTTCCAGGGGCTCCAGTGCTGGCGCTGAGGCTGAGCCAACAGCAAAAGTTAGCGCTGAGGGAAACAGAAAGCTTGGTTGTGTGGAGCTGGGAAGTATCATGCAATATAAATGAAGTGCTGGTCCTTATCTCCTCCTCTGAGGATTATTTAGTCTGTAGACAGAGAGAGTCTCTTGCCCCTGGCCTGGGTTTAGCACTGAGTGTTTAGGCCAAGGGAAAGCCCAGAAGTAGGGTTATGGGGGGGGCTCTGAAGCATCTTAGGAAGTAAACAGAGCTGCCTCCAGGCTTCTGCTTTCCTAGAGGCAGGGCTGCTATTTCAGGTCCATGAAGGCTTGCTCTCTCCTCACCGTTCATACTGGCCACGTGAAGCACGGGCGCATCTCTGCAGGCCTGGAGGCAAGCAGTCGTGTCCTGTCCATTACGTACTGTGAGGGGCAGTGGGTTTTCCTCCTTCCTAGGAGCAGTTTGAACTCCCTGCCCCTCACCCATGGCACTGAGAAAGCATCTCAGAGGCCTTGTGCCATCCTGAAAATTCCCTCTTAATGTCTGACCTTGCACAAGTACTCCCTGACCTCAGTCCTGTGTGTCCACCTGAGAGGGCACACATTTGCCCTTTATGATGAAATATTTTGAATTCCTCAGTTTCCCAGGCTCACTCTGGTGCCTACATGGAACCTGATCCCCAACAGGGCTGCCAGAGCAGAGTGAGGGTTGAGCTGCCTTTTCTGTGTGTCCTGCCTGACTTGCCTTCAGCAAGCTGGTCACTGGGGTGGGAAGATGGTTGCCCAAGGGCTACCTGGGGTATACAAATGCTTGTTTGCAAAGTAAGCTGCCCCTTGCCAGGAGAGGGATTTGCTGCTCTTAGCATCATCTGTCTGAAACTTAGGAGTAGGCAGCGGGGAAAGGCAGGCACCTCCAGCTTAACCTGTGATTTAAGCTTTACTTAGCTCAAGAAAGTTATGCAGTCACATCTCACCTCTGGTCATTCCATGTGAGAGTCGGCACCAGCATGCAGATGGCTGGGCAACTTGGCTTGCTCTCCCCTTGATCCTGTGAGGAGGGCAGCTGAGCTGCCAAACCACTGACCCCCACCCCGCTCCAGTAGCTGAGCAATGGGAGACACACCCCATCCACACCCCCACCTTGGGAACAGCGTGTATGCTTGGTAAATTCCCCTCTTCCAGGGCTTACATGTTTGAAGCATTTTGAGGAGTTATCCAAGCATGGGAGTCACAGTATGTATCCATAATGCTGATCCATCAAAGAGACTATACACCTTCCAAAGACAGTGACGCCTCTGCAATGTGCTCAGACCAAATGCACTGCAGGGTGATGTAATGCAAGAGAGGGTTTCTTTGGGCTAGGACATCAGGCATTCATTTTGAAATCCATTTGTTGCATTTGTTACCTGTGCTTGCAAAACTGCACAAAGTAATAAAAAACATCCAGCCTTTAATAGTGTAACTGCCAGCTCGGTTCTGAAACACTGGGAACCAGGTGCTGCCTGCCCATTAGCACTGCAAGCAATACCAAGTTAACCTCGTAGTGCAATTCTGTGATGTGCTCAGCTGGCAAGCCTGCAGGAATCTCTGATGGGAGGCTGGGAGGGAGGTAAGGGCCAGGCTCTCCCTGGGCAGCTACCACAATGCTTGTGGCCAAGGCACTGCCCATGCTCTGGCAGTTCAAGCAGACCCCTTTGGGGAGCTCAGCTAGGAGGTAGGAGAGAAGTCATCAGGGGAGTAGCAGAACTAGAGAAGATAGATTTGCTTGGGATCTGGGCTGTGTTCAGAGGTGCTTCCTGGGATGGGGGTATTTCCAAAGCTCCCCTGTTTACGTCAGGGCACTCACACAGCCTCCCTCTCTCCCACCATCTGGTCTCCTTACAAACTTTCTAGTGAAGGGTTGGTTACCCTATGCAGCAGCCTCTTCCTCAGTGAGGCCTTAGTGAGAGCTGCTGCTTCTATCCAGGTGCTTGTTTTCTCAAACTCTTAGGAACTTTTAATTATGAGGACATGTCTAGTTGTAGAACAGTTTGGGTCAGGCAGGGAGGGGCACAGGCTGATGGGGTCCAGCATGATGATGTCTCATATCCTCCGCAAATCAGAGGTTTAGTCCATGGAGCTGAAGTCTACCCATGTTATCAGCTGGGGATCTGGCTGCATGAGGTGGTCTGCAACCACAGAGAGCTAGTCTGAGGTTTGATAAAAAGTGAGGAATGGCAGTACTTAGCAAAAAGGAAATATTAGCACAGGCTCCTCCTGTCTTTGCAAATTTGCCAGAGGGGAATCACCTCCCTCTTACTGTGGATGCTTTTGCTCTCAGCCATCACCAATACCCGTCACCTGAGCTTGTGTTTCTCACACTTTTCAAAATCACCTGAAGTTAGCCTACCCTCACTTGGAGAAGGAACTGAAGTATAAATATTTATCTACCCCATGAGCAGAAAAAGAGGTCATGTACAGGGTCTTGGGGATTTAAAAGTTGCAAGTCTGAAACAAGGCATGAGGTTAATTTTACATGCTCTTCTGCTCCCATCCCATACATACATAGTTTACTGAGTGAATGATGCCTCAAGGTAGGAATTTCATAGGAGGAATATATATATACACATACATATATATATATGTATACCTGTGATATATATATACCTGTGTGTAGGTAATGAATTTACAGAGAAAGCAGTTAAGGAAAACTGGGTTGGATCTATTCCCTTGCCCAGGAAAGCTAAGACCAGGCATGTCCATTTTTTTGCAGGAGAGTTTATGAATGATTGTAAATATTTTTTTTCTTGGTTTGGAAGGGGTCAAGACTACTGCTGAAGGACTCCTGTGAAGGTAAGATCACCCTTTCCATAACTCAACTGAAGTTATGGGAAAAATGAAGGAGAGCATGAAAAAAAAAGAACTAATGTTCTCAAGCATAAGTTTATCCAGGTGTGCTCATGAATCACATAATGTTACAATACACGTTCCTGCTGGACATCCTCCTGGAGCCTGGCAATATCCTCACACATAAAGATATTCAAATCCCATTCAAAAGGACTTAGGTGAGTGTTAAGATCCAGTTATTAAGGTTCTTAGAAATGCCTCTGCCCTAATTAAGGTGCAAATGAGACCATATGCCAGTCAATAGTATGTGTTTTATTTGATGGTAAATATGAGAGAGAGAGAGAGAGAAAGGAAGAAATAGAAAATAGGTGGGGAGGACAGAAAGAGAGTGGAAATAAGGAAAATATCACCACTCCATGGATCCCAATGATGTTCTGTTGATCCTCTCCAGCTGGTCTTCTTGGTGGTGAAAGCATAGAGTCCCATGGGTTCATATACCCTCGAGCCAGGTGGCAATGTCCAGGCCTGTCCCCCTGGGGAGGGGGCAGTCTCTCACAGCAGGCTACTTTGGGGGGTCTTGGATGGAGTAGGGCTCCCCCTCACCTGCCTCTCACGTGAAAGTCCCGTGGAAGTGCCCTGTGGGGCTGGGGGTTCCACAGCTGGGCCTGTTTGTGTAACAGAGGATGGGTGTTCAGTGCCTCTGGCCAGAGGTTACGCCACGCACCTGAAACCTCCTCCTCCCCCCTCGGCTGGGGGGAGTCTGTGTAAACCTGGCTTCTGTGAGCTGTGCTCTCCCCCCACCCCAAACTTGGCTGGGGATGACTGAACAATGGGTTTCCCTTTTTTTAATCAGCAATTTGATTTTCAGTCCAAAGTCCCACTCTTCAGGGAGGCTTCTTTGGTTGTAGCTTCTTTATAATGAGCAAAACTTTATATATCAATGTTTGAGGCACAAACTATTTTCAGTCTCTGACAGCGAGTCAGCTCAAAATTCCCTGGGACCAGGCCCTTACTCTTTTTTTTCCCAGCAGGTAGGGATGGCCTCAGTTCCCATTTGCACGTCAGCACTGGCCATCCCACTCCCTCCCCTGCCTGCACACATCAGCATCTGGGCAGGTGGGGAAGCATGGTGCACAACCTGATGCACTTGCACCTCTGTTGGGAGTTCCTGGGACACAGTAGCCATGCACGAACATCTCATCCCCACAGGACTGCAAATTACTTTCACTCTGCATTGGAATAAATGGGAGAAAGATGTGTCTGTAGGAAGTGTGAAAATTGTCTGTGCCAGTGCACCCTTTGGCTTTCCTCAGGGGTCCTTGGAGTCACCAAGTTTGCTAAAGGGTTTCTGCCTGGGCCAGCAAAAACCAGGTGGGTCTTTATTCCACTCTCACCCAAGATGTGTCTCTTTCTCTCTTCTTTCTCTCCCCCTCTGCTTGCAGCTGGGGCTTCACCCAAACTGAGAACAGGTACTGCTATGAATCCTTTTCTCCTGTCTCTCCCTCCCTGTCACCAGCTTGGGTCAGACACCAGGTAGGGGAGCCAAGAGGTGGCCATGGCACGGGACTGTGTGACAGTGACCTTGGAAGGAGGTGGACTAGGGCCAGGGGTCAGGACACCCACCTCACGTCCTTAGATGCCTCAGGGAAACACTCCCTGCCCCAGTGCCCCTTCTGGCATCATCCCACTTGGCAGTGCAGGTGGCAGGCCGCGTTAGCTTCATCCCTGCTGGCTCAAGTTAGATGCTTTT
Organism: Corvus brachyrhynchos; assembly: GCF_000691975.1. Taxonomy (NCBI): domain Eukaryota; kingdom Metazoa; phylum Chordata; class Aves; order Passeriformes; family Corvidae; genus Corvus; species Corvus brachyrhynchos. The sequence goes on from NW_008240046.1 coordinate 12,756,402, forward strand.
GCAGTCTGTTAATTACTTTTGCTGTTTTTATTTATTTATATTATTATTTAATATATATTTATTATATTTATATTATTATTTAATTTATTACAAGGGGCTAGTGAGGGGGACTTCTGGCACCTGTGTCGGTGTTTCTTAAGCCAGAGAGGCTGGGCTGTGTCCCTGCTGATGCTACAGCAGAAGAAACAGCTCAGTGACCTTTCTGGTGAGTGCTTTGAGGGGGATTTCCACCTCTGCAGTAGCAGCAGCCGGGGGGC
>NW_008240046.1:12757744-12760033 GCF_000691975.1 Corvus brachyrhynchos
AGTGCTTTGAGGGGTATTTCCACCTCTGCAGTAGCAGCAGCAGGTGCACGATGTTTCTGTCAACAATAATGAAAATAGTGGTGGGGAGGAAGGAAACCATGGGGACCACAGATGGTGCTTTGCCCAGGACCCCAGACTTTCTGAGGAGGCAAAGGCAGTTGCACAAAGGCTTGGGATACACAAAATTCAGCTGTGGTACATTACAGCTCTTCAAATCAGCTTTTTTTTCTGTGTGTGGCAGCTTTAAATAACTCAGCAAAGGCATAGGAAGCCCTATCCAAGTTTGGTGTATTACTTTTTGATGAGTAGCTGATGATAGGTAGCTCCTTTGGGCTAGTTCTGCTCTCAATTACACACCCATGGTCTAAATAATTCAGCAGCAGCTAAAAGGTGTGTTGCCAAGCTTCTCGCTGCTGCAGCTCCAAGCACTGCCCAGCCTCCTTGGTGAATTTGTGTTCAGAGCTAATTTTGGACTGGTGTCAGAAGGTGAAATGTCAGTGGAGATAGCTCCTTATTTTATACAGGCCAACACTGGTGTACAGACAGTGGAGAGGAATCTGAGTCACTGTTTTTATTTTAATCGTGTAAGGAGCACCTCTCTCAGACCCCTGTGCTGTAGCTCTTCTCTGGAGAACGCTTGACAGTGCCTGCTGTGGCACTGCCTTCATTCCCTCCGCTCACTTGATGTATGGTTTCTCAGCTGATTTATACACCTCATCCCGCCCTTTAAAGTCAGTGCCTTAGTGTATGTTTCTTCAGACTGTTTCTTAGGAGGGGGTGAACTTTTAAGGTGTCCAGACCCAGGTAGCAGGATTGGGATTTGCCATGGTGCTGCATTATTAACCCCTTGCAGTTTCTGCCCTGAAACGTGGGGGAGCAGCAGGAAGTTGGGCGGCTGCTGTGTGCCCGTTTAAAGATGTTATCTCTCGCAGTCAATGTTGTCAAGTTTCAGTTTTCGGTAGTATTTTTACTCTCAGGCAATTTTTTTCCTGCTTTTTTTTTTTTTTTTTTTTAAGAACTTAAAAAATTACTGCCACACAAATCACTGTAACATTTTTAAGGCCATTTCTTGTTCCTGTCTTTCAGATCCAGCAGCTGGGATACTTTTCTGAACACAGTTTTCTTAAGGGCAAGAAAATATAGGCATATAAATCGGGGTGTGGGTTTGTTTCTGGTGCAAGCCATCGAGAGATGATGGCTATTAAAGCGTATTTCAGTGCCTGTGGTGGGCTCAGTCTCAGCACCCCAGCAGGCTGTGTCACGCTTCCAGGTCATGGCATTTGTATGCACATTCAGCCACCTGGGTATCTGTGGGGCTGCTGCAGCCCAGCCCAGCTCCTCCTGCCTTCATTTTTGTTCTCCATTTGGCTTCCCTTTGCATCTTTGGTTTCTTTATCCAGGTTTGAGCCATTTCACCTGTGCATTGTATGCCTCCTTGCAGCTGGAGTCTGCTTCTTATCCTTTCCGGTCTGGTCCTCCTTTATCCCTCTTCCCTGGCTGCCTTCCTGCCCTCTTCCCCCACCAGTCTGTTGGGCCCTGCCAACCCACATCAGCCCACCCTCTAATTTTCTCCAGCTGTATGACTTGGTGCTCTCATCCTCTCATAAGTAGCCTCCAGCAGTGCTCTGGGCATCTGCATGGAACACTTCGATGCTGTACCACTCTTGGGGCAGTGTGCTGGTTTTGGCTGGGGCCTAAGTCTTGGACTAAATGAACTTAATGGACATTCTGTTGACACTATGGACATTTAATGAACATTTTGCAGGGGTGGTCCTAAGGGAATGATATATGTGCATTTTATCAAAGGATGGGAAGGGGGTGGTGGTTAATTACGATGTACTGGATACTGTGGGATCTAAGCATGACATAAATGGTGTGGGATAAGGAGTGGAGAATGTGCTCCTTTTGGCTGGGGTAGAGTTGATTTTCTTCTAGGAGGAAGCTATGTTTTGGATTTGAGCCAGAATTGCCCACTGTGCCACCTAAGCCTTTTTGCCTCCAGCGGACAGCCATGCAATGGAAGAGGATAAACCAATCCACGTGGATTACATAAAACACGCCATAGGGCAGCCCTGAGTCACCCGTGCGGGGCTTTCCCCTGCCCCAAAACACTGCCCTGCTCCTCCCAATGCTGTGCATGGAGGACAAGCTGGGGGGTGTGCAACCACCCACCCGCACAGCCAACGTGCCTTCGGGGGTACTGCACCTTCCCGTGGGCTGCTGCGGTTCCCCGCTGCGCACAGCCACATCCCTGCTGGCACGAGGGCAGAGGACCCTGCAGACGATGCC
>NW_008240046.1:12760069-12778977 GCF_000691975.1 Corvus brachyrhynchos
CCGCTGCCCCAGCACATGTGGTGTGACTCATCCTTGTATTTGCACTTTTTGCAGCTTCCTTTGGCTTTTGCCATACTTTGCTAGAGAAAATGAGATCATTCCTGTTTTGCTGGAAGGCCTTACAGTGCCATGGCTCAATGCATTTTGAGAGAATATTGCTACTCTGGTGATTGCTGTTTGGAGACACAAGTTTCTTGGTATCACAGAGAGACTTTATGAGTATTTGATGTTTATTGGCAGAGGAAAATTTACAGGGAAAATGTAATGGATACACACAAGCAAAGCTGATACAAGACCTCTTCATGAGCCTTTCAAAGGGTTCTTCTAAAATGAATTACATAGAATTAATTATGTAGAATAATAGAATCTCCTGAGGTCGAAGGGACCCACCAGGATCATCGAAATCCAGCTCCTGGCCCTGCAAAGGACAGCCCCAAGAGTCACACCATGTACCTGAGAGTATTGTCCAAACACTTCCTGAACTCTGTCAGTTTTGGTGCTGGGAAAACTGTTCCCATGTTCAACCACCCTCTGGGTGAAGAAACTTTTCCTAATATTCAACCTAAACCTCCCCCGATATAGCTTCGTGCTGCTCCCTTTGGTCCTGTCACTGGTCACCACAGAGAAGAGATCAGTGCCCGACTCTGCTTCCCCTCACAAGGAAGTTGTAGACCACAAGAAGGTTTTCCCTCAGTCTCCTCTTCAGCAGGCTGAACAAACCAAGTGACCTCAGTCACTCCTCACATGGCTTCCCCTCCAGCCCTTTCTACACAGAATGAATAGTTCTAAAATTAATTGTGTGTAGATGTGGCACTTAGGGACGTGGTTTAGTAGTGGGCTTGGCAGTGTTAGGTTAATGGCTGGACTTGATGATCTAAGAAGAAATGATTCTATGACTAAGATGTAAGTGCAAACTTTCTGAAAGAAAAAAACCTGAAATACCAGTTTAGGATCTGTTACCTAGAGATCAACAACCCACTCTGCCATGTCTGGCCCCTCAGCTGTTCTGGGGAGGCTGCCTAGGCACCCACATGCCCTGTGCCAGGCTGAGCACACCCTCCCTTGGGGAATGGGATGCACCCACATGTCCCAGCCAGCTCCTGCCATAGTGAGAGGGTGTCAGCATGGTGCTCCCCACTGGCACAGCAACTGGTAAATGTGAGCTGGGGAGTTCAGGACACTGTAACAGTAGGGCTTCCTTCACACAGGCAGGTGGCCACCTCTGCTGAAGTGATCCTCACCTGAACCTGTTCATTTTATGGTTTTATACTTTCAGGTTCCAGATGGGATAGAAGAGAAGCAAAACCAGAGCAGCACAATAAATAGTAAGGAATTACATTTATGGCAAGTCCATATTTATTCATGGGAATCTGATTAACTGGGTTCTAAATTGTTTTACTTAAATCGCTTAAGTTTCCATCTGAATAAAGCCTGTAAAAGCAGACAGATGATACGAAATCAAGTTCACTGCAGGCTTAGCTGCAGGAACAACAAGTTGTCCCTTCCCACTGATCCACTCTGACTGTCTGCAGCAAATGCTAATTTGAGGTAACATAGCCTTGATGAAGGTAAAAAGGGCATTAGCTAAAGGAACATCCATCCTAGTGACTCAGGGTGATGTGATTTTTGTTGAGATGTTTTAATTAACCAAACACCATCTTCTTGTGTAAGAAGCTTCTCCCTGCTCTGTGGGACTCAGAGCATTTAGGACAGTGGTATCTGAGGCTGCTTTGTTAGAATTATTGCCCCTCTCATTCTCTGCACACATAATCACCACAGTCCTGCCAAGCTGAAACAATGTGCCAGGTGAAGCCAACAGGATGTGCACTGGCTTCCCTTCCCTTGGCAGCAGCACAAACAGCCCCAGCGGCACACCAGGAGCCGGTGCCCGTGGCCAGATGCACACTCCCTGGCCGTGGCTGGCACCCTCTAGACAAGAGGTGCTTTTCTTTATCCTGTGCTAAATGACACACAATGCCAAGCCACTCAATTGCCTTACAAAAGAAAGACTGCTTTCTGCGGGCATGAAGCTGCCTGGGTTATTTTGGTCATTCTTTGGATGTTTCTTCCTGTGCTAACTTGAAGTAAGTTGTTACAAAGATAGGCTTCAGCTTGAAAGAGCAGTGTGAGGAAGAGCAAGCTGCCTGCCCCAAGCCAGGTGCCCCCAGTGGAAGAGGTGAAGGCCATCAGGTTTGGCAGTCAGGTTATCAGATACAGCTCCAAAGCCCCCAAATGGATCCGAACCCTGCTGGAGACCAAGGATGGAGGAAAGTGTGCTTGAGGGTTTCTAGAGAAGTGCTGTCATGGGGTCTGGGGAAGGATGTCCTGCCCAGCACCTCTGCTGCTTTTTCCAATGACTTTTGTTGATCTGGAGACAAGAACATGGTTTGTCCCTTAGAGCTACAACAGCTCTCATGATATATCCCTTAAGGTGTGCTAAGCAACACCTCAGGTTCCTCATTAGGACAGAGACAGCAACAATATCCTCCAGGCTATCCCCACATCAGCTCAGATGCTGCTGCCTGGGGTACCTCTGCATCAGGGGTGCAGGTCCTGAATGGCCATATCCTGACGTCCAGAGGCCTCAGACTGTGGGAACTGCTGTAATTCACAAGCCAACTGCATTTTTCCTAGACCCCTCTCCCTGCAGCAAACTAGCTCTATTTGGCCAAAGCTCAGGTCACCCTTCCGAATGCTGTGTCAGTTTGAAAAGAGTGGGGACCCTCTTTCTTGGAAGCATAAATCATGCTCTTGGGTAAAAATTCGTGCCAAATTTATGCTGAGAATTTCATCTGCCTGATAAAATTTACATGCATTGGTTGAGGCCAGTTCTTCTGGATTTTTGTCAGAGGCCAAACTGATGAAGACCTTACTCTTAGCAGTGTCTGTGGCCTTCGGCTTGGTTTGAAGATCTTTTACATGTTCCTTTATTGTAACAGCAGCATCTTTGACAAAGTTCAGAGTCCTTCATTCAGTCAGTAATGTCCTTCAGCTGACGATCTGCACACCTTCTTACGCACCCAGAAGATGCCAGTAGCTGTTCTTGCTGCAGTGCTGCCCTGGAAACTCACACTTGATTGTTTCTCCAACGGGAACCCCCCACCATCTATCATCTCCGCTTTCCAGGATCCAGGGCAGAGCCTTCCACCTTGTTCCCAAGCTGCCCACCCTCATGCTTACAAATAAAACAGTATAAATACTTCAAAACTTTTTAAAAAATGAAATATTATTCCTCTCTGACCCTATTTCTATTTAAAATCCTGCCAAACTGGGTATCTCCTGCAAATATGGGCGCAGTTACTGTCAGATGGGCAGTATTGCCCGACAGCATGGAGCTCAACTCCATTTTTGTCACAATTGGGCAGCAGTTTTGCATAAGTCCAATCACATCTTCCACTGAGACTGCACCCTCATGTTGCATTTGTATATCTCTGGCAGGTGTCTCTGCTCTGCTTGGAATGAAACTCCTTTTTTCACTGCTTTCCCTGACTGAGTAAATATGTACTCAGTGCCATGACATTGTTCTTTGGGCTTGGGCTGTTTCCAGCTGATTAATTATTACAGCCATGCGGTAGTTTTTACAACAGGAGGACAGGGATGTGCGTCAGATTGCTGACCTGAATGGATCGGTATCCTGTCTCCAAGATTTTGGACAACTATTTGGACAAGATTATTGGAGCCAGGGCAAGTTTAGAGTGAATTTGTCCTTGGTAAATCCCCCCACCATTTGCTAATCAGCATTTTGGAGAGTTTATGAGCTGGAGGCTGTATCCAAATACTTATTTAATCCCAATGGACACACCTTGCACAAATGGGCACTCTAATATTCCCTGATGATGAGTTTCTTCATCCAAATACATGTTGTGTAAAAAAGTACTGCTCTTCAACTGCTTCAGAGCAATTGCCTGATAACTTAACCATAAAACAAGCATTCTGATTTTGTCAGATATACAGGCTAGGAAAGTGATGACACACTGTATGTTCACATTTCCCAGAACCATGCATTCATGTGGTTTGGGCACATGTTAAATCTCAGTTACCTGGACAAATGCATTAGCAAGTGACAGTGTTCAGTGACACTCTCTGGGCACACATTACTGGTCCCACCTCTGCAGGAGCCCAGATGAGAGCTACAACAACTGGGTTTAATGGGTCACCAAATGGAGACAAGCGGTTGCCATTCCTCAGCTCCCAGGAGAAGGGCACCCAGGAGGTGTGCCGGGCACCACAGCACTGTGGCCATGATGACTTCCCAGGGCACCAGCCTGAACTGGGGCTGACAATTGTTTAAGGGACCCACGACATGGACTTGAGCAGCATAACCATACTGAGAGACTAAAAACAGTGATCCTAGCTGATCAGTGCTCTGCTAGGAGTGCGGGGGTTTGTATGAAAGGTGGGTTGGAGGAAGCACTGCTGATGCTGGGAGGATGCTGGCGTGACCTGGGGTGAGCTGGCGTGAGCAGTGCTTTCAAACTTGAGCAGCTGAGCATGAGCCACTGCATAACCCATCCCTGCTGCTTCTGGAAGCATTCTGGAGCTGCCTGGATTGTGCTCCCTGCCCGACCATGGGCTATGGCACTCTGCAAAGAGACAGCGCATGCAAATGCACATCTGTACTTCCAACCATGCAAAGAAAAAAAGCCCACTGTGTTCAATGAACAAACTTATTTTTGAGGGTTTTTAAAAAGCTTTTCTTTCAGACCATTGTCTGGTTTTCACTGGGGAGCATCACTTTCTTTCAAAGAGGAAGTGAGGGCTTAGAAAGGATTTGGTTTTACAGTGAAGGGGAATTGCAGGACACTCGGCCATAGCTCGGCCTCACTTTGCCTTGTTCAGAAAGCCCCGTGTTCAGCAGAGTTGTGTGCTGAGCATCCCTCCCAGCCTGCGGGGTGGCTGCAGACAGAGTTCCTTCCCCTGGCAGCCCGGGGGCACACGTGTTCATCCCTGTGCATAGGGGTGCCTGCGCACAGGCTGTCTCTGCAGCGCGAAGGGCAGCAGGCTGTCTTTACCTTGTTTCTCTGTCCTTCTCTTTGGCTGCAGACTTCTTCTACCCTTTCTTTCCAGCTTGAGTGAAAGTGCCCACTGGGTTAAGAAGCTTTGAGAAGGATTTACTAACTGCTATGCCACCTGCTTCTCCACAAAGCTGGCGGAATCTTTTTTTTTTTTCTTCTTATTCACAGGCTTTTCAAAGAAATAAACACAGGTAATCAGTTTTAACCAGAGATTTATTTCATCTCATTGCCTCACCGATACTTTGACCATTTCATAGCAGTTGTGGATGAAATGCTGTTTCATTACACAGGAATTCCTCACAAATGTGGGGAGAGTTCCCACTATCCACCCTCACCTTCCCTGACAGCGGTTTGCATGTGTGCTGAGCCAGGCTGGCCACGGTGTCTGTGCCCCAATGGATGCTCCATGTGCCCTTGGGAACTGGCAAGGAGAAGGAGCATGCTGAAGAGCAGCTGATTCCCAGGCTGTCTGCTGACAAGTGACCCTCAGGGCAAGGCCAGCACAGGGTTGAGGAGCAGGGGTCCGCTCCCTCTCGACACCCGTGTCTGGTATTGCTCAATGCAGGGGCTGCCTGGGCATGGCACGGGACACAGGAGTGCTTGCCCCCCCTCCACTCCAGCAGCCCTTTGCACAGACCTGCTGAATGGAAAGGAGGAGAAAAGAAACAGGAACTTCTTGGAATCATGTCATCCCAAAACTGAGAAAAGAAGTGAAAGTTAAATAAAAGGGACTGTTTTTAGCAAAGGCCGTTGAACTTCCTAACCTCACAGTGAGCAGTTCCCATGCTGCAGTCCTTGGAGGCATGGCTTGATTCAATTCAACAGTTTCAGCTCCTTATTTCCTGTCACTTATTTGTATTAATTACCAGCTGGCATTATATGAAACTTTCCCTTGGTGTCTTCTAATGCAGAGGGAAATCTCAGACTACCTCTAGAGTGAAATTTAGCAAAAAATTATTAAAGTCTCAGTTTCTGAGTTACTAGGGAAGCATTAGATGAAAGTAAGTGCAGCTTTCTACACCCTCTGTGATTAGCCTGCCATATCACTTACTTATCTTCGCCCAAAAAAGAAATAGCACCTTGACTATTTTTCTGTGCCTGCATCCCTCAAAAAACTCTGGCCCAGTAAAAGTGTGGGCCTGATTTTCAGATGAATGGTTTATGCAATTTTCACTTATGAAGGCCAAGAGCAGCATAGTGGGAACTCACACCAGACTTTCAAAAGTGGGTGGGTGGTAAGGTTGAACAGCAAGTTGGGAAAATTTTAGCATCAACTCTAGTGCAAATGCAGCTTGAAATTCTATTAAACTCTAGGAAGACAACGTTAGCAGGTACCAGTGACCACACAGGTATCACCAGGCACTTGCCAACTCTGCTCCAGTGTTAAAAAGATCCTGATATTTCCTTTTGTTTCATCATTGCACCTTCCAGATGTGGTCAAAACCAATTTTGATCAAAAGAGGAAACCTTTTTTTTCAGATAGCAAAAGGGAAAAAAATGGGATAACCACAAGCATTGTTCTGTAGTGTATATGACTAATCCATGAAAGATGCACGGAGTTACAATTTCCATGGGAAAACAAATGAAAACTGTGGCATGCTCCCCCATAGCCTCCATAAAGTAAAACTTCAGTGTGATCCAGGGCTCAAAAAGCAGTGTCTCCTCTCAGAGAGAGACTCAGGATAAAGAGTTTCTTGAAATATCAGTGAAAAGTACTGTACTGGGCACTTGATAAGCTTCTCATCCTCAGGATGATATTCACATCTGTTGCTCTGGGAATAACAAAACATTTAATATTTCTTAGACAAAACTAGGCTAAAATGGAATTATAGCTGGGAGCAGATTAATAAACTCCAAGTAAAACATATCACAGGACTGTAGCAATTATCTATCAAAACAAAGTATGTTAAAACTCTAGAAAAATCAGACTTGCAGGTAAATTTAAATGGAAATGTAAACACATGAACACAGAGAGACATAGGCAGCCAAGCACGGCAGGGATGATGGTGCCTCTGTGAGCATAGTGGCAGTCCAACCCCACAATTTCTGGACAGCACCTCATGGCATATAACCTGCTTCATCTGCTGTGTTCAGCTGAGGGCCCTGGGGCCTTGTTCTTACACTGTTTTACCTCCAGTTAAAGGAATGTATATGTGAAAAATTGTGCTGATTTGTTTTCATCAGGTCTGGATACTATCCTGGAACTCTTTTCCCTTAGTTGGTACAGACACTAGAGTATGTCAGTCCAAAACCCCAAATTAATTATTAGTTCTAGAAAAGGTCAGCTACAGCAGCTTTATACAGGAACTAAAATTATTTAAATATTCCCTTCATTTATGTGGCCCAATGTGAAAAAAGAAACTGAACAACAGAGCAAAGCTTTAAAGTTAGCCACCAACTACCAAAAGAGGCATCAAGACATACTACATAATTGCCAAGCTGCCTATTATAAAGGTGTATTTATTAAAATAAAGGATTTAAAATTACTTCCACCAAACTTTCTTACAGTCCACCAAATCACTTCAGCCTGTCCTTGGTCTAATGGAAATTCTCATGTGTTGAGCATTATATGCATGCCTTTGTGCTTGCTAGCATACTGGCTTGTCAGAACAAGCACCACTACGGCAAGTGGGCTGGTACTGGTGGCACTGGTGCTGCTGAGAGAGAGCTGCAGGACTCAGAGGCAGCTGGTTCAGATGAGGATATCACACACTGTTCTCTCCTGGAGATGGCCAAAATTTTAATTTCTTACCAGACACTGTATTTTATCACACACTGTATAAGGTTCCTGTATGACTTGTTCTAAAAGTCCTGAGTATCCCCTTATGTACTGAAATAAGGAGTGGATTACATCCAAATAATACTGAACAAACTTGTTAGCAACATTTGAATTATACTGAGTATGCTGTAAATGTGGGAGGGGAAAATACAGGATTTACCATGTAATATAGCCCTGGAAATTTCATAAGCAGAAGGACTAATTGATCTTATTGAAGACTAGATTATTTCCAGGACCATGACTGTAAATGCACTTGCTCATATCCATATGTTTCTATCTGACTGGACCAGTGGTCCATTTGCAATACAAAGCTGCACTGTGTGGCCAACAACAACACAACAGGGCTGGCCCAGTACTGGTCCAGTCCCAGCCATAGCTGCCTCAGAGGGGAAGTGTGCAGAGGATGGCTCGGGGATCCAAGCATCTGGTGATGTGTTGTCAAACCCTTTCTGTAACGAAAGAGGCAATGGTGGGGAAACATCATGCAGGAGGGGGAAATCTAACTCAGGAAACTGCCCTTATTGATGAGTACAACTGTTTGCCTTTGGTGGCAGGTGTTGCCTGAAACATTAAAAGCTACCCCAAAATCAACAACAAGCTTGTACGGTGGCACTCCACCCTCCATCAAGGATTCCTTCTTCCCATGAAGATAGTTTGTGATGCCTTGAACTTGGCGTCATGCTTCACTTTGCAGAGAGTAAGGCCAATACCCCTTACAGAGCATGGCTGGCTGAGCATAGCTAAGACTGATCAGAGAGCCCCAAATAGCTGTGTCTCAGTGTCACCACAGGGCTTTGGCACCGCAAAGCACATGGCAGAAAATAAAACAAAATGCTTTCTCCGGCTATAGAAGTAACAGGCTGAGGCTGGACAAGAATACCTTGCAATTTTTCTTTCATCCCTTTCTGGCAAGGAACAGCTTCCTTTCCCGTGAAGTCCTACCTTCTTCCACCACATCTGCTTAAAGAAAACCTAAAACAAACAAACAAACAAGCAAACCCACCCACCCCCAGAAGAAAAAAGCACCACCAGCAATGGAAAATAACCAAACAAGCAAATCCTAAACTTCAACAAAAAGAATGGGGAGATACTGATGCAACACAGCTGAAAGACACAAGGTTTAGCTGCCATTGCTCAGGAAAGTTTGCCAGCCAAAATGCAGCTCTGCATGTTGTTATAGCTGTTCACCTCATGGCATCAGGCCTTGAAGGCATCAGTAGCTGAAGTCACCTTGGAAGAAGGATGGCTCCTGGTGGAAACATGCTCTGCAAGCCAACAAGGGCACCAAGTTAAACCTTTCAGCTACAGCCCCACTCCCTAGGCAAAGGCCAGGGCAGAGAGAACTGTCCCTGGCTGCTCCATGGCCAGCCATATCTCCCTTTTCTTTGCTCAAAGTTTGTAGCTGCTCTCTGTAATTTCTCCATAACCTGGTCTTTCTCTGCAAAATATGCCACCAATATCAGAGGTATATCATTGGTAATCTGTTCCCCACACCTTTCGGTGTCTTTCTAGTGGTCTCCATACCACCATAAGACCCTGCTTTACCCTGCTGTTACCTCTCTCAGCTTGCTGACACATTGAGTTTTTATAAGTTTATAAAGCAGTTATATCATCTCTTCATCTTTAAAAGCAGGTATTTATGGGAAGATAGATACCAAATCTCTTATTTTCTGATGTCCAGACCCAGCTTACAATTGGTTAGATGGCATGCCTAGTTATGGCTCCCTCACCCAAATATTTACTCTTGGCTGTAGTTACCAACAGCAATCCCACCTAATTCATACCTAAGGAGCCAGAATCATGAGCCATGCCCCTAGCTCCAGTTCTGCCTGCTGACTGAGAAATAACCTCTCCCCCTCACAGAGGGATTTCTTTAAACCCAAGCCTGTAAACAAGCTACTTTGAGCTTGGAGTTTCATGTCATTTTTAGGACAGACTGAAAAACGCTTCTAGTAGCAATAAAAAACCTCCCCACCCTCCTTTCATTTCAGCTGAGTTTAAAAGGGATCTTGTCCAAGTTTTTCATGTAAAAACCTCTTACTCCCTCTCTCAAGTGGTTTGATGGGGTTTTACATCTCTATCTGATCTGCAGGGATGTTTTTCCGGGCATGTACATAGTGCCTGCTGTCCCTGGGGCGGGTAAGCAGAGTTGCTTCTTGACTGTTGGGCTTCGCTTCAGCTCCTTTCTTAGAAAGTACAAGCCATGCAGGAAACCCTGCTGAAAAGTCACTGCACGCTTTAGAAAGTGAAAAACCTGCTCTTGGGCAGGGCCTGAAATCTGACTGTTAGCACCGCGCCCCGAAAGCTCGGAGGCGATGGAGCTCCCAGCAGCCCTGGGGAGGCAGTGGGTGCATGCAGGGGTGGAAGAACACCCCAGTCCCACCCCTCTGGCCTCCTGCAGCTTCACCGTAAGCAATTAGTGAGTAACCATCATGCAGTTTAATCTCATATTATGTTATGCAGCAGAGACAGTTTAAAAATAGGTTTCTTGGTGCCAGCCCAAGCTTCCCATCCCCTGACAAGTGTGTCTGAGTCTGGCTGTGATGGACATGGAGGCAAGAGCTTTGCTCAGCAGAACACGAACTGAGCAACTTTTTCTAACTAGTTTCTGCAGATATTTTGAAGAGTGTCAGTGAAGCTGCTGCTGTGGATTCGTTTCACCTGTATTCTGGAATTGAAATTTATCTCTAACAAAAGGGTACAGGGAAAAAGAAACACGGGGACCTGCACTACTGCAAGCTCTTTTACAAAGTGGATTTAGATGCAAAGCAGGTGTGCCATGGTCTGGACCAGAGTATACAGAAATGAATCATGTGACAGCAGCAACTCCTGTTCAAGAGTCCTCAGATGAGGTGTAAGGAAGAATCAGGTATGGCTGCCCTGAGGTGGGGGCATTTCCATCCCCCCTCTCCACCAAAACGTTTTTACCATTTCTGCTTTCAGGCTGTGCTGCTCAACTTTTGCAGAAACCAAGTTCTTGTCCCATAGCCCAAGGACATCTTACCGTTCCCTAGTAGGCTGAGAGTGTTAAGATCATTCTGGCAATGCATGTCCCCATGGGAAGGTTATCAGAGAGTACTTGGTTTTGCCATGCGAGTGTGAGACTACCCCATGACCCACTGGCATGCACCAAAACCAGTATACAGTTTGGAAGAACTGGAGTTTGCATTAGACTGACTTCAATCAGATGGTTTAATGAGAACAACTCACAGACACCACCTGTCCTTTCTACCTTCCATATCACATAAAGGTTTGCAGATGGTTTATGAGATGTTACAGTCTGTGCTTTGACAGCTGCAAGATGTTCAGGTTGTTTATAGAGACTAGAAGAGAACAAATTCAGCCCCAGCTCCTTCCCCACCTACATGTGAAGCTATATGTGGAACAAAGTGTCTAATGCTTGCACTGAACCTCATTTCCACTTGCAGAGCTGAAGACAGGAGGAAAGAAGAGCAGAAGACTGCAGGACCTGAATACAAGCGCAGTGGTTCACTGAGGCTTCCTTCAACACCCCACTCAGCAATATGGCTTTAATCTTTTCACTGTTATTCTGATCGATACTTCTTTCTGACATGATCTTACTAGGGAGGAAAGGCACTTCCTGAGGGGATCTACAGCTGTGCATCCAGAACAGACCCACTAAAGTATCTGTAACCTCAACATGACAGGAAAAAACTTTGCTCTGCCAACACCAGCCATTCTCGGGCTTGTCATCACTTGGCAATTTTTGGTGTTCAGACACGCTGCTGACAGAAATTGTGTGAGTTGCTTAAACAGGAGAATCTGTGCTCTGGATAATGCCAGTGAATCATCATCAAACTTCTGGGAAAAGGTTTTCACCAAGGTTAGCCAACAGAGCTGTAAAGTCACCTGCCTCAGTGAAAAATGTCACATTTAAAGCAGCAGAGGGGAAAAGTCTTGGCTAAGTGAGGGAAAGGCTTAAGAATTGACATTACTCTCTGAGGGAAGGGATAACTATCATGTGCACTTACATTTGCTGTGAAAGAAATTAGACACAGCAAACAGTAGCATTTACAGAGAATTACGCCTGGTCCTGCAACAGCTATGAAACCCAAGTCTGCCAGAAAAGCAAAATCTGGAGCTTCTGCTCAGTGTGTGCCTAAGGAACTGCTCCAAGCTGCTGTCTCTTATGGGTCAGCCTTTCCCTGCCACAAGGTGTGCCAAAAGCTTACCCTGCATTGTGAAGGTTGGTGTGGCTGAGGAGCTTCATCTGCAGCTGAGAAGATGACCTAGCTGGCCGAAATAAGAGCAGTGATGTCTGAAGGCTTGTGTTTCATCCTCCCAGAAAAGGTGCTTTGGTGATCAGGGGCCTGCCAACAGGCTGTCATGCTCTGAAGCAGGTTTCCTGCAACACAATGGGACATGCAGAAAGCCTGGGGAGAATTCTCTCTCTTGGATTAAAGGAAAAAGTGATCTTCACAGTTTCCAGGAAATAATAGTGAATGGTAAGATCAGCTAGGTAGATTTTAATGAGCATTTATGTTAAGGACATCTGAGAAGAGCAAAACGTGGTTGAAGACACATCAAAAGAGTGGCTTGCTCAGGATTTTGTAAGGGGCATAGCTTCTCTTGGGACTGACAACAAAATAAAGATCAAATGTAACAAACCAGAACCCCATCTGACTTCAGAGCAACTGAAAGGTCCACATGGAATTTTGAACCACAGAGGTCAGAGATAGATTTCAGGGGACTGTATGGCTGAAGCCATGAAGAAGTGTTACAATTAAGAGACGGCAGAGCACAATACCACTGCTCAAGTAAGGGATCATGCTGCAGAGATCAGAAATGGCATAACAGGCAATGAGCTAAGGTCCAATGTTTTGCCTTTGTGGGTTCTTAACTCAAAACAAGTGCAAGTCCTGGATTCCAGGAAAAAAAAGGGTGGAGAAGGGGGAGGGAAGGGGAAGGGGGAGGGGGAGGAAAAGGCAGGGAAGGCTGGGGAAGAAGAGGGGAGGGGAGGATTTAAAATCTAACCCAAGGAAATTTTGATGTGCTTGTTGTAAGTTAAAAGCAATAAGAAAGGTACAGTCACTAGAGGCACAAAGATCAATGCATTAATCTTTATGTTATTTGACTGGGGAGGCCCAAAATTTCAGATGCACAAGGCTCCTGTTTCTACGTCATAGTTATGAATTACTATGATATATTATATTATATTATATTATATTATATTATATTATATTGCTATGAACCATGAATATTTTGTTCACTTTTGCACTGAGCAGATGGCAAGAGACTGGAAGGGATTCAGACAGCAGTAGACATGATTTAAGAGATGCTGGAAGAACTGGCTTGAGAAACAAGCAAACAAATGTAAAACAGGATGAGAAATGGGCTAGAGTGCTTTAGAGAGTATAAAACCACTGAGAGAGGAACTACTTAGTTTTATAGAACAGAATATAAACAAAATGAATGTACTATGAGTAACCAAGAGCTCTGCAAAATTAACACTAGCTGGTCTCACTGCACTGATTTAAGTCATCACTCCTTTTTCTTGCATCTCAGCTCCAACAGGGGCAGCAGCAAGATGGGCAGTGCAGCCTCCCCTCCACTGGCAGTCCACTTAATGGTGGATTTAAATCCTCACTTCTTCCAGGCTAGAAGTGCACACCAAACTTGCGTGAGTTTGGGTGGCCAGTGCGGATCTGCGCCACTGATCCTGCCCCAATGTCTCCAGCAGTGCAGGGATGAAGAGGAAACATGGTTGGCAACTTCCACAGCTACCCTAGCAAGAGCTTCTTGTTGCTGTGAGTAACCCCCAGCAGCAGCTTCTCTGTGGGGGCGTTCAACAAATCCGTATGGAGGTGAGGTGACAAAAGCAAACACCTTGATCTGGTGCCCCGCACCAGAATCCCTCTTTTCCATACTGCCAGCTCCAGTATGCACTGTACAAAACTTCACTTGTTCCTTACAGCTGCCTGGCCAGCGGCTGTTGGGCACTGCTTTCCCCTTTGGCCTTTACCTGCAGTGCATCGACAGACCAGTGATCCCCAACAACTTCAGATGATCTCTCCCATTCCTTCACAAGCCCTGTGCACAGCAGGAGAGAGGACCAACAGGAGGGGTGGGCTGCCTTTTCAGAGAAGCCCACTTCTTGAACTCCTGGGTGCTGCCTTTGGCTTTATCACTTTCATGACATGCACATGCACAGAGAGCTGGCAGTGTGTCGAACATCCGTGCAGCTCCACCCCCTCCCTTTCTAGCACTCATCCCTATTTCTAAAGCAGGCATAAAGCTGCAGATGCCCATACTGAGCCCATACTGAGCCCATGCAAAATATTTCAGCCCATTCACATCAGAGCTTTTCTGTGAGGCATGGCTTGCCCCTGGCTGGTGGCCCTTTGTGGGATGCTCATGTCTGCAAGTGACCAGAGGGATGCTGGGCCCCCAGTGGGATGCCTGCCCTTGCACCCATGCACCTGTGCGCTCCCACCCCCATGCACTTATGCTCCAGTGCAGTCATGCACCTGCACACCGTGCACCCACCTACCCATGCACCGTGAATCCGTGTGCCTGGGAAGCCGCAGCAGCTCCTGCCAGCGCTGCTGCAGTGCTGTTTGCTGCCTCCACTTCAGTGGCCATGGCAACTGTTGTTGTGTAATGAAGTGTTGCCAGGATCCAGGCCAGGAGCAGAGCTTTGCAAAGGAAATGAAAAATAAAAAAAATCAAACCATGGAAAGGCATGATGTCAAGCCAATGAAATCCAAGTCCCCCTTCTGCCTGGCGTCACACACACTTTTCCACACATGGCCCCTGCAATCCAGCCTTGCCACGGCTGACCCAAGAACCAGCAGCTGAAGAGTCACTCCACAAAACAGTGCATGTGGTTGTTTGTGCTACTTTCTCCCAGTGATAATCAAGAACAAATTGTGTCCACCACCCATCTAGTTGTTCTTTAAGGAAGTGGTTCAGACAACGAAACACATCTTACCGAGCAGCTAAGCCAACAGAACAAGCTACCTACTGCAGGATACCAGGCTGGAGCAGCTTAAATACTTGTTCTTTTGACCTAGAATTGTTTACATTTGCTTCGCTGAAAATCCCTTCATTGAAAGAAGAGCTGTTTTTAGAAGTGCCAGAGCTTGAAGGTCTTTCTAGGTTTGTCTCCATGAGGGGCAAATTCACCAAGGAAGCAGGAGGCCTAGATCAGGGATGCCTGAGCCCTTTCTGTGCCAGCCAGTTCAAATGCAGGAACCTCATCCCTGCTATAGTGAGCCTTGCCAGGCCAGGGGTGTCCCAAACAAGCATGTGGGAAATACACTGCACCCTACAGGGCTGCAGCTCATCTGGGTTTTGCCTGGGTGATTCCTGAATGCTTCTCACTGCATAACAGGACAGAAGGAAAGACAGGCACTGGACAGGGAAACTCACACACATTTTTTTAAAAGACAGAGGGTGGAAAAGCAGGAACAGAGGCGAAGGAGCAGATATTAACTTCCAGCCTTTAATCCCTGGGTTCAACAAGGGCATTTCACCACCACAGCCTGTAGTCAGGCTGGCCTGCCAGAGTGTGAGTTTGGGAGAATGAGAGGGAAATGGGGAAGGAAGGCTGTTTTCTAAACAAGGGAAGGGGAAATTGTCTCTGTCCCCAGACAGAGTAGAAATATGAGGAAATGCTGTTTGCACCGGGCAATTTCTGTTTTTCTCTCAGGGTTTTCAGTCAACACTAGCCTTGGCAACTGGTGTCTGTGAGCTAAACACTCTGGGACAACAATGCTGTGAGGAGAAAAAACACCAAAGGAGGTTTAAACTACTTGCAGAAAGTACCCTGGGGAGTGCTGTTTCCCTGGCACTGGTTTCACTCACTGTAAAACCTAAAGTTTAGCCCCATCTCAGTCGGAGCTCAGGCGAGCCCACAGCTCCTGGCTTCTTCAAGGTAGCAGTCATAGCTGCTTTCCCTCTCAACGGCAGTGAAACCCGGCAGCTGTCAGTCTTCCCTGGCAGGATCCTGCAGGACAGCCTCAGCCTGCGGGAGGTGGGGGCAGGGAAGGGGCAGCTAATGGTCTCCAGGACATGTTAGCTGCCTTCTGTCATACCTGGGACAAGGGCAGGAACTTCGGGTGAAAGTTTTCACCCCTTAAAATGTGGCTCGTTTTGGCTTGCAGAAATGCATGTTTATTATAAAAGGGAGTTTGTGCAAAGACACGAGAGCTCACCCTTCCTTTCCCCCCTTGCCATTGCAATGCCACAGCTCCCCTCGCCGCAAGGGAAGGTTGCTGGCGTAGCCCAAGGCTCTCCCAGTCTCTGCTCCATGGATTTGCAGGAAGGCGTTTGCAGCTCGGAGCAGATGCAATCGCGTGCTTGGGCTGACATCTAGTGTCGGCATGGACAGGGCCTTTTCTCCCAACATGCTTACGGTGATCTGAAAGGAAGAATGAAGAGGACATTTCTTTGGCTTAGTACTAATCTGGTTAGAAACCTGACCCGTAAGCCCGCGAGTACCTTTGCTCCATTAAAGACCAAAGAAAATAATAAAAGAACACTCTAAAGTAGAATTAAATATTGTTAAGGAAACTTCTCCACCCTAGATTTCCTGCAGCAGAGTCAAGCATCTGATTTCGGGGGAGGGACAAACATTAGGTAATTGAGTGGTACAGCAGTAGGAGCAGCTCATCCTGGGTGGCTACAGGGAGGGACCACAAACAAAGGAATCCCTGGGCTTTTATACCCTCACAGTCTATGTAACTGTTTCAATGGTTATTTTGGGGTCTGGGGTCTTCCAGTTGTTCACTGGCTGGACAGT
Source organism: Corvus brachyrhynchos (assembly GCF_000691975.1). Classification (NCBI taxonomy): domain Eukaryota; kingdom Metazoa; phylum Chordata; class Aves; order Passeriformes; family Corvidae; genus Corvus; species Corvus brachyrhynchos. The sequence goes on from NW_008240046.1 coordinate 12,776,628, forward strand.
TATCACCCTGTGTCACCTTTCACCTGTGTTTTTTCTATTTTTGGCTTAGATCTGTTCTGACCTTTTCACATGGTACAGTCAGGAAAAAAAGGTTTTTCAGGCATTTTATCTGAAGCTGCAGAAACAGACTTCAGGCTTATAAACATGTGAAGGAAGAGGAAAAAGTGTTTATGCTCTACTTTCCCCACAAAACTGGGAGGGATTCTTGTGCAAGAGGGCTCCCTAGGCCCTGTTGGTCAAAGTCCACAGTGTTTATGCAGGAGTTGGCTTTGCTAAAAGGGTCAGATGGAGTCAGGGAGCAGATCTTATCATCCTGACAGAGCAGGCATCCTGCCATTGAAGTTTCCGCAGGAAGTTTCCTGTTGCTGTTTAACCTTTAAATATGTGGTCTTTCTTGTCAGCTTTCCCATCAGATATCCCATTTCAGACAACCAGGGAATTCATACTTAAGTTCAATTGGTGCAGGGGATATTGTGGAACCATAAACTGTTTGCTCTGTACACACACTTGAACTCCAGAATGTGCATGGAGATACTTTATATTTAACTCTAACCCATTTAAGGACAAAATAGTCCCTCATATTGTTTTAGTTATAGTATATTTTACTTAATGCAGCACTCAAATATATGCATATATGCATTTATGGCCACTGTTTATGTTTGATACAGACCCTCTCTTTATCTTCATGGCCTCATTGCTGCCATCAGACCACAAGCAATCTGCCTCCCCAACATAAAACCAAAATAGCAGAGAGTTGATCTTGGCATGTAGAAACAGCCACTGAAGACAAACCTCTGGAGAGGAACAAGCCCATCACCAACCCCTACAGTTACTGAAAGCATCCTTTAGTGACAGGTTTCCTCCTGGCTCAGCCACAATGCTAAGGGGTAAGGATGGTGGATCCTCTAGGGAGGAAATGGTCTGACATAGCACAAACAATATACATCGAGGGTAATAGCCAGGGTCTGGGGTTTCATAACCCTCTTCCATTACACCAAGGCTATCATAGCACTTGAAGAATTAGAGTTTTCTTCCAGAAGCCTTATTCCTGAGCCAGCTGCTTCTGGAGGTGCCCACTTGGGCTAGCACTGCCTCTGCCATGGCAAACCACAGCAGAAGGGGCTGTTTGGAGATCACACCTCAATTATTAAATCTGATGTGTCGGCTCAAAAGAAGATGACAAAACCCACTTATCTGCTACAATGTATTCTTTTAGAGTCAGTGCTCTAAAGCATTGCTGCTTTCACATTTCATAAAACCATATAATGCTTTCATTTTGAGGAAAGGGATACTGGCAGCTGACAAGGGCCACATAAAACACAACAGCTTTGGATGAGTAATCATGAGTTTCTGCCTATGGGCTATCCAGAGCGAAATGTGGTTCAGAAACTGATGCTTCCCTTCTTCAGAAGAGCTTTTCCAAGCTCCTCTGATCAGTACCCCACAAATGAAGTTGCTCAGTCCCGTGTTTTGGCTGCTTGGAAATGCTGACTTGCTTCCAGGGCACTTTTGAGTCTTGCCTTTTGGCTGGTGGCAGCAATGCTGTGCCACCCACAGACAGTTTCCTAAGAAAACTGTCTCACACTGGGGTATGAGCAGCATTAACCTTTCCGTTTCTTTGGCTTTAGATGTGCCATCAGTAGGAAAACATTTAAAGGCTCATGCAATGTATGTTTAATTACCATTTATCCAATGTCTTGCTGACAGATGGTCATGTCATACATTTTAAAATAACATGCTTGTAATTAGTATTTAGAAAGTATTGGTCCAATCTACCACTTGTAGGTGACTCTTGTGGCATATTCCACCATGGCAGCAGTGCTACTGCTGATGAGGACTGAATGAGCAGGGAGTGGTACCTCACGGCACTCCCAAGGGATGTGCCTGACCCCTGTGGAATACTAGTGTTGCAGTGGGGATACTGCAGCACGCATATATCAAACCAGGAGTCCCGTGGAAAGGAAATATCTATGGACAGACAGATTCTTGATAGCTGTTTCAGAGATGTTTATTTCTCCAGCTGCATGGCCGGAGCTCTGCCGAGGAGCTGTTCCAGTCACGGGACCAAGGGTCCTTCTGCCCGCGCAGGGAACACAAACCAACCAATGGGAACGAGGCTGAGCAGGGGCAGGGAAGCCCCGTGTCTGTGCCCTCAGGGCCCCTCTCCCAGGGCTACACGGCAGGGGAGGGACTCCAACACCTCACCCGTTTTATTTTAATAAAAGGAGAATGAAAACAACTGGATAAACATAACAAGAACAGTTTCAAGACAAAACAAGCCACCCTCCTGAGTCTTTAAATGTCCAATCAGATTCTGTGGAACATCTTAGGGCTGACAGAAGGGAGACAG
>NW_008240046.1:12779831-12832030 GCF_000691975.1 Corvus brachyrhynchos
CGCGGGAACTGCCTCGCTGCTGCTCGCAGAGCGCTCGGTGCACGTGGCCTGGGCCGCACGGTCCCTGCGCCAGGCTTCCCTTCGCCAGGACACAGCTGACATTGCTCAACAGTCTCGGTAACGAAATAATATTCACGAAAATATTCTTCCATCGGCATATATTTTGACTCCAGTATTAACTGTGTCCAAATGGTTTTCCAAAAGCCCTTGGTAAGAATTAAATCCCAAGAAACATAGAAAAAGTTCTTAAACAACCATGCCAGGAAGTGTTTCAGTTCTTTTTGAGCTTGAATCAAGCTAAAATTTACAAATCGTTGTTCAAGAATCATTTTAAGTTTAAGATAAATGTCCATATGCGGCTCTGAGAGCCAAGAGTCTTCCCACGGTTCCTCCATAGTTAAGATATGGAATAGCAAAGCAAAACCAAGAAGAGGAATCCAAAGTTTCCAGGGTTTACTCACACAAATCAGTCGCTTAGGGATCGGGGATCGTTCTGCTCTCAATTCTCCACCACTTGTTGCAGTGGAGATACTGCAACACGCATATATCAAACCAGGAGTCCCGTGGAAAGGAAATATATATGGACAGACAGATTCTTGCTAGATGTTTCAGAGATGTTTATTTCTCCAGCCGCATGGCCGGAGCTCTGCCGAGGAACTGTTCAATCACGGGACCAAGGGTCCTTCTGCCCACGCAGGGAACACAAACCAACCAATGGGAACGAGGCTGAGCAGGGGCAGGGAAACCCCGTGTCTGTGCCCTCAGGGCCCCTCTCCCAGGGCTACACGGCGGGGGAGGGACCCCAACATTTCATACTAGTTCCCAAAGGAGAACAGAAATTGGAAATCAGCTTCCCAGCCTGCCATGCAGGCAGAGCCATGCAGGCAGAGCCTGGAGATGCTGGGCCCAAGAAAGTGCCTGGGGAAAGGTGTGGTGACTGGCAAGGGGCAGCGTGAGCTGCCAGCATTCAGGGAGAGTCAAGCTGGCGCCAGCCACAGTGACACTGACTCTTTGCCCCAGGGAAGGGACGGGATAACTCCAGTACTGTGCACACAGTGTGGAGAGTACATTGGCACAGTCTGTGCTTCCACAGCAAAGGACCATCTCCTGGATTTGGGCCTCACACCCAGGTGTGAGTACCTTAATACTTCTCCAGTCCAGCCAGGGTGGACACAGTTTGAGATGCCCCCTTAAAGCACGTTGTAAATCCTTGCCTGCAGTACTGGAAATATTCCTGGTTTTCCTAAGACTCTGCTGCCTCTGAGCTGGTGCAACCATTTCCAGCATGTGGAGGAAACACCAGCTGTGAGGGAGTATAATAAAATAGGCCAAACTCCAAACAAGCTGAGCAAACAAGTCTTAACCTTATTTCTTGGAAAAAAGATATCCATTTCAAATGTTTCTTGCACCTGCTAAATGCATTAGCAGAGGTGTTTTATCCTGAACGAGCAATCCTGATGAAAGAAAAATAGCTTCTTTGTTGTGATCTGGTGTGCTTGTGACAGCCATTCAGGAGATGATTAACAACTCTGTGCTGGAAGCTGGACAACCACACTCAGTGCTCACATGGTTGCTCTCCATCGTTTCCAAACTTCATTGAAAGAGCTAAGCACTTTGCCACCTATTTTCTCTTTCAAAAAAACATCAGAGTGAGGTTTTGCATGTGTTGGCCATTCCAAGGAAAATAAGTCCTTACTGGGAATTGGAGGCAGCAGGCCATTGGCCCTGGAGGTTATTGCAGGGTGTCCAGTTCCAGCGGCTGACAGCACTGCAGGAAATCTCAGACGTATTTTGCTGCCATGCAGTGGATTAGCACATCAGCATAATGTCAGGAGGAAAAACACAGAAAATATGAGCCACGTGCTATTAAAACAGACTGAGCAAAGTGCTTGGTTGGCGTCAGGCTGCCCCAGGGGACTGGTGCTGGAGGAACAGCCCATGCTTTCCACTTCGAGCCACCAGCTGCCTCTGCTCTGCCTATGTGGCCTCAGCCACGGTTTTCCGCTCCACTGCAAGAGAGATAGCCAAGGACATGCCTAACAGGATGCAGTCCCGAGCCCAGTACCACAGTCCTGATCAGCCCTGACCTGTGACAAAGAAGCCATTTGTTTCAAATAGGTTTTCACTCAAAAAATATGTTGGGGGGCTGAATACTTCTGACACAGTATATCAAAGGAAACAGTTGTGGCCTCCAGCACTCACAGGCACAGCACAGGGTTCCCTGGAAACAAAGTGAAAATGAACTTTGGGAACATGAACCACTTTGCCATGCCTTTCTGTGGTGCCTACTAAAAGTGGCACTGAGGGAACATCATTTTGTCAAGATGCATGTACTATTTTCATGTGCTATTTGTTTTGATGGTAAAAGAGGAAGGATGAAAAACAAAAGTTTTTACTGGTTATCCTGAGCAGGGGAAAGGGCACATTTTCAACTGCTTCTCTGTTGGGGGTCACTGTGGTGCCTTCCAGCCCATCCCACTCCTCCCTGCCCTGTGTCAGCCTCAGGTAGAGCTACAGGGAACAGTATGGGGAAAGAAGACCCTGAAGTGATTTGGGTTCATGACAACCTTCCTTGCCCCCTGAACAGGTGATAGATCAGGCAGCTGATATTGGAGGGCTCCCAGAAGAAAAGCACGTCCCAGAAAGAATGCAAAGCACTGTGACTTCTGGGATCCCTGGGATGATGGTTGCCCAAGAAGAAGAAGAAGTAAACTTCCTACTGTTTATTTCTCTTCATTTCATTTCAGGTGATCAGAGCTTTGTTTAGCTTCTTCTCCAAGGAAGCCATGAAATGAACTCAGCCTTAACTTCTCTGAGTCATTCCGGCTGAAGGGAGCACTCGAGCAGCACAGTGCAGTGCCCAGTCACAGGCAAAGGGGGCAACAGCATGCGCATACAGGCATGCTTCACACATACTCCCCCTTTGCTTGTTTGCCAGTGTCCAGCTGGGCTTATCTGGCCTAGAGGAAAAGCTGTGCCACCAGAAGATTTGTAAAACAGCAGGACAAGCAGGATCCCCTTGGCTGGAGGCAGTGAGGTATCTGTGCAGGCAGGAGATGGCCCCTGGAGTCTGGAGTCATTTACAAAACAAGGAGAAAAGGAAAGTGGGGGTTCTTCAGGTTTTCAGCTTCTCCTGGCAGCATGAAGTGTTGCTTTCTAGGAAAGGTGAGGTTGACTGAAAACCTATTGACTTCAGGGTGTCCATGCAAACAGAAAAGCATGTTTATATAGCACTAAATAGGAGTCCCCACACTGGGGCATATTTCAGGGAAAAGAAAAGTATGATTTCATTCAAGTCTATGATAAGGGCCTTGACAAAGAGCAGAAGAATGTCAAATGACAGACTGTCTTCACCACTGGAATTGGAACATGTGATTATAAATCTCAGTACTGTGGAGAAGAGCAGTAATATAAAGCCACAATCAAGGTAACGGAAATAGGATGCAGATGTGGCATAGTGAATTCAGAGCAGATTAAACATCCTACCCGCAACATCCAGATCCCACTGAAATCCTGCTGAAGCCTGTGCTGGCTTGCAGTAAGAGACAACGAGGACAGAAATTAAGGGAATTTGTCTCAGACAGAGACCTCTGAGTACTCAGATGGAAAAATCAGATCAGGTACCCCAGGACTGAGGGCTGTTCTAGCTCCTGTCCTCAGATAAAAGATTCCTGCCATTGCTGAGACCAGCTCCAGCCATAAGTAATATGTTAGGATTTCCCAACCTGAGCACTCAGCTAGTGAGAGAAAGTAAAGCTGATCCTGATGTCAAGATATGACCTTCCTTACCTTCCTATAGGGAAGGACGTCATCCGTGGTGCTTAGACAGGGATGGGACTTTACCTGTAAGAAAATCTGATGCAGACAAGGCTTTGCTTGAGAAGTTGTAGCTTGTTGATGAAGGAACACCCAAAGCTGGGAAACAGATATCATGTGAATATTTCTTTACCCAGAACAGTGGTTGGGTTGTAAAACACTTGTCTCTTCTCTGTGGGAACGAATTCCCCAGAGGTGACTCAGCAGTCAGCGAGATGAGAACCAGACACTCATAGTTTCTGAGCAATGGGCAAAGTTGAGACTTGAAGCTGTGTCTTCCAGGTGATGTTTTCAACCTCCAGCATAGCCTTACAAATTAATCAGATACAGTAATGAAAAGCCAGGACTGGTGAGATCAAAAATATGAAAGCCAAGCTGAACAATTTGCAGTGGCACACCAAAAAAAGTAAGGGCAACTGTAGGCAGCAAACTCTGCAGCACAGGGCATGCTTGCTGCAGGCCTGTGGAGGCCAGCCCTTGGCGCCTAATTATAAATATTCTCAGGTTACCTTAAATAACTACTGTCAGAATAAAGACCTGTTTCTTTGTTAGATCACGATGCAAGCCCAACTCCCTCAGTTCTTAAGCACTAATGTCAAAAGTTAAAGCTGAACTCCATATAACCTCCAGGCTATAAAGGATGCCAAATGCCAAATATTTTTAAAATGACATTTTATGCTAGGCCTGGATAGTTTGCCTTGTACATATACTAAGTTCAAGCTAATGTTTTAAGTCTCTTTGTGCTCCATGTAGAAATCTAGCAGAAAGATCAAACGCAGAATTCTATTTTATTCTTGGAAAGTAGGCACTGGAACACTGATTTGCCAGATATTTTAAGCTCTCAAATTACCCCTCATTTAATGGGAAAATCTGAAACCCAAATACTTTACTTAAATAGGTCTGCAGTTGACTAGCACTAGATGGCTGTAAGATTGTGCAAGGTTGTTAGACTTTAATCTCATACTTTCATCCTTTAAGGCTGATGCTCGAGCAAGGTCATAAACTGGCTTGTGTCACACGGGCGTGTGACTCTATCATATACATCTGTACATGACTGACAGCAAGGCACTGGTGGACGTGCAGAATACCCTATTGTTTTCTTGGAGGAGCCATGGCATATGAATGGATGCGTTGAGTTCAAGTCCTGAGGAACACGTTAGTGTCACGGCACGGCAGGATTAGTAACACCTAGTTTATTTGGCGGATTATAGTTTTATTTTTTATACTAAATAAAAACTAAGTAACCTTGATCAACCTGCTTAGCTTGCCAAGTTTCCATTCCCACTCACACCATTACATGTTGACCCCTGTTTCTAGAATAGCAGTAAAATCCTTCACCACAGTCCCCCACCATACAAGCCATGACCACACAGCAGAGATGAAGTACAATATACAGTATCCAGGTGCTTAGGACTGATTATCTGGTTTTGCTATATAGCAAACTATTCTCTGATTTTGACAGAGAAATGCATTGCATAAGGTTTCCTCAATGAGGTAAAAATCCCTGTGGTACAGGACACCAACATTCAAACAAGCACGGTCTTGGGCTAATTAAGTAGTAAAGTTGCAGAGACATGGGTTATAAATGTTGGGGAAACAGTGGTGGTGGAGATGGGTTGATATCCAAGCAAAACTCAAATTCTTTGGAAGGGGTGAAGACTGGTTTCAGTCCAAGACAATGACACCCTCCCCTTGAGCTGGACAGTCCTGTGCTCAGGCTGACACATCATGGGGTGAGGGGGGATGTGGTCTTGTGTCACATGCAGCCATAAGCTGGTGCAGGCTTCCCAGAGCTCCTACGTATCTTTCAGTGACAGAGGTTCCCTGTGTAATGAGCTTAAGCCCACTGGTGAACTGTTTATTTGCATCCTCTCCTTCCCAGCTCAGGCGTGCAGATGTGCAGCCTCTCCTGCTGGGCAGCAGCTGGCTGATATAGGGGGCTGGCATCAGGCAGCACTGACTGTGTTCAGTCCTGTTGGAGACATATTCTCCCTGCTGCTGTCCCCCCAACCCTTTCCTTCTCTTCTTGGCTATGAATGTCCAGTGCAGCAGCTCAGATATCTGTGTGAAATGGGTGAGAGTGGGCTGCAATTACTGCCCAAGAGAAACCATTAAGAGAAGGGGATCTTGGAGGTCTGGATAGTGATCATATAGCGCTGGGTTAAGAGAAGTGCTAAGCAAAAGACTTGAAAGGTTCTTCCACTGAATAAATACTGCTGTTCACTCTCTAAGAACATAAAGTTCTAGGACGGCTGGAGTCAGTGCTGTTTGTGTTTACCACCCCTGGGTGCACTTTCTTCCTGTGAACTTGCCCCACCTATGCTTTTAACAGTCAGGTCTCCAGGGAAAAGGCCTTGCACACCCAAATAGTGCTATGGTGTGAAGAGCCACCCTCTTTGTTCATTCTAGTCACACTTAATGAAAGCACAGCCTGTTCCCCAAGGAGACCATTGTCAGGGAGCATTCACAGAGCAGTGCTGACAATGATGCACCAAGCCCATGCAGCTCCTTGCAAGGAAACTGGGAGCCATTGAGGGGTCTCCACTAGTTCATTAAGTTTCTTCATCTCCAAGAGATATTCTTCAACTAGAAAAGTTATTGATATGACTTGTGACTGTTGCAGTGAAGGACAGAGTAAGAGATTTGGAGAGGTGCTCTCTAAACATCACAATTACCTGAATCGAGGCACTTCAAAGAGCATTAAACAGCCCCTGGCTGTCAGTCAGGGTGGTCACTGTCCCACTTTGATGTACTCATTATCCAGCATGTGAATGTTTTCAGTAAGACAAATCTCATACCAGATGGGTAGGTTAGAGGAAAACTTTGCCTCAGGAAACAGTGAAGGATCACTGCTTTTCTCCAGGAAAGCTGGAGTTTCTAGCTTTGAAATGCTCTGTAGCTAACAGGCACGTGACTCTATCATATACATCTGTACATGACTGACAGCAAGAGCAACCCACTTCTTATGTCTTGAATTCCTCGTGACTGAACTACTGCACACCACAAAATCACAGAAATAGTTGACTTGACATAAAGTATCATCCAGGAAGATCTGAAGGAGCAGCAGATGCCTTGCCTAATGCACACCTCCATGCAGAAGCATTTGTGAGAATGCACAGGGCAGGAGCAAAGAAACTGATACTATACTCCTGCAGCCAATGACTTCCACCAAGGTTAGACCTTCTGTCAGCTCAGAAAGCTGACATATTGCCATAGGTTTTCTGTGGAAGTCCCCAGAGGGGCTAGTATCACCTGTGACTTTTTTATCTTGGGTTTGGTGGGGAGAAGAGGAAGAAGAACTTTAGTCCAGCAGAATTTAAACTTCAGACTGGCACAAATCCTCTTCCTCTTCTTCAAAGAAATTCAAGCAGCTCAAGGCTTTTATGTCTAGATATGGCCTGCCTTCTTCTCTAATGAGAGAAAAGAAACAACCAAACTAATTAGTCAGGCCATGTTGGCCAAAGCGTCCAACTACTACTGTGTGTGAAGGAGAACAGGAACTGAAAAGGCATTAGAAGCTGACGATGAGTCATGTTATGACTTATTATCTTTCTTTCAGAAGAGCAAGAAGGACAGGTTTTCCTCTTACATTTTCTAGTTCACTGGGGAAAAGGGAAACTGTGTTTTTCTTTTAGCAGCTCTTGTTCTTGCATGTGCTCCTGGACCCAAGAGCACAGATAGAGTTGCGCTGTCAGGAAGGCTTGTACATCTGACAAGGCAGATTGAACTTTTGGTGTGAGCCCAGAGAATTTTCTTTCATTTCTATTGCCATGTTTGTGATTTCTGTAGGATTGTGAAAAAAAAAAAATTTATTCAAGGACACTAGAGGCAGCTTTTGCCAAGAAGATTTCTTGAGCAATCTAAGTGGTTGAGGATCTTTTCTCAAACAATTTTGGATCAATGGGATATCTCCTCATGTACAATTTGAGTTGAGGGATTTTTTTCCTTTATCCATGCTTCTTCCTAAACCCTGTCTAACAGCTAACTAGTGAGGACCGTTGTCCCTGGACACCAGCTCAGGCTCTGATAGCTTTTGTAAGAGCATTTGTATCAAAATATTGTTGTGCTGGAGTCTCCACGGCCAGCTGGGGCTTTGTGCAGACAGGGTGCTTACAAATGAATGTGAACCAAAGCAAATCAACATTGCTTGGCAGGAATGAAATGTATTGCTAGGATCTGTCTCTGCCAAGCTAGACTGCTTGGCTCCAGTCCCACTCTTCAGGGGGATTGTCTGTCAAAACACAAGTTGGTATTATACAGCGTCATAGTTACGTGGCTCACTAGTCCTTTAACCCCTCTCAGGCCTTACTCATTTGTTGAGTGGAAACCTGTGAATCTCCAATTCTTACGTCAGACTTTGAGCTATGGTACCTTGCACCAATTGTCTCTCATGCCACTCTGTCAGCTCAGATAGAGCTTTCTCTTAAGGAGCTGTTAAATAGAAGATTGCAACCCTTTTGAAAGGAAGGCATTATTTCTTAATGCCTTAAAATGTTAAGAAGACATGTATTTTGTACCATCTCATGATGGAAGCCTGGCTTCTTGGTCTAACCACCTCAAAAACCTGGTCGTCCTTTCAAGGTGAGAGTCCATCTTAGACATTTTACTGTCTCTCCTTTATTATCCCATTCCTTCATGGGTAGCAGCTGTTGTTCCGGCTGAGCCCTGCTGGTAATTCCAGAAGCCACCTATTAGAGGACAAGCCAAGACATCATTGTGAATGTCCTCATGGGTCTGCCAAGAAGTGCATAATATTTCCCTCCCCATTTCTGGACATGTTTCTGAGCTCATTCAACATAAGTATGGACATAATAAATTACCACAGTGGTTTGGCCAAGACGTGACACTACAGGTGGCTCCAAGCCCAAAACATACAGGTTTTGCTATAAGGAAAATCCACAGCAAGCACTGGTAGAAGCGCTGTCTCTGAACACACATTCCGCAGGGCCACCTCCCATCCTGGAAGTCCGGCCAGGGTCAGCAGGAGAAGGATGTGCGTATTCCCTTCGGGAGGTGGACGAAGTGGCAGATCCTTGGCTGAGACCCCATGGAGTCTGGAGACGGCTGAGAAGAGTGGTGACTGTCCATAGGTGTGACACACAGCGCGTGCCATCCCTCAGGCAGGCAGCTGCCCATGGCACTGCCCAGGCTGTCACGTCGCCCAGCAGCCTGGTGTGCAGCTGCAGCCTCGTCCCTGCGGGCAGGGCAGTGGCAGCCTTGCACAGGCTGGGACGCTGACAGAGCACAGACCGGCACGCTGTCAGAGCACAGACCGACTGCCCGGGTCATGCAGCCTCGTGGCTTTCCCTTGCATGGTAGGATTTGTGTGTTTTCCTTCAAACTTCAGGCTAGAGCATGCTAGCACCACCTGGCTGTCCCAGGCAATGTCTGCTCAGGGGACCAGGACCTGTTATCATCCCAGCAGACTGGGGACCACAGTCCAGATGTCTCTCTTGTGGGCATGAAGTTTTATGGATGGCCCCAGGGCTCAGGTGTCTCTGACATGAGGCGCAGCTGTGTGACCCTGGGTTGGTTTTTGCTGAGAAAACTGCTGCTGCGCTGTGAGAAAATAAATTAACTGAAGCCAAGCAAGATAAGAAAAGTCAAAACTAAGAATTAAAGTTGTCAAGATGATGATAGCTAGCAATGTAAGGCTTCAAAAGTAAATGTTATGTGAAGAGGGATAAAGCCCTGAATGGCTAGTTCCCTATGTTGCTTTAAAGATCCCTGAGATGGAGCTTAGAAATGCTCCAAGTCCTTGGCTCATGTTTAACTGATGTGAGCCTATGTCCCAAGTACTGGACTCCAAGATGGGAATGGAAAAAGCGGCACATGAAAACAAAGGGAAGAAAAAACGTGGCTGGGCACATCACAGAGAGAGAGAGATGTCCATGAAGAGTGCATTTAGTCCACCGATAGGGAGGAAGCATGAGGAATTTTACTGAGAAGATGAACACAAGCACAGGCATCTGAAGGGCCTAAGCAGTTTCTGCTTGGCTTCAGGCTCCTACTCCATCCTCTTCCGCCTTCCTGGAATGACTACCTCCTACAAAAAGTCCCAGCACCCCTTCCCCTGACAGGGCATCGTCTTTCTTGAGCTGGGAGACCTGTGGGAGGAGGGCAGGGACAGCATGTTTCCAGCCAAGTCCTGGGAGCGGTGACCTGCATGCAGCAGCTCTGGCTCACAGGCACCAGCATGCAGTACACATTGTGCAAAAGGCAAGCCAGGACACGAGGGGGTTTGCAAGGGGGTAAATAAGTGTTTGGGGCAAAGGGGGCTGAAAGCCGTCTTACTGAGCTTGCATCAGCCCAGTGTTTGGTAAGAGGTAACTGGATGTGCTGGATGTGCAATGGGGAGCTTTGTAAGGAGCAAAGAGAAATTCAGATGCCCACACTGGAATGGTGGCCAGCTATCTATTACAATTTTCCCCAGGTGTAAACATCTGTTAAGGCCATTTCCCACAGTTATACAATGCTATGAAATTCTTTTATTTGGGAAAAAGAATTAAAGTAAAGCAAGTTAATGTGCAGTTATGGTGTACAACAGACTCTGGCATTACATTAGAGGTATAGCCAGGTTCCTGTGAAGGAGAAGAACCTGGTGGTGACTCGTTACTAAAATGGGAACATTTTTTCATTTTTAATATGAAATTAGGCACCACCCAGCACTTAATATCTAAATAATATCAACAGCCAGAAAATAAATGTATCAATTATTATCTTGCTGAAGCTAAATTTTTCTACCGGTGCATCAGGACCTAGATTAGTCCCAGGGCAGCACAGAGGAAGCAGAGAGGACAGGGTCATTTGCAGGGACTCGAATGCATGTAGAGAGAGGTGAGTTTGCTCACCTGGTGGTCTGCGGTACCGCCGTACCATGGAAATGCTAGACCCCAGCTCACACATACTGCACTTCCCAGCTGGGGAGATGCTTTGTCTTAATCTCACTCTGAGTTCTATCAGAAGCCACTGCCGGAGAGATGAGAAGAAAGCCCGCGTTCGCGCTGCTGGAGATGTAAGTCTGTGTTTCAAAGAGTGCAGCCCCTCTCTGCGAGACCCCTGCGAGCCGCAGCCCCGGCGCGGAGCTGGGCTGCCCGGGGAGCGGGCTCCGCTCGCTGCCGGCGGGGGCGGTTACTTTTATGCTGTGTGTTCCCCATCGCTGCGAAGCATTTTTTCCTGCAGCTGGGAAGTACTGAGCTCTTTCCTCAGCTCGAGGTTAATCATCTGCTTGCAATTAACCTGTGACCTCCCACGTCTGCGGCGCGGGGCAGCGCTGTAGCTTTAACGCGGGCGCTGGAAGCGGGAGCGGTACAGCAGTGCCAGGTCCGGCCCCGGAGCTGCCGCAGATCCCTCACTGCCTCCTGCCATGGAGAGCCGCAGCCTCCTCGCCGCCCTCCTGGGCGCTGCCCTCACCGCCCTCCTGCTGCTTCCCGCCGCCTCCTCGGCCCACCGTAAGCTCCTGGTGTTCCTGCTCGACGGCTTTCGCTTCGACTACATTGATGACAGCGAGCTGGAGGGTCTGCCGGGCTTTCGGGACATTGTGAACATGGGGGTGAAGGTGGATTACATGACCCCAGACTTCCCCAGCCTCTCTTACCCAAATTACTACACGCTGATGACAGGTGAGTACGTGTATTTCTGTGCTGTGATGCTCTTCAGAGCTGCCAGCTCCCAGTGCTGAAGTGGAAAACAGCTCCCTGTGACTTTTTCTTTTGAAGAAGATATAAAAATAACCCAAGTCGTGCTTTTTTTAGCTGGGAGTTTAAAAGCACTGTGGTATTACAACCCAGATTTTTTTCCCTGAAACCTGTTCCAAACTAGGAAATGCCCCTTGGAGCTAATTTTTGAAGCTCCCTTTGTTTATCCGCAATGTAGCCAGGTCCCTACCTGCTAACACCTCAGCATCATGGCCAGCTGGGGCTCCCTGGTGCGAGCATATAGAACATAAAAACAACTGGGAATGCATGGAAAATGAATACAGAGACTGCTCAGGAGCTTTAATAAAAATGCATGTGTGTGCATGCATTGAGTGTGGCTACACGAAGAACTTATTTTCAGTCAGCAGGTCTGTTTTGGCAAGTTCAGCATTAAATTTCTTTTTAACTCAGTAGATTTTCTGTTTTCTTAACTTTGCTCTAAGTACTCATATCTGTAATAATTCAAAACAGCCAAATGGAAAAAAAGTCAGGATTTTTGCTTTTACTCCCCTGCAGTTTTTCAGAATGTCCAGGGCAGGCTTTCAGAAAATTGAGAGGGCAGTCATAGTTTTCATGGTGCCAATTTGCTTTTAATCTTATGTGGAGGACACATGATTACAGTGACACTAGGAAGGTGCAGAGAGTACAGCTGGGCCAATTCCTTCAGAGACAGACACCAAGGAAACAACAGTTAAGTAAAAAAAACCAAGAAAACCCAACGAAACAAATTTTTTTTCTGGAGTTTCTACTTGGATTTTTCTCTGGAGTTATTGAATAAACAAGAGTTTCCACCTAATGAGGAGGAGTAAGAAAATCTATCCTCTCCGAAGATATGTGGCATCTTCCGCTATCCTTGGAACAATGCAGTGCCCAGTGATTCATATACTGCTTGCTGGGAAAGCAAATAGATGCCATTGTAAGACAAAAATCTGACATCAGTTGTGCCCAGCTTGTTTTGAAACTGCTTAACCCCTTCTTCCCTCTCTTTCAAGAGAAATGCTTTTCTCTTTGCTCATCTCTGATCAGAGTATAAAACCATCACAGGGTTGGTTTTGGTTTTTTTTATTTTCATTATTTGGTGCAAATATATGAATGCAGAATAAATGTCGTGACTGAAAACAGAGGTGTTCCACTCCAGGTCATGTTTCAGGTGTACATAGGCAAACCGACCTAATACCTCATAGGTGCAAAAAATCTTTGGATGGAGCTGTTAAAGAGAAGAAGAAAATTGAGCAACATTTCACTCCTAACCACATTTAGTCATCACTCCTACTAAGTGTGTATACATATAGTGAAGTCTATAATCAGCCTTTTGAGGAGTTTTGAAAATATCCTACTTTGTACTCACAAAGAAAGAGTTTTGTTTCAGGTGATGAAACACCACTACTGGACTTCTCATATTTTTAGTAGAGTTCTGCACTTCAGCCTGTAGCAGTAAGATAGTCTGTGAGACTAAGCTCAACTCTTCTTGCAAGTATGCCTGACTTTATGATAAGGATATCAATGCAAATACAATATAATTGCAAATATCAATTCACCTTCCTAACACATGAGTCACAGTAGTATTAAGTAGGTCAGGAACCAATTGAGGACTAAGTTTAGGTGATGAACACGCCCAGAGGAAGACCCAAGACTACCCTTGAGCCCTTGGGGTGTTAGTGGACCCTATAACTGTGTCCTGACATGACAGCAGAGTAAATCCCATAGCTTCACTGTTCTTACCCTTTGGGGCCATGGTGCCATTTCCACTGAAAGGAGGTTTTATGGGGTGGTGTGGTTAGGAGTGCAGAGAACGTGGCAGATGTAGTGTTAAGCTGTGTTGAGTCTGCATCCATTTAATTTGCAGAGCTGGGACAGGTTTTGGAGAAAATTCAGCAAGGCAGGGTGACACAAGCATCCTGCTCTAATGACCTGCTTAGGGAATAGGAGGCTACTGTCTCCCTGGTGCTGCTGTATGGGCATGGGGAAGCTTTCATCTCATCTCACCAGCCATGCATCCCCTCTGCTGCAGGGAGACACAACTGCAACTGGTTTTATTTCTGTTTGCAACTGGGATGTATGGGAGTTAAATGCTGCCACAGTTTCTTCTGGGAAATCAGGAACAAATTATTCTTCATGTCTTGTCCTACACTGCTGTTTCATGAGCTGCTAAGAAATTAAAATTTTAACCTCCAAAACGTTGTATTTGTCTTCATAGTATATTGGCTTCTTTCAACTAAATCAGTTGAAGAAATTTCTGGCTCTACCTGCACATTCCCATCCCTGGCTTGTTCATTCTATCCTACTTTGGTTTTTTGTTTGTTTATTTGTTTTGATAAATACTCCTGTCCCTTCTTTCTCTGCTCATTCACAAGGCCTTATGGTTCCACATCCATTCAGGAATATACATGGCTGCCAGGTCTTGGACAGCATGTGCATAAAAGTGTTGTAGTTTGTGTGTATCTGACTTGCCTCTATTCATTCTTGTGAGCAAGGCCTTTCCTTTCTGCCTACTGCCCTTCACCCCACATCCATGCAACCTTCATGACTACCAAGCGGTTGAGTTATTACTAAATGAGAGAAGTTCTCTCTCATTTCTGTGGCTTTGGAGGAGGGCAGTGGACTCTGCCCCTCAGATACCATCATCATTGGGACAGGTCAGTCTCCTCAAACACGAACTCACCACCTCCTCCTCCTGCCCAGACCTGCAGGCAGAGGTTATGGAGATCAGCAGCACCAGCCTCAGTGCAGATGCCAAAGTTCACCCTTTGGCCCTGCCAGAGCACAGCACTCCTCTGCACTGACAGCTCACAAGTAATGGCACGCAGCACAGCTGCCCAACTATCTGCAGGATCTTCTAGTCATTATATTTTACTTAACCAATGATTTCAAGAGGGCAGCCTGACTGAATTTAATATTCATAGGAAATGGCAAATGTACCGAGATTTTAAAAGCTATAACTAAAGAGATGCAACTGTAACTGTTGACCAAGAGCCACATATCTAAAAGCAACTATCTAATGTATACTAATGAGAATCACACCCCATTCTGCTGAGATGAGGTGCTGGGTGAAGCACCAACACCACAGGACAAATAGGGTCCAGCCTGGTGAACTAAAAGTATAAATTTTGGAAGGGAAACATGGGAGGGAGGTGAATTGCCTGTGGTCATGTAGTGCATGTAGTGGTCATGCAGAGCTCTTCATGGGTCCCCCTCCTGTTTATATCTGCTGCTGCTGTTAACCTGTGATAAGATATTTGCTGGAGCTTCCCCAAGTCACACAGAAAGCCTCAGCCCAAAGCCCAGAGCCTGCTTAGAGGTCTTTTCCTTTCCTGCAAACCTACCACAATTATGAGAAAGAAAACCAGAGCGTAGAAACCAGAAAAATATTAATGGTTTGGCTTCCTTATGTAAAATCACAAAGTAATTCAGAGCTTGGGATGAAGCGTCAGTCTTCCTGCAGGCCAGGGCATGGCATCATGACCTGATAGTTGCATGAAGAAGCATCAAACAGAAGCAAAATCAGTGCTGGTGCAAAGGGATCTCACTGACAAGCAACCAGAGAAGCTGTTTTGTTACAAAAATCTGGTGCTGTGCATGGTAGCTCAAGGATGTGCTAGCTTAAAATCCAACTCTTTGAAAGTCTTCCCCAGCAGTCTTCTCTAGCAACTTCCTTCATGCCACGTTTCTTAGTATTGGCTTCTACTGTGGCATAAAGACTTGTTTTCAGGTGGTTGGGTTGCTTTCTGACCTGCTAGACTGAATCCTACCTGGTGTTCTTGCTCTCCATGGTGCAATTACGATATTGCGACTGTTGCCCTGAAAAACATGAAATGGAGAATTAGGTAAAAGGAGATGTTGCTGCTGTGACAGAGCTTTTGCAGGACTTTTTGTGGGCTTGGCAAGGGAGGGAAGAAGGAGTCCAAATACATCTATTCAAAAGGCTTCCTTAATCACACCATGTGCTGTTTGTTTTGAAAAGGAAGGAATTAAGACCACAAGCCACCTCGGATTGTTATCCTGTGGGGAGTTTTTAATTTTTCCCTTTCCCTGTTGTGGCCTGGTTCTGCAGGGAGTGCTCATGCCAAGTTCAGTGCAAAGTCTGAGGTCTCCCCTGTAACCGCTGCAAGCAGGAGTTACTGCTTCAGACCACCCCGTGCTGTATCTGTCGAGAAAAGCTGCTCATGCTGTGGTTGGGTCTCCCTCACCTGACAAGCTGCAGGTGTTGGAGCGGTGATGAAGGACTCCTTGCAGTACAGCTCTCCTGAAGTCCCCCCCCCAGCTGAGAGCACTCAGGGGTGCCTCATATTTCCAGCCAGCATAAACATGGACAGTATCACATGTGAGACAGAAATCCAGAAAGGATTTCTTTTCCAGGATCATAGCTAGAATTGAAGTCTTTCTGGCAGGTCTTCCATGAGGATGTGCCAGCTGCCTATGTGCAGCCCCACATCCAAGACACATACTTCACTTGGCCTCCATGGGAAGCAAAGGGAGCCCCTGATTGCAGAGATGGCTGGGGAACTGCTTTGAGAGGAGCCAGCAAGGATCTTCCATGTGCCTCTTTGGACAGGACCTGATCTTAAATAAGTGGCAAAGGGGCTGTGAGGTCCCATGAAGATTGAGGGATGGAGGAAAAGGTAGAGGATATTTCAGTCTCCTGCACCCAGAGTGAGGGCTGTGGCCTTTGCAGGGCTGTCCCAAACTCGCTGCAACACGGTGATGGCACATTTAGGGCTTGTCTGAAATACAGGGGTGGTGTATGGTGTTTCCTCAGCCACTGCTGCTCATCCCTGCATATGCCATCACCTCCTCCTCTGCATGGCAGTAGGGAACAGGGCAACATGGCCGAGGTCCCAGGAATAGGTGACATCAAGTTCTACTCTGCCAGACTGAAGGTTTCACCCAGCTTCCATGTTTCAGCAATCTTCCCTTCACTCCTCACTCTTGATGTTGGCATACTTAACTGCTGAGGAGCTTTGGTGGATGATGCTGAAGTCTAACAAACAGTCAGTCTACATCTGTTCTCCCCTGAGCACAGGAAATCAACATACACTGAGTCCTGTTTATTCCATGTTTACTGGGAGAAAATACCATTTGGGCTCCCCACCCTGGAATCTTCTGGAGTCTGGCTGATGTGCACACATACTAGTATATTTATTGTTTGCTGTGAGAGGTTTTCTGATTTAAAGTACAGCAGCTCCAGGCTCCTTCCACTCAGTACCTGAAGGAAGCCCATCCTGGTGATGGTTCTAGTGGATGGATCTTTTCTGCTGCACAGTTAATGGCATCCTGACACCAGCCTGGTCCAGAAAAGGATGCTGACGATTTCTGTTCAGCAGTTAAGCAAGTTCTTAACTATGTAAGCAATACCTGTGTGTTTTCTGAGGTAAAAAAATGTAAGGAGTATAACAGGGAAGTTTATTACACACACATGAACTAAAACTATCTCTACTTCATTGTCCAAGCTTAGAAAAAATCCAGAAGGACAGAGCGCATGATGAGTCACAAGGGAAAAGGATTTTTTCTTTTTGGTCCTCTTAAAGAGCTACAGATGCCAGCAGCAGTAAAGATTTAAAAGATTCTGTTTGTGACATACAGCTCTGAAATCAAGTCTCTTACTTTTCTTGGATTCATTAGCTTTCCATTTCTAAAACTCTGTGTTGGGAAGCAAAAGAATAAATAAAGAATAAATAAATAAATAAATAAAATGAATAAGTCTGTGGTAATACTATTAACTGGTAGGGAAATGGTACTATCCCAGCAAGAACAGGCTGGAAAAGATAGTAGGAACCAGGAGGATTTTCATTTTCACATTCTTCCTCTCACTTTGTTTACTCACCACCTGCAGAAAGGCTGCAATTCCAAGTGTCAAGATTTTTCTGTTTCACGAACAAAATATTGCAAAAATCTGTGTTTGCGTTCTACCAGTTAAAAAAATGGAAATGCTTCTGAAGTGTAGAACAGAAAGTTTTTTCTAACACAAGTTCACAATGCTACAAATTGAAATACAGAGTTTTTTCCTTCTTACTAGCTACAACCTCACAACTACTACCTACTACCAGCTATTAGCTAAGTGGACATTCATGTACCAAGGTATTTCTTAGCCTAGAGCTGAAGTTACTGCCAGAGGCTCATACTCTGTCTAATAGTACAGGCAGCAGCTTGTCCATTGTTCTGTCCAGGCCCTCTGTAGTGCTTGGACCTTCAGTGCCCTTGAGCCACACCCAGCTCTGGGGGTTCAGGAGTCCCAGAGTGGTCCCTGAGCCCACCACAATTCAGGAGAGCAACCAACAGCTCAGAGTCCCTGCTCTCCAGGACACAAGACCTGACTTCCCACATAAGAAAGCATCTGCAAAACTTCAGCTGAATGATTTATAAGCAATTTTTGTGCACCCCAGCCCTGGCCCCATGATGAAAGCATTGAATTAAGAGTTTCAAGCTCTTACTAAATGAATCCCCTTTAGGGAAAAAAATAATGCTGTGTGTAGCAGAGATTTTTTTTTTCTGTGCTTTTTGATGTGATCCAGCTTGAATTGCGAAGTCTTACCTGGTGCAGTCTAATGTGTTTATGCTTTGGCTCTGTCTGGTATTAGAGGTCATAAAAATTTGGAAAGACTTTGCCAGCAAGTTCCTTTGAAACATGAATTGTCCATGCACATTATGCAAATACTGGTTTTACTTGGGCAGATGGCAGGGCCACTTTGCCCAGGCCAGCATTCCCCCCAGACTTCTCATGAGCTCTGGCCTTCTCCAGGCTACTTCAGGTTTAGCACATGGGTTTTGTTTTCACCCTGTGATCTTTCATTTCAAAGCAGAGCAGATGAGACCCATCAAGGGAACAGCAGAGCAGGGCCTATATCAAAGCTCAGTTCCTGGGGACAACAACCACTGTATCTGCTCCAGAACAGGAATATGGTGCTGGTGCCTTCTAAGTCCTGCTTTCTTCATCCTTATGGCAGGCAGCATAAGCAGAGCAGAGCACTTCCCAAGGCAAGTCATCCAGCTGTTTGCATGGAGGAACTTAACTCTTCCCCAGCCTGTATAGCCCATTGGGAGCTTGTGCTTGCATCTGGCCCCCCAACTCTTGTCACTTTCTAGAGAGTGGGGACATCATGGTGGGACACAAGAGGAAAGGTCTCATCATAATGGCAAGGCATATATATAATACTTCATAGTACATTTAGCTAAATGGATGTGCTGATGCTCATCATCAGGTTACGGTACCTTTGCTGCATTGGCGAATATGCACACTGTGGATTCTCTGATGAATCTGATTTGCTCAGTGCAGAGATGGCAAATGGCCCAGGAGTGCACGCTCTGGTCTCCAGATCTCAGGCGCAGCCAATGCAGGGTGCAGAGCACGCAGCGTTACTGTGCTGCTGTTGTGGCTGGCCAAGTGGCTGTGTGTTTTGCTGGTTTTTTAAATTTCGTCTTTGTTTTGCAGAGATTCATTTGAATGCTGACGAAAGTGCTTGGAGACATGGGAATGTGCTTTAGACAAATGCTGTATGAAGTGTAGTGTCCAAGTAAGCTGTAGCATGCAGACTTGCAAAAAAAAACCCAACTTACTGGCTCTCCTCCAGAAGGATACAGCAGTTATCATATTCCTGGGAACTATACCCTCTTTGTTTTCCTCTCTTGCTTGAGGAAGGAGTAATTTTTACTACAATTACAGTGAGTGTAAATAATGACATCTGTATGCTGAAAGTGCTTTCTGCCCTGCTTCTATTTTTGGAACTGTTAAGATAATGTTTGATTACAGAGGAAAGTGGCAGTAATGGAAGAAATAATAAATCCAGAATGTTATGGTGACTCCCTAGCACCATGTTGCTATTCTGATAATGATTCAAAAGAAGCACACCAAACGTAATTTTCTTAGGCTGGAGAAAACAAGTAAAAACAGGGGATATAAAGAACTGGGGTTGTACATGTGACCCAAAAGAAACTTGAGAAATGGCCTTGATTCTGTGTACAAGTATCTTGTGGGGGAGGGGGCAGGGGCAGAAATGCCAGTTATTCCAGGGCTTTTCAATCTAGTTAGCAAGGCTCAGAATAGCCATGGTTGAAGATTAACAAAGGTCAAAAATAAAATTAGAGGTCAGGCATACTTTTTGAACAGTGTTTACTTGTGATAAATATTGGGAGGAGCAACTCAAGGAAAAGATTAATTAGTTGATTATTGATGTCTTCCAAACAAGTCTAGGGTCTGAGATACAGGCCTCAGGTAAGCAGACGTGAATGGCCTTAAATGGTCACGTCTTTTGTTCTGTTGCTCACCTGATCTTCTTTTCTGACCCTGTGAACCAGGCACATCTGCAATGAAAACTGATGCCTTACAGTCTTCTAGGCCTCTTTTTCAATATTAAGAAAAGGATTTGGAGTCCATAGAAAATTGAACTAATCTAATGCAGAGAACAGAACACTGTCCTCTGTATTAGTTCAAACAGTTAATTAAACTTCCCTACAATACTACAAAGAACAGTCTCCAATCTCTTCCTTAAAAATGTGGATAAACAGAGAGCAGACCTTAAGTCCTATAGGATCAGTAGCAGCTAGAGCCCATTGTTTGTATACGAAGACTACACAATACATCATACAGATACCTTATCTGTAGGTTTCACACTGACAGACCTTCAGCACTCACCTGCAAGTTTCCCAGGCTGGCACAAATTACCTGCTGCAGTTTATCAGGTTGATAGATGCTTAGGAATACATGGACTTTAAGAAGCTGATGTTGTCCTGTAAATTGTAGGCCTCTGTTTTTGATGCACTATAGCGACTTCCTTCCTTCCTATCTCTTTTGAGACTTACAGCAAAGAGAGCACTTGACAGCCTGAAGAGAACAAATTACTGCCCATCCAATCTACCAGTTCTCCTATATTAAACCTGTTTGCTAAGTATGGTAAGTAGTGACTGCCACAAACTGGGACCACTTTTTTCCTCTGGGAAGGAGGAAATGTTTTGCATAATTGAAATACTTTTTAGTAGGGAAGGAGAGTTCAAAATCCATTTCAAGATCACATGCACCCAAAGTATACAGAGTCCTCTGCTTGAAATAACAGAATAAGAATACCAAGGTTATTTCAGTTCTGATCACCATGCTCAGGCTCAAAATAATCAAAGCATGTTATCTGGATCCCTGCAATAATATGACTCACCAGCTAATGAGGACAGCGTCTAACACAATCTTCTGTTGCTTTTTAAGATATGGAAATAAGGAACTTCTAGTACGACTTAATCTTCAACATTTCTTTTCCCATTTCTGTTAATTCATTTTCAGAATAACTCCTAAAATATGGTATCTTCTCTCTGTCAATTACAAGAAGTAGAAGACATATCTCAGTTATTATATACTAGTTTCTTGTAGTATGAAGTTGCCCAAGGGCCCCTCCGATACAATAAGGGGCCTGAACATGTCTGATGAAATGATTGCTGTGCCCACAACCAAGAACAAAGCATGATCATTACAAGAAAAAAAAGAAAAGCTAACAATAATGGAAAATAAAATGTGTTTGCCTAGTTTTTGCCTGTTTGCAGAAAAACAACGTGCCCTATGGATAAAGGAATAAGAAATGCAAGTTTCCCAATCTCTTTTCTATGATTCTAGATTGTGCTCTTATCACCTTCCGTTCACAGCTTGCTTCCCACAGCCCTCTGGTTGTGAGTGCTGATGGGTACCTTAAAATGGCCTCAGACTTGGCAGGTGTTGGGTGTGTAGAAGGAACCAGGTGTCAGCCAAACTTGTGGCACCCGTGGGCTGCTGCTGACATGGTTTTTGTGTGGGGCTGAAATGTTGAGCAGGCCATGGGGTGAGAGATTTGTTTCTTCTGGCCTCAGCTGTCTAAAATTTGGCTGCCTGAAGCTGAGAAAAGGCTGTGATCTTTCTCTACCAATAATAGAGAGTATATGCACCTCCAGATACCTGAGATGCCTGTCTTAGGGTGGCATGAATTGCTCTCTAGACATGACTCTTCTCATCCATTGATTGTGAGGGGAACACGTGGGGGATGAAAAGCTTCAGCAACTAACTTTTGGGTGTCTGAACTGGGGGATTTAGTGAGCAAACTGGAGCACCTCAGTAAAAGGTAAGAGTCAGGGAGATTTTATGAATGGTCACAAGGTAAGAGATCTCTGAATTCAAGTCACGGCTTTCCAGCTGATTTGCTGGATGATCCAGTAGTAGCAGTGGCAGTGCTGCCAGCATCCTTCTACTGAAGAACACCAATCTGATTGTGCTGCTTTTTTTCTTCACTCTCAAAGGTCGCCACTGTGAGGTCCATCAGATGACTGGAAACTACATGTGGGACCAGAAGGCAAATGTATCTTTTGATATTGGTGTGAATAAAGAAAGCCTGCTGCCTCTCTGGTGGAATGGATCAGAGCCTTTGTGGGTCACAATGATGAAAGCTAAAAAGAACGTTTCCATGTACTACTGGCCAGGTTAGTATGTGAAAAGTTGCTACAGTGCATCTTGACATCTGAGCACTCCATATGCTGTAGGAATGGTTCTCTAATACAGTTCTGAAATACAGATAGGAATTTTATGTTCTTTACTAACCACACATAGAAATGAATTAGCTCTTCTTCGGTCATGATAATTTGCATATGCTTAGAAAGGAGGAGACTGAAGTATCACTAGAGGCAGCTTTCCACTAAATGCTAGCTTCAGGAGGGTGCTGGCTTGAAGAGCCTCCCTTCCTCTGTCAAGTGCTTGTTCCTCTTCCCACCTGTAACTTCTGCTATGCTGAGTGGTTGCTCCACGAATGGTTCATGGTCCAGTCAAAGTTAAACAGTAACCACCCTCCCCCAAAGGCTTCCTTGGTTATAATCTGGAAATCAGTAGCTGAGAGCTGAAGATGATCTGCTCTGTGGGGACAAGAAAATCCAGCTGAAAGCAAAGCCTCCTTGTCCTCTGGTCCCCCTTCATTGTTAATTCATCTGAGGTCCCAGTTGTTCTGAGTCTGAGACATTCATTTGGAGGGACTTGGCCTTTCTGTTCCTCATTTGTTAGATATTGGACCACTGGAATGACTAGGGATGTGCAATAATGAGTCCTTTTTAACAAACAGAAGTATTATATCCCCTTAGGCTATACATCTAGGGACTCACATGGAAATAGATGTTCCAGCTGAGCAACCAGACCAAATCCCTTGCAAAGTACCCAGATTCTCAACTTTCTAACCTTCTGACTGCTACCTACCCTAAGCAGTCTGCAGTCTCAATGTGTAAGTGCAGGCTGGAGGACCACAGAGCTGTTAGAAGAGCTGTACTGAATACAGCCAGCGCCAGCAGGGCAGTGGCAGCTGACTCATGCCGTGGGCTCCTGGCCAGCTTGTCTCTGCATCCCAATGCACATGTGCCTGGCCACAGTCTTTCCATGCAATGTGGCTAATGGTGCCCTGGCAAAAAGCCCACAATTCTAAGGAATGGGAAGAAAGAGTGAACCAAGATGAAAAACATTGAAAAGCCATCCAGAGTGTTTCTACAGTACTGAAGAGCAAAAAGATCTGACGATGACAGTATTGCCTTATAGACTCAGAGGCAGTCAAAGAGCTTAGATCAGCCCTTAAAAAATGGTGCTTCCTATTGAAGATGTCCCAAGTGATCTAACAGCAAGGCAAATAGCAGGATATAGAAATTATACAAAAATGTTGGAATTCTTCTAAAAATTTACAGAAATCTCTCTTTCTGTAGACTATTAAATTTTAACTACTATTGTAATTGCTCTCGATAGGTATAATTATGTACTGAATAGATGCAACAGCCTACAGAGAGTTGCTAAAATCCAAAAAACCAGTATCACTTTCCATTAAATGCTTTTGGACTTTACCTAGCTCCTTCATGTTCCCCTTTGAGCAGTGTTTCCCAGGGAGAAGATGTATGAGGTGTGTATATATATGTACCCTGTACACATATGTATACCCTTCACTCTTCTCTGCCTGCTATTTCTAGCTGAAAATTGCAAGAAACAATAGAGCCCCCCTTTTCCTAGTGCTTATGCTCCCCAGTGTATGCATGGACCCTCTTACAACACAGAGGGGGAATTTTTTGCATGGATCTGGTATTTTAGCTATGGACTGTGACATGTATCTCTGTCGGTCCTTAATTATTTAGCTGTGATGGCTGACCTTTGGCAAAGCCATCAGGGCTTCAGTTCAGCAAAAGCTGAAGCACATGTTTATTTTAAGGGTATTCGTGGTCTCAAAGGACACATTGGCCATACAGGGTCAGGCACAGGAAGCAGGGTGCAATGTGGAACTATTGAACTAAAACACAGGGTTGTTGGGCTGCAGTAGAACTCCAGGTATAACTGGGGTGAACAGAAGTCACTCCAAATGCAACAGCATTTATTACATTTTCCCTATATGATTTTTTTTTTTACCATTTTCTAGTTCCATAGTAAGGACAAAATTCTTTCTAAAAATTCTGATCTATCATTTTAAAGCTTAAATTCTTAACAAGCCAATTGAATGAGGAGCTATACCAAACAAAATGAAAATAAAAACCCAAGAATTAATAACCAAGGTGAATAGAGGTCCCACAGACATTTGCACCACATATGATCTGCTATTGGTGATTAGCTTTCCAGCTTAAAGATTCACTGCTGCTTAGTAATGAATCTTGCAAATACGATAAAGATCCAAACAGGAAAAGTTTGGGAAACTCTTAACAGGAACTGCAATATATAGTCAAATTCATCACACTTTCTTCTGGAAGATGCTATTTTCTCTTTAGCCAGCAGTGAAGACAAACTAGATCAATCAACTGAAAAAAATGCATTGGAAATGCCAGAGTGCTGATTCCCAGGACTAACTTTTACCACTGCCATTTCCTCCTCAGAGAGAGTTCCAAGCTTTGCAAAGTCTGAACCCAAAATCTGCTGCTTCATTTTCTTCCCTACATTCCTCTCTCATGTGTAGTCAGTGCTTAAAGAAATAAAATCCAGACCCCAGCACACAGGAACACAGAGCAGGAGGGCTCTCGTATGTGAACAACCATCACAACAGCTTTATCTGTGAGCCTAACATAAACCCTGCAAAGACAACTCATGGGCAGAATTCATCTGGGATCTCTTGACTCTAGAAGCAAAGGAGACAAACTATCACCATGCTGGGGGTCCCAAACACCACTTCTGCCAAAACATAAGGCCTTGGCTTGTGGGGACATTTCTCTCCTTTCTTCATGCTGTGCATGGGATGAAGGGCATAGCCTCACACCCAGGTTGCCTCTTGGAAGCACTGCTGCTCCAGCAGATGGAGAATGCCCAGAGGAGTGCATGAGCATCCTGGCAGCACCGTTGAGGTCAAAGCTTTGGAGTGGTCCTCACCCTCAGCCCAGTAAGTGGTGTCATCCCAGATGCTCAAACTCCTTCATTTCCCAACAGCCTATGCCACTGCTTCAGCTGAAGTGCAGTGACAACTTCTCTAAACACTGAAATGAGAGACAGAAGGGGGAAGAAAAAATACTCTTAACTCAACTTTTGCCATTTAAACACAATTTTTACCAGACTGTACAGCCAGTCTGGAAAGTTTTCAAAACCTTCTGTTATGACATGAAGTGTCCAACTCTTAAATAAATGTTTAGAAACGCAATTTAAAGCTGGCAGAGATTCAGGTCCCCACGTCAGATAGCTAAAGAGGGGTCTATATATCACTCTGAAAGAAGTCCTTATTCCTGCTCCAGCAGTTTAGGTTTTTAAATAAAAGTTTGGAATCATACAAAACTATGCAGATAGGTATCTAGCATTACATCTCAGTAAACACAGCTTAACTATTTGTAGTTTAACCAAGAAATACTTAGCATTCCCTTTGGCTGTCTCCAAATCTGTTTAAATTTCCTTTCCCATAATACCTGAATGAGAAAATTTACCATCTTTCCTGGACTCTACCAAAATGAAATTTAAATATTAAAGGGTCTTCATGGCCAGTATTTTGGACTTGAAAAAGCCCTAACATTAAAAACCCTAATTTAAGTTCTATTCATCATAGAGGTTAAAAAAAAAAAAGGAAAAGGAAGTTCTTGGTGTCTAAGCAGCTTGAATTTCCAATGGTACTGTCAATGAACTGCACACTTGAAGATCACTATCTCATGGCCAAAATGATTTCTAGTTGTTGCTACTCTGTAGTCTTTTATGTCATGCTCATCACTTGACAATCTAGAAATAGCAAAGATATCTCAGCAACTAAAATATTCCAGATCCCCAAGAGATTAATACCCCCAGTTAAAATTATCTCATGACTAATTCTGAGGAATGTTATTTGAGAAAATTACAATCTGATGTCAGTATCTGAAGAAAAAAAGAGGCAAAATTATCATATTAGTCACTGGCTATTAGCAGTTATCCACCTGAACTAAAACGCAAGGCATTTCTAATGACTTTCCAAATGCATTCTTAACTTCTTGCCTGGTTTTGGAAACAATCTTGAGCCAGACTCAAGTATCAAAGGAGAAATTGGCTCCAAAGTTCCAGTTCAATCCTGAAATACTAGCAAAGGCCATAGAAGACTTCTGCTCACCTCTAGCATCTGAGGTAGATGAAAGCCCTTGTTTTACTGCTTGTAGCACCCAGGACATCCTGCAAAAGACTGAGGCTCTGCACCCTCAGGGCAGGGGAATTCCTGGATATGACATCAGGCCTTTCGTGGAATACATTTTTCTGACGATTTGGTTAAGTATCAGCTGGAACCCATCTCTGTGGCACAGTGTAATTTCTTGGGAATGCTGTGTGCAGATGTATAGAAATTTTACTGTGGGATGATCTAGGCAGTCAGTTCTTGTCAAGTAATCTGCTGGCTGTTTATCCAGGCTCCAGAGAACTGTCATGGTGGATCATGGTGGAGAGATGAACACCAAAGTATCTTCATGCAGAAAGGGAAGATTACATGATATGTTTGGGGCAACAGGGGAAGAATGAAAAGTAAGCACCATCCCACAATTTTAATAGAAATAAAAACTAGATAGAGGTTCAAGAGTAGGCAAATGTATTTTTACAGGAAAGTAAATCAGTTGACTACATTTGATGTTTATTATTGCAAGTAATTAATTAATCATAATAGATGTGGTCCCTTGAAACAAAGCATGCGGACACCTGGGAGCTGCTACCATAGGCAAGCAGACTGAATCTGTCATGTGTGCTGTGGCCCTTTAACTTTCAGAAAGGGTAATTTCCATCTGATTTATCTGGCTTTCTGCAAATCAGTGAAGATTTAAAAAATTTCCTAAGCTTAAACATTCAAGTTTTTCTAATCTTTGGTGGTACTCCTGAACCGTCACATCAGAAGACTCTCAGCCAGCTTGGCCTGCAAGCTGTGTGCTTTTCCCTGTGTCCCAGTACTGCACCTCAGTGATGTGAGCTCATGGGAGCTCAGATGCAAGACTGACAGATTCTCTTTATTGACTGTCCCAGTAAGCAAACCACTGTAAATCACCTCTGATAGTAGCTCTGCTTGCTCTAGGGCCCTCTCTGTACTTACACGTTCTCACGCCCCAAGCAACAAGTCAGCTTATGACAGTCCTTAATGCCTATCACTTTCCTCCCAAAGGAGAAGCAGAGGGACCCAGATATAGACAGATTCAGGCTTTGGCTTAGAGTTGCCTTTTTGACCAGCCTGTGTTGCTGTATACAGAGGCCATTTTGCAAAAGGTGGGGTTTTTTTGGTTTTGATTCCTCCTTGTGCCCCAGGAATATATCAGAAAACACCTGTGATGGGAGGACTCTGGGGTACTGGAATAATAATTTGCATGAATCCATTGTTTCTGGAAGCATACTTCTTTTAAATATTAATATTATTCAGCAGCATAGTAACTGGAGAGCAAAAGGGCAAAGAAACCTCACAAAAACATGTTTTTCTATGTTCAGGGCCATGTTCTCCTGTAGGATTTGTTGCTATAAATTTTTAGGCCACAAAACAGACTTTGTTTTGCAAGGAAGCCTGCAAGTTACCAAGAGTGTTAATTGGTTTACACTGTTTAATAAGACCTCCTGGGAAACAGATATAATAGCGGAGAGTTAGTATCACATAATAAAATACGGTTTATAGAGGATATTACAACATAAGATACAGTGTGTCTAACTGGAAAGTATTTGCTGAACTTTCAGAGAACAATATCTAAATCTATTATGTTGGAAGCCTGAAAATGAGGCTATATGGCCACAGTAGTTAAAATATAAACGAGCTGGTGATTTAGGTGGAAATGGTCTGCCACGAGGGAACCAAGCATTTTATTGTGGGAAGATCACACAGAGACCTTCCTTTAGAGAGGGAAATAAAAGGATCCAATGTACAGTTTGCTACAAGCACTTGTCAAACCAACCTCTCTCCCCTTTTCCCTTGCCAACCACATCGTTTCCGGCAGGGAAGGCGTAAGGTAAGTAACGTCACAGGGAATTTACAGACCTGAACTTGGACCCCATGGTGTGAGGTCTGTGATCAAGGTGAAATAGCAGAGCTTACCACATTTTTTGCTCGTAGGTTGTGAGGTCGAAATCCTTGGAGTCAGACCAAGTTACTGCCGCGAGTACTTCAGCGTCCCAACAGACAAAAACTTCGCAGATGCCATCAGTGATGCCCTCAATTCTCTGTGGTACGTCACTAGATTTTTGCAGTGTGGGGTTTCCTCTCTCTAGGACAAGTACTTGGATTTACTATCAGGGAGATTTTCAGGATGGGCTTCCAGGTAGGAAGATGGGGGCCAAAACTGCTTTATAGTATCATCATAGAAACGACACCGTACCAGAAACAGGCCCTTACATTAAGAGTGGAGAGAAATATGTGCTCCTCTGTTTCTTTGTAGGGCACAAAAAAGAGTAGCTGTCCTGGCTTACTACTTTTAATTTGCTGTTTCAAACTACTTCAGGATGAGCCTGTGCATGCCTATTCACTGACCTGCAAGAAAAGGCTTTGAAATGCTTGGATTTAGAGAGGGAATTGGGAAATTCTGAAATTCAGCTCCAGTCACTTGTTTATGAGACTGATGCTTTGGCTTTTTCTTCATTTTAGAACACCTCAAGCAAAATATTTTTGGAGAGGGCATTCATTTCGTGCAAATATGACTATAGAATACAGTAGAATAGAAGAGTTCAGTTGGAAGGGACCTACAACAACCATATAGTCCAACTGATGGAATATATCCCTCAGACAACTGCTAGGAAAAATGTATGTTCCATATCCAGCTTTCAAGTTCCACCATCTCTCATCCGAACATTTACAAGAGACAATTCCACATAGGCTGTAAAATCAGGGAAGATTGCACCACCACATGCAGAGCCAATGCCTTACCTTGGCTATAACTAAGCTCCTTCTTTTAAAACCTTGTTGGTTCCATGATTAATCCAATCCTAGGAAACCCTTCTACTTTATTATTTGTAACTCCATAGCGATTCGCATCTGAAAAGTTTTGTATTCCGATGCTGTGTTGATTGTTCTTGAAATAAAGGCTCTGAAATGATGAGACACTGTTGGAGATGTTGCTCCCAGTTGCACACTGGGTCCTGCTGCACAGATGCTCACAAATCAGTGTTGTTTGCAGCATGGGCTTAGACAGAAGGTGTCTGAGACCATGTGAGAGGTTTTATCCTGAAATTATTTAGCTTAGATTTAAAGAAAGTTACCTGCATGTGACATGAGGAAGTCATATGAGACACAGGAGTCTTTCTGGAGATTTTGCAATGCTTTTAATTCAGTGAATAAAACAAGGAATGGAAGACATAGTACAGACATCAGCTCTGACTTCTGGTGGAAACCCAGATTTACTGTAGAAAGCTTTATGGTCTGATATAATTTTGGGATGGGTCAAGATATAGTTGAAGCTTCCTGCCTGGTTTCTGTGAAGCACAGTACATAAGGCTGCTCGGTGCTGGTTTTCAGCTCTGTAATTGTCAGCATGGTTAAAAGTGAAGCATAAACTGCTCAGAGTTCCAGCCCTTGAAGCTGTTATTTTGGGTAGCTGGAGAGTTTCGATAGCTAATTCATTCCAAGCCACAAGGCTGTCTGCTGCTGTCTGTGGTGGAAAAGGAAAGGGACACAAGAGTGCTGTGGAACAACTTGCAAGAGGTGAAAGCTGATGATTTCAAGGAAAGTGAAAATCCCTGCCACAAGATGTCTGCCATAAATAACAGCTACAGTCTTCTGAAGTGCCCAAATCCTACAGATCATCCCAGTGCTGCAGGAGGTCCTGTCTCTGGTGTCTGTTTACACACCAACCCTGGTGAATTTCTTCCTGAGTTCTTTTTCTTTAAACTAAAGTGTCCTGTCTCCAACAAGGCAGGAAAGAGGAAAAAGGAATGATTTTAGATAAAATTAACAATCAGGTTTGGGTGTAAATATTGCAGGGACTTGAAGTAGGAAGGGAGGGTAGAGAATGAACAGTTCAAAAATCTGGTAGGTTTTCCTTATTCTTTCTCTCAGTCATCCTCTTTGTTTATTTCTTTAAGATTTAGAAGAAAAAGTTCCATGCTGCTGGGCCAGCCCATAAGAAGTAACACCTCTGAAATGTTTTTACTGTAGGCATATTCATTTAGCAGGATTTAGCATCTCTGAGTGGAAGAGTCTTGAGCTTGTCATCTATATCTTTTGGAAGTGCTTTTGACTTTTGAAGCTGTTCAAAGGCTGGCAAATGCAGTGTGTTTCCTTTCCATATCCCAGGTAATTGGAAAAGCCCATTAGGCTGAGACTGTCCTTAGCTACATGTGGGAAAACAGCCTGTGGCAAGAGCAGTCTGTTGCCTGGAGCAGTGCCTTGCTCACTTGCCCTAATGGCAGGTATTAGTAGTTAAAGGACTGCACTTAGGCACCCACCATTAGCAAACCTTGCAGGGACTCCAGGGTAGAGAGACAGAGCCCTTTATTGTGGCGTGGTGGCCTAGGGTCTGAGCAAGGAACGCCCGGGCCCATCTGAACTTCACTGAAGTAGAAAGTTTCATCAGCGCAAGGACAGAAGTACCTAACTCATCAGGGAGCCACTGAGCTTCCCTCGGAAAAGGAAATCATCCTTCAGGAATATTCTCCAGTCTCTTCAAACAGGTGCTTCAAGACCACTATTTAGACCAAGAATATTCAAAATAAAGTCAAGCATCTGTTTTTGGCAAGTGAAACTAAAACCTCCCTTGTATCTTTTCCACAACTGTAACTTGAGGGCTGTTGTAATCTACCTATTTTCCTGGACAGGTGTCATGAAGTCTTCATCGTGCTTGCAAAGTGTGCTGGTAGAATATAAAACACTTTTTGGTATTGCCATCAATGCTGTCCAACTTTCTTCAGAAATCTTTTCTTAGTCATTTATTTGGAAAGTTACTGGTGATGGAAGAAGACAGGACTAACACACAGAAAGACAGAATACTTCTCCCATGCAAGCCAGGATAAGGGTTTTCTTAGAAAACCCTTTTTTTTCCATAGAAAAACAGGCAAAAATGGAAACAAAGTCAAACTCCAGATGTGCTGTACCAAATCCTGCAAACTCCTAAGCATGCTGCATTACTGGAGCTTGTCCCATTGAAGTTATTAAATATTCTTCCTTAAAGCACTGAGCCCTCACTGAGAAATCTCACCATGGCCTAAATGAGATTGCTTGTTTTATGCAATAAATCTCTTTCTTAGCTTCTATCTTGATCGAATTGATCATTTACTTACATAAATTAGTTTAAGTAGCTCATAATACAGGCACTGCAGCAGAAGAGAACTATTTCAGTAGGTTCAATGACTGTGTATGCAATAGAGAAATTACAGGGTTAAATTTTACAAAATAATTTTTGCCTAATACAGATGGAAAGTAACACTTAAAATGAAGCTGGGGAGAGGGGAGGGCTGCTTCATTTAAATTACTTTAAAATCTTGAAGAGGGAGGAACAACACTGTTCTGCAGGGCCAGCAGTGGAGAAATTCCCACCGCAGCAGATACCTTCAGCTTCTCACAGGACTGCTTCTCTGAGGCCTTCTGCAAACTGAGAAATGCAAATGACAGACTCTAATCCATTCACTCAGTCCCTCACCCCTGATTTTGCCTCTTCTGTCCCACTCATTACACCAGACTACCCAGGTGTCTTTAATCAGAGACGCTGGACCTGTCAGGACATAACAAGTCTTTTTGTAGGGATCTTGATATGGATGAGCACATGTAATATGTATGGCATGCTCTGCCATATATTAAGTACAGCACAAAAAGACTGGGTCTGAACTTCATAAGCATAGGTTTGTGATTTTATCCACACAACTTCCCTCAGGGAGATTTACAGTGAACAGTAAAGTGGTCATGAAAATGAAATTAAGCGCTGATGTGTGCACTTATCCCCACTAATTAGGCTGAGAGTAGTCAGTGCAGAAAAGTGTGATCAGCTAAACTTGAGCAATTCGGAGATTACCTTAGTTTCCCTTGCTCATATTCCTGAATAAAACCCCCTTAATCTCATCCCAGTTTATACTGCGTGGTATTTTGTAAGGAAGAGCACATCCTGAGTTGACCTCTGTGGTTTGGAAGACCTCACACAGGAGAAAGCCAGAAGTGCCAAAATTTAATTAAAGCACATTTGACTGGTAATTCCCATAATCCTTTTAACAGGGGCATTCAGCAGAGAAATCAGAATTTCTTTGTTATTAAAGGGGAAGCTGTCTTCCTAATTCAAAGAGGTTAGTAACAGACTGCCAGGCCAGCCTATGCTTGCACATGGCAGTTTCCACCTGCTGCCTGTGATGGGAGTCTCAGGCAAACTCAGGAGACGCTGGGTGTGAATAATGAGCCCAGCAGTGCAATAAGTGGTAGGACAGCACAGGCTGGCAGTAGAAA
The DNA here is from genome assembly GCF_000691975.1 of Corvus brachyrhynchos. NCBI lineage: Eukaryota > Metazoa > Chordata > Aves > Passeriformes > Corvidae > Corvus > Corvus brachyrhynchos. The sequence goes on from NW_008240046.1 coordinate 12,812,104, forward strand.
ACGGAGGTTTGTGGCTCTACATGCTGGTGAAGATAACGATGACAGCAGCCAGGAGATCTCCATACGTGTCAGCCTTTCACTCCTTGCCCTCTCTCCCACGCCCAGCAACAACAGCGCTGAGATGGCCGCAGTGTACTACGAGCGCATTGATGTGGAAGGCCACCACTATGGCCCTTTGTCCCAGCAGCGGAAGAATGCTTTGAGGGAAGTGGACAAAGCCTTGAGCAATATGATCTCACTCATCAAGGTGAGTGGCACCCAAAAACCCAGCTCCTGGGTACCTTTGGAAAAGGCTTTTAAAACTGGTCTTTTTTGGCACTGCCAAGAGCCTGTTTAACACCTGTAACTGAATGCAGTGGCTGTAAACTTTTATTTCCTGAGAAACAGACTACTGAGATCATGGGGAGTTCAAGGCACCATTACCCTGACTATTATTTTCATTGATGGCATTATAACCCTCCTGGTAGTAGGGTAGCCTACAGACCTACAGTAGCCCCAGGAAGCCACAAACCAATATATGTGTTGCTCTGTTTATGACATGTGTTGCCAACTGAACTTTATTGTAGGCGAAGGAATCAAAACTGTGTTTCCTAAGGTTTGTGGAATCAGACAATTAACTTTTATAGTAGGTTTTATGACAGTATTCAGGACTCTGTACTTTAAACTTGGTTTTAAAAAAGAACATTATCTAAATGATTTTGCAGTGAGAAAATATTTTGGGTAAATGGAAATTCTATGAATATTTCTGACAATGATAAATGCATATTGGAGTTTTTTATGTGTTTCAGTGAAGAGAGGAATATGTATCTTCAATTTCACTAAATATTAAAAGCTCTCATGCTAAGTAAAAAGAAAGAGAGAAACACCTCTTCCGCAAGTGGTATCACAGCAAAATTGCTGAATGGACTTATTTTGGAAAAACTCTGGTGCCAACCTCTCAGAGCAGCAAGTAAAAGTGGGTGTCCACCATTATGGGTGGTGGCAAAGCACATTGCAGGCCATTTGTGGACGTGATCCTTCTGACCAACTTCCACAGAATCAGTGGAGGTCAAACGGTGATTTCAATTTTCCAGCCAGCACACATAGTGCAAAGCTCTTACCTGGTCCTAAAAGTTGTCATCCACTTGCTTCACAGAGCAAAGGCCTTCAGAATGATATCAACGTCCTCCTCTTCTCTGATCATGGGATGACAGACATCTCTTGGGCAGATAAAGTGATTGAGCTGAAAAACTACATCAATATGAGTGACACCATACAAATGAAGGACCGAGGTCCTGTTGTGAGCCTCTGGCCAGCTCCAGAGAAGCATGCAGAGGTGAGTACAGCCTAGTGGTACCTCTTAGGTTTGTGTTTTCTCAGTTTTTATGCCAATTGTGTCTTTTGTTTTCTCATAACATCCAAATACTGCTCTCAGAGATGTGTTCAAAAAATCAGCTCTTATCAGGAGTCAGACTTGGATCCTGTGACACCCTTGTGATGCTGGTTTCCAAAGGAAAATCACACCAGCCAAATCAAAAAGCATGAACTTTCACTGTTATATGGCAAGGACACATGCTTTTAAGCCCCACCACTATTAACTTCTGATAAATAGCTGAAAGATTTTAGCTCAAAATGCACTTTTAGGATTTTATCTGTATTAGTCAATCTGTTGACACTCTAGCTGGGATTTTCAAATGATCCGGAGCAGGTTCAGTATTTATATTCCAGTAAACTCCCACAGACGAATCAACTCCATTAGACCAGAATTGCAAAATGTATTTTTTTACAATATTTTCCTTTGTGGAATTTTTGATTAAGCATGTTGGATTGAGTCAACCATAAAAGCTCAATGCTAGAACTGCAGGATTTTGAGGGATAAATTAAAACAATAGAGAAAAATTTGAAAATCACTTGAAAAGAATGAAAATTTAGTATCTCTGACTAATAGACTACTACACTACAGTCTAACCAGCAACCAGTGCATGAGAAGTCATTATTGCTCTCCTCAGGATATAGATGAGTGGATGTACAAAATGGGCAAGCAATTCCCCAGGCAAATCATTTTGGTTTCTACATTATATTTTATCCAGTTACATTATATTGTAGCCCGTGCAATTTTTTTAAAGAGATTATTTGCTGATTTTGCACCCAAACAGTCTCTTTAGGAACTGTGTATCTGTGATATTGTGAACATTTCAAATTAGTGCCAGAACTGAAAATTGTCTTAGAGGCATGCACGAGCAATTCACTTGCAAGTGCATCACAGGGGATCACAGCACTGATATGCTTAACTCAGAGCTCCCTGTTTTTGTAGGCCAGACCTTCAAATAAGGGCAAGTTGCAACTTCACACTGTCATGGGGTTTCATCCGACAAAGCTCTTCAGCACATGCTGCTCTCTCATTAAACAGCCTAATATTCCTAAGGAGAATAAAGTACAATGCCTTACACTATGGTTTTGTTTCTTTCCTTCATTTCTTTTTAGGATTTCTTGCTGGAGGGCTAGCTTTTTAAGCAAAATGAAGTTGAGTTTCAGTTTCCCAATAGCTAGATTCTCTATTTCTAATTAATTTTAAAGAGCTATGTTTATAAGTTGGAGTGTATTAAAACGTAATGGTTATCACCTCTAAGAATTACCCCATTTCAAAGCACCAGAACTACTGGTTACCACTCTCTAGCTCCAGTCACGGTGGGAGGAACTGTGCCATCACACCCTGGTGCTGTCCTTATGGTCACTGCACATCAGTGCACATATCTGGCACACATATACACACAAGGGCAACTTAGCTGAAAGGCTGGTGAAGAACCTATCACTCTTTGAAGAATTGAGCTATTTATTCCTGAAGATTATTTATATTTCACTGGTGAAAGAACAATATAGGGTCTGGGGACTCCAATAGCTGCCTTCTTTATGGCATATGAACATATTTTTCAGGCATTTGAAATATATTTTCTGAATAATTTGGGGTTTAATGACATTTGTGTGATATTCCAGACAGTATGATTAATATTAATAAACGACTTGCATAGCATTGTGCAGACTCAAAGCTGCAGGCTTTGGCTAATTAATCTTACATCAGATAACTAACGAAGCAGATAACTGAGCACTATCAATTCCTTGATAGTGATTGACTGGGTACGTGCAAGAAACACAGGGGAGGTGACAATAATTCTCCACTCAAGAGCACAAAGAGGGAATGAGTGGCAGAGGCTAAAGACAATAATAACATTTTTTCACACCTGTACACAGTCCACATGGTGCCTTTGAGTGTCTCTCACGACTTCACTTACTGCTTCCTGTGAAGGTGTCGTTTCTCCTGGTCTGTTTCTGTAGGCTGGTATACTCACATGTATACATTTGTGAATGTGTGTATTATAAATACACATAATACATGAATTCACGCATTCCTACGTGTTTATGATCTGAGTTTTCAGAATCTCCTAAACCACATGAGCAGGTTTTGTTCAGCCACGATCTTTGGACAGGCAAAGTCCTGGTTTGAATGATTAGCTATTACAGGGGATTAGCCATTTTTCAAATTCAGGTGTTTCCATATACCCATGGGTGTATTTATCATCTTTACAGCCATATGGTGTCCTAACATTTTTTTGCTTTGCAGATATATCAAAAATTGAAAGCTGTGGAACACATGGATGTTTATAACATACAGGATATTCCAAACAGGTTTTTCTACAAAAAAGGAAAATTTGTGTCTCCCCTAACTCTCGTGGCTGAAGAAGGATGGTTCATAGTAGAGGTAAAGTATAGAAGCAAAATACTTACACAGGAGTGTGAAAAGGTGCAATATATTGCTGATCATTGAGTTAAAGTCAATGGGCTAACTACAAAACTAATGTCAATTTTTGCTGTGTACTTAAAAGAACTTAAAGAAATTGCAGCTTTCCTAAAGGCTGACAGTTAAATAGTCAGGATGACCCTTTTTTCTTTGTTGTCATAAAGCAGGAATAGTTCTCATGTTTCATATTCCAGTTTTGTTGCCTTACTCTTCTTCCCCCTGCCATCTACCTTCATTTCAGGCACAGAAAGAGTCCTTATTATCCCTCCATTCAGCAGTACCTTGTGGCAACTTTTCCTTCTGCCTGGCTTTCCACCTGCCAGACTGTCCTAAAAGCGCCCCATTTCTCCCAAGCTCTCCAGTCTCAAAAGGGTCAGACTGGGGGTTTATTCCTCAGAGATGCCCAGTGAACATACTGAAAATCTGGGAACTTGTTAAGCAGAGAACCCACGCATGAAGAGATTTTTCATACTAACTTATTTTTTTACTATAAATTGTTGTGTTATTTTTGCTTGTGTCACTACCAGGCACCTCCACATTGCAGATACTAATTGCAGCTCAGCACATCTCAGAGGGTGAGGCAATTGCATATCTTCTAAGGAGGTAAACTGAGGAGTGGTATTAAGTGCTTTGCCCAAGGCCATACATGAGGTCAGTAAGTTGGCAACAGAACCAAGGAGTCCTGGGTTTCTTTCATGTCCCAGCATAGCCAGTGCACATCATTGCCTTGCAGGTTATTGTAACTCAGCCAAGCATCTTCTTTCATGACCTTCAGAGCTACTGCTCACCAAGCTTTGCTCAGGACAGTCCACACTACCACATTTCTCACTAGCCAACCTGAATTTAGCATAGTAGCTTCTACAGCTGAATAAAAATGCACCTCTAAAAAAACCTGATGGTTTTTGAGTACAGATGGGTGAGTACCACACTTCTGATTTTGAAAAAAAAAGTTTAAAAAGCCGAGTTAAAATTTAGACAGGTAAAGTAGGAATCTGAAACATCTTTTCCAAAATTATTTTTAAAAATTACAACTAAACTCTTTTGTACGAAAGTTCAAAACAGAACGTTTTTACATATTCTGTAGAAAATAAAAAAGCACTTAAAAAAATCATTGAAACTCTGACAAACCTTAATAACAGTGCAGCAAACACTGCTGCTATGATAATTATTTCTGTCTCTCTGCCCATTCCTTCCCATTGTTTCTGATTTTCAAGAATGTCCTCTCATTAATGCTGTCAGATTTTCCTTCTCTTTGGTACATTTTCATTATCTGTGAATGGGATATGAAAATGAAAGTTTCCTGTCATATTTTTAAAGAAATAATTGAGCCTTCTATTATACTTCCTGCCCAAACCACTGAAGAGAGGATGTGCAGCTCTTCCCTGTCATGCTCCCAGGGTTTTTTAACTCTCTGTTTGCTAGTGGATAGCTAAAAGCTGTTTGAAAAAGGGGATTTTGTTGTTGGTGGTGGTTTTTGAAAGAGACAAAGGGGGTGTATCTGAAAAGTTGTTTTCCTCATCAAGGAACATAGGAACTAAAGCCCACCTACATTTTGGTTAAAGCAGGATGAGGAGGGATTTCACTCTGTATCAAAGCTGATCTGCTCATGTTACCTTGTTCCCTTCACATTGAGTGAGTGGTCCCCATCCTTCAAGCAGAAGTTCCCCCAACTGCTCTCCTGCGTGCAACAATGGTGTTAGCCCTCACGGCTGCATGCTCACTCTGTACACATCCCCATTTACTTTCCCAGTGTTTAGAGATCAATTGCAGTACATTTTCTAAACATGCACATGCAGGGAAAAGTCCATTGTCCGCAGTCCCAGATACGCCTGTTTCATCTTGGAGGAGGACTGCTAGCCCAGGCTTAGTCTGAGTATGAAAAATTACATCTTGTCCGAGTCCTCCATCCCATTTGGACTTGTCAAGCAGGCACATCAGCATGCTGCCAACTCCCTGGCTCCAAAGAAGCCCCAGGAGTTTGTGGGGTTTGCTGTAAGGCAGAGCCTGATGCTCCCCAGAAGGGCAGTGCTGGGATGCTTGCATAGTCCTGTCCCTCAAGCTACTGCTGTTAGTGGCTCCATTTCATGAGCTGTCACTTCAACTGCAGTTATTAAAGTTAGTAGTATGTTTTCTGACTCAGCTGGCACCAGAAATTATGGAAATGACTGTGCATTTGACTGCACATTCTGTTGGGAGTAGGTGTCTCCTGGTTTCTGGGTGATTATGGAAAGCACACTACCTCTTCCTGCATTTGATATTTCTGGAGAAGCAACTGTGTCCAGGACATCTGACAGGACCATGGAGGGGTGTAGGTATGGCAATGTCATGATGCTGCTGAAGAACCACCACAAATTTAATGTGACTTCACTTGTCTGAAGTTGAGGCTGGTAAATGCTGTGCAGGTTGCCTGATGGTGAGCAGCACGCTCAGTCCCCAGGAATCGCAGGAACTACAGTATAAGGAGGAAGAGGAGAAGGAGTCTGTTTTCTCCTTGGCTTGCTCTGAGCACTGTCAGGGAAATAGATGGGACAGGAAAAGAAATTTGTCAGCTAAAATAGTTTAATTTAATCTGGAACTACCCAGAGAAGTTGTGGAGTCGCTCTCACTGGAGATGTTCAAGACCTGTCTGGATGCAATCCTGTGCAATATGATCTAGGACAGCCCTGCTTGAGAAGGGAGGTTGGACCAGATGATCCACTGTGATCTTTTCAATCTGAACCATTCTGTAGTATTCTGGAATTATCTGGTACATCTGCCGAGTATTACATATGAAGAAACAGGGACTTCCCCTGGAAAAGAGTTGGAAGAGCTACACCTCTTAGTCATCACTACTGCTGTCCTCAGTGCAGTCAATTTTCTTCCTTACGGAAGAAGACAAAAATCAGACTAAATAAATGTTTCTAAAAGGAAAGAGATCTTCAGTTAATCTGCTTCACCATCTGCAGGAGTTGCTGCACCACTTGCCCAAGGTGGGAATGTGGAAAACTCCTTTGGGGCATCTTCTGTGCTTCTGTGCCCAAGTGTGAAGGCCAGACCTGGACACTCTAGAGAACTGTGCAGCTCCTTCTCTGTAATTATCAGAGAAATTATTGTTGGGGTCTGATGAACTGCCAGTTGATGTTCTTTGTTTAAGTGAAATTCCTGCAATAGTTTTGGGGTTATCTGGAGTGCCACATCTGCTGCTATCCCTAAGGAGCATGGGACAGAAGAAACTCATGGACAAATTGGTCCAGCATTTTGATCAACCCCTAGGGACTGCTGATCTGACAGATATGGCACTGTTGTAGGTAAGAGCTGTTAATGCAAAGCAGGAGAAAGTAAGGAAGGAATTTAAAAGAACATCTTAAGGGCAATATGGGCAAGGAAGAATAAGATTTATAATGACAAATTAATGAAGTGTAGATCCACTGAGTAAGGAAATAAAACAGAGTCTAGGCCACAGAGAGTGGGACTGTCTTAGGTCAGAGCCAGTGTTCCTTGGAGCAAACCTCGTGCTTTAATTTCAAAACAAGTAGGGAGAAGAAATAATAATTAGAAAATACCTAGTAGGGGTGATATTTGTATTGTTAGGCTGACTAGTCAAATGGAGCAAAAATTACTTATTTTTCTAAGGTGTCAATGGCATGTGGGGCAGAACAACACACCAGCAAACCCACAGAAGTGCATGGCACTGGGTGGGAGAGCAGTGCTGCTGGCAGGCATGGGGAGAGGGACAGCACCTTGTTTACATGTGTCACATATGACTGTGGTACTTCGTGCTTGTGGCAGAAATTTACGTGAGTTGTCCTCCCCTTTCAGCTGGGAGGTGGTTACTCACTGACACAGCAAAGCCAGGAGTCACCCCTCCTGGGGATGAGCTGCTGTGCAGATAACAGCACAGTGTGGGGGCCTGATGGGGTGGTACAGCACATGGAGACACAGCATGGCACCCCACAGTGCCCCAGCACAGCCCAGTAGGCAGGCACTAACCACACTCTGCTGTTGCTACCCAGAGCAGGGACAAGCTACCCTACTGGGAGAATGGGACAGGGAGGAAGGAGGCCTGGCAGAATGGCTGGCATGGCTATGACAACGAGCTCATGGACATGAGAGGCTTCTTCCTCGCATATGGACCAGGTACAGTGCCACCATCCCTGGTGTTCCACTTCCCCTGCAGCCCCATGGTCCTTGCCCCTGCATCCCTGCAGCCCCTGGCACATCAGGACCCTGATGTAGCACTCTGCGACACCCAAAAATTACAAATAGATGGCAGGATTTCCTCACTGTGGAAGGTTTGTTGTGCTGCATCTATTTCATAGCTGAAGAAACAGGGCAGAGAGATGTGAAGGGATTTAGTCAGCCTCTCTCTGATGTCCCAGTGCAGTTACTATCTCTTTGCTCTCTTTTCCCAAATTTTGGCCTAAACTTTTAATTCTATTTGAAACACATGAGTCCTGCTTTTGTCAGGGGATTCAGACTTGCTACTGCAAGGCACTTTCTTTGGGAAGGTTGCAGTATACCTCACCCACCTGTCTGACAGGCAGACACAAAACTCCTGGTTTCCATTTCATCAGGCCCTTTAAACAGGGCAGAGCACCAGGCTGCAGCTGCAGACAGGAGTGAAAGCAGAATGTGCAACACAATTATGTCAGGCTATTAAATCTACCAAGCACACACAGTAGCTTCTGTACTTAGAAATCCGGGGTTTTTTTTAGTTTTTAGAATAAAATTGGTCTAGAAGTAAAAATAATGAACAAAATTGTTTAAAATGTTTTTGCTGAGCTATGTTGTAAATTGTATAGCATGCCACATCCCAGCCTGGTGGGCGAGTCCCAGGAAAGGCAAAGGAGCCCTTGCCCTGCAGCACCCCACATTCCAAGGGCTGAGCCCCAAGTTGCATGATGCCAACTCCTCTCTTTTGTCTGCAGATTTCCGATCCAACTACCGAGCGCCTCCCATCAGATCCGTGGATGTTTACAACATCATGTGCAGCCTGGCAGGAATACAGCCACTGCCCAACAATGGCTCCTGGTCCAGGGTGGAGTGCATGCTCCGAAACACAGCCCCCTTGGCACCGCTCCCCCCGTGCAGCAGCTGTGTCCCGGCACTAGCTCTGCTCTCCCTGTTCGCCAGGCAGATCTCCTTACTGTGATCCCTGAACAATGTCAGTCAGTGTCACCAGCAACTCCATCCTTCTCTGTTTGTTTTTTTAAAGTTCTTCATTTGAATAATAGCTTCATTAATAGAGTGCTGTCCCCCACTCCTCCATTGTGCTCCACCAGGCATGAATCTGACCCGTCCTGCATTTACAATGGTTTTAACACGAAGCCAGGTTTTGTGCTGCTCCAAACACAGCCAGGGACGATGGTGTTGCTCACTTAGATTTACAGCACTGGCAAGGAGAGCAGAGTTGGCTGGCTATCCATAAAGTTTTCTGGTGAGTGCACATGGGGATCCCTGAGCATCAAGCATGTCCCACCCCAGCATCTTTCACTGAGGAGCTCACCCTGGCTCCCCGTACTGAGAAGCTCAGGAGTGGAGAGCGACCTCTTTGCATTTAGCTGGGTTCATCCTGATTCACCCCTTCATCTCCAGCTCCATCAGCAGCAGAGCCCCATCTCCTTACAGCACCAGCCAAGCCCTGTCTATACTGACCCAGTCTTCAAATGGCCAAGAGCTTTGCTGAGTGACCATAATGCCGAGGGAGGTGGGTCAGCAGGAGAGCAGTGAGAGCATCCTACTTCTCTCAGCCTTTCCTTCTTCATTTTCACCAACATGAGTACTGGCTCTGCCCATTTTCAAGGCCAGGCTTCCTTCATGGACCACAGCAGTGAGGAGGGCTGGGAAAGGGCAGAGTGACAGAAACCATCCACTTCAAAGCCAGTGGGAAAATGAATAGACATCTGGACACACAAGGGTCAGGAAAACATGGGATGAAAAAGCCTGGCATTTAACACCCTCTCTGCTTTTCCTGGTGAAGTTAATATCATCTGCTCACGTTTCGATGTTTTATACCCAATTGCACTTCTGAAGGTTTTTCAACACTTAGTGCTCTTCCACCAGCTGTTGCTCTCTATCCCTCTGCCTGGTGACCAGCGCATTTCCCTTTATTCTGTAGCAGGGAGAGAGGTCTACACTGATAGATATCCCACCCTCCCAGCTAATCCTAGTGATCATTTCCACCATGGGCTATCAAGCACAAGCAGAGTTGTAACAGTAAAGTTAAATTAAACAGCAGGAGAGGATAGAGCTGTTGCCAGAGGTGCCTTCGGGTGTGCACAGTGCTTTATCTGATATACCTCTGAACCAGGAGCTTTCAGCAACAAACTGCCTTTGGAAGGATTGAGGTCCCTCCCCACGTAAAAACAAAGCTCTAGGACTTTCTATCTTCTGGATCCAGAGTTAAGCACGATCCGGGTATGTATGGTACAGTACATTTAAGGGTGAATGATTACACTGTGGGGAAAAAAAACACAAACACTAAATTAAACTTGACAAAAGACTTCTGTATTAGCTGTAAAGATTTATGTAATGTGTTTTTAAAGCTCAAGTGAACCATCAAATCAATTGGGAAAAAAATGGAAAAAATCAGTCTTTGTTATTAGACTGTTGAGTATAAAAGGCAATTTAGAGCTTTCGAAGCATTTGCAGTAGCTGTAAAACAGGCACCTATTGTTCAGAGTTCCCTGTTGCTCTTTAATGGACCAGGCTCAATGAAATCACTGGAGCACAATTTTAAAGAAAAAAAAAAAAAAAAGATCAGCATACAAGATAACCAAATTACCAAATTTTGTCTGAAAATCAACAGGATAGAAGCCATCAGTGCCTGCTAACCCCTCCACAACCTGCCATTTTAAATCTTACCAGCAAGCAGAACCCAAGGTCTTCTTACAGAAGAAATGTTTCTAAAGGTATAAGGGTATATTCAGCTCCTCAGATACACAAACAGAAATTGAAAATAACAAATTGGGTCCCTTGAGTTGTTCCACGGATGGGCCATGACACAGGAAACCAACACTGATCCTTGTGAGTACTTTGTGTAACTCATTTTTGTCAGTGTCCACATGCAAATACTGAAGGTTAATCCACTTGCAATATGATTTATTTGACCTTAAGGCAAGCATTGTGTGTACAGTAAAAGATACTTGGTCTGTAAAAGGAAAATTTGATGGCAGACCTTCCAGAAGCTCACTAGCTTTAGGAGAACCACAGCTCATTATTTTTTGAAAAGTGCATCTTTCTTCCTCAGAAATGTTGTACCTCTGAATCAGTTCATGTTCTCATTCAAAAATCAAGTGTCTTAACTCTCGCCTATTTTTCTGTATACTATGCAATGGAGGTGGGTATATTTTAAACCTATTTCTGAATGATGTTTTTATACAATGACTGATTGTGAATGAGTGAATAATTCTAAAAATGGTGTTAGAAAAAACACATCTTTGTAAATACTGTAAGATTTTTGAAGAAGAAAACAGCCCAAAACCTTCCCTTCAACACTTTGCCTTTCTTGTCTAATTGCTGCATCAAAGTGTGATAAACAGTGTTTGAAGCTTGTGCTGATTAATTATCAGAAAGATGAATGATAACATTGTTTAGAAATGGCAAAGTTGTCAGCATGTAAATTAAGGACATTAAATGCATCACACGAGATGATGTATCTTGTATATGCAGTCCTTTTTTCCAGATGTATTTCATTGTTTAACCTTTTGAACATCCACTCAGGGACATGTAATTCCCACTAGCCAATAGACACGACAAAACATTTTGCACTTCTTAGAAGAGGGGTGAGCCCTGGATGCTCTCTCCAGACCTACTTCTCTAAGCCCAGTGTGTCACCATCACATCAGCTGCTTGCACAGAAATTAAGAGCACCGTCACTGGTATGAGGGTGCAGTAGATTCAGGCTTTCCAGAGCCCCCCTTTTCCAGTGGGAGATGGTGCAAATGTCAACAAGACCTCAAAAACCAAAGCTACAGGCCTGAAGGACAAGGGGGCTCTATTCCACTCTAAGCTCCACAAACCAACAATGTCCATGGAAGAGACTAATTCAATAGAAATAAGTCTCCAAGCCTACTCAGTGGAATTTATCTTCTTTTCCTTGTATTAACTGACCACAGAGCAGGGAGTGGATGATAGAAGAGGACCAGTGCAGATATGCCAACGAGTCCTTTAATTCACAGCAGGACTCCCTCTGAACCAGTAGCAAAGCCAAGGTCTGCTGGAGATGCTCCCCTCATGTTCCATGAACATGGGTCCTCAGAAAAGGAAAGTGCCGAGGGACTGCCTGCACAGGAATAAGTCTCAGTCCGCTCCCCATAACAGTGCCAAAAAAGGAAATTTCACAGCTAAATAAGCTGAGCCTTTTTATCAATGATCTTGGTGGCCATGCAAATGGCATGGCTGGCCAAGGCTCAGTGGATGAGTGTCGCAGCGGGGATTACTGCAACAAGCATATTTCAAACCAGGAGTCCCGGGAAACAAAGTGTATATGGACAGATCCATGGTAGATGTTTCAGAGATGTTTATTTCTCCAGCCGCATGGCCGGGGCTCAGCTCAGGAACTCCGCAGTCACGGGACCCGAGGGTCCTTGGCGTTATCAGGGAACACAAAACAACCAATGGGGAATGAGGCTGAGCAGGGGCAGGGAAACCCCGTGTCTCCCCCCCAGGGCCCCTCTCCCAGGGCTACATGGCAGGGGGGAAGGGACCCCAACAGATGAGGCCTCCAGCATCCCTCAGGATGCAGCCTGCATTGCCTGCACAGACTGCAGCCTCGTGGAGACACTTTCCCATTGGCCCAGACACCAGCCTGCACCCTTCACAAGTACAGAGACTTCACAAATAAGGGGTGAATGAGAAGATTTTGCAGTGCCAGTCATCTTCCGTGTCTTCTAACTAATACATCACAATATATCACAGAACCACAGAGTATTCTGAGTTGAAAGGGACCCACAAGGATCATCAAGTCCAGCTCCTGGCCCTTCACGGGATCATCCCCAAGAGTCATACCATGTGCCCAAGAGTATTGCCCAAAGGCTTCTTGAACTCTGTCAGGCTTGGTGCTGTGGCATCTGTCAGATGTTAAACCATACACCTCAGGGGGAGGCACAGACCAAATGAGCTCTGTCCACTGGGAAGTTAAAAGGCATTGGAAAAGTTCCATGTAATATTTCCTCACCTTCTTTTCCCTGTAGGGTTGTGGCAGAGAGGGCAGGACACAGCAAATCCAACAGGAATTTTTAAAGAAAACATCTAATGAAGAAGAAGGTTTGAAACCCTACATTTTAGCATAAGAAGTCTTTAACAGCTTTTAAAAGACAACTTTCACACACACAGAAAAACACATTTTGTGTAAGCATTGAAACACACCTAAGTTAAGGGAAGGTTCAAAAATAAGAACATTTCAGAATTACAGTTGACTGGACACAGTAATTCTCAAGTTTCATAGAGATGGACTGTATGGATTATTTGGACTGTATGGATTATTCTGACATTTCAAATACACAGAAATTGCTATGGACTTAAAAAACTGTATGACGTTATCCCAAATCTGTATCAATTACACCAGTTCAGCTCTGCCAGCCCAATTTCATCAGGAAACCACTATGAGCAGCTGCCAGGCAGCCTGCCCTGGTCTCTCCCTACCCCAGTCAGGTATCTGTCCGAGATGCGGGGAATGCCTTGCTGCAGCCACCCCACTGCACGAAGGCTGCTGCCCTGGCTGGCATGACAGGGACCTGTCATTCACGGGGCCTGCAGATACACTCCAGGGTGGAACACACCCACCAGCATTAGCCCTGGAACAGTGTGGTGTGCTCCATTGGCTCAGAAGGCTGGGGCAGGGTGGGAACAGGGAGTGGCAGGGCAGGGGAAAGGCCCAATGGGCCCTGGAAATGGAAGTCACAGAATCACAGAATGGCTCAGGGACCACACCGGGTCATCTGTTCCAAGTCCCCTGCTCAAGCAGGGTCATCCTACAGTACATGGCATAGGATTGTGTCCAGTTCATTCTTGAATATCTCCAGTGAGGGAGACTCCACAGCCTCTCTGGACAATCTGTTCCAGTGCTCAGTCACTGCACAGTGAAGAAGCTCTTTCTCACATTCAGGTGGAACTTCCTGCGTATCAGGTTCTGCCCGTTGCCTCTTGTTCTATTGCTCAGCACGATAAAGAAGAGCATGGTTCCATCCTCTTGACACCCTCCCTTTGGATACTTACTGACATTCATGAGGTCTCTCAGTCATCTCAAGGCTGAACAGGCCCTGCTCCCTCAGCCTTCCATCATAAGAGAGATGTTCCGGTCCCTTGATCATCCCTGTTGCGCTCCGCTGGACCCGCTCCAGGAGCTCCATGTCTCCCTTGTACTGAGGAGCCCAGAACGAGACACAGATTTCCCCACACGCTGCTTCTCTCCCTCGCTTGCCCATTTTTCGTGCGGCCAGCCCGCAAGGTGGAGGCGGCGAGCCCGCAGCCCCTCAGGGCCAGCGGGAGGAGCCCCTGGAGCCCGGCCCGGCCGCGCCCCCTGCCGGCCTGCCCGCAAACAGCGCATTTGGGACAAAAATCCTTGCTTTTAGCGAGGAGACTAAGGATTGGGACTTTTCCTTCCTTCTGTGTCTCTCATCGCAACTTTTCCTCTTCCTCCCCGTTAGCTCTCCCTGTCACCCTTTGCGCTATGGCCGATTCCTCCCACCCCAAACCTGCTGCTTCCATGTAGCACTCTGAGCAAGCCTCCCACCTGCTCCTGTTTCCACAGGAGGATGAATGGGCTCAGCAAGACCTTCGTGTGTACGCGGCCCTAAATGATCCAATTGTCAGCTGGATGTACTCCCCACTCTCAGGACTGAGGCTGCATCTCGAGCTGCCTCTGTTGTCATTAAAGCCTAATTCCACTGGTGGGAAACAAAATACATAAAAGCAGGAGGAGGAGGGGAGCAGGGGAAGTGACACAGCTCTCTGTTACTTGTGGCCACTTGCAGCCTGGCTCGAGGTTGAACGCAGAATCCTTGGGTCAGATATCCCAGCAGTGCCACACTGAGAACTCTGAGCTTTTGTCAGCTCAGGAGAACTCCGACTAAAACAGTCACGGGTAGCAAAGAAATGGTGAGGAGGGATATGAAGAGTGGGCTGAGATGGGGGAAATTCAGCGCCCACTTTCCACACTAGCACAGATCAGGGCTTAGCTGAGCTCCGGGGAGCTGATTCTGATCCTCCCTTGGTCGCAGCAAATGAGGCATTTTAATATCAGGATTGTATCCGTCTTCAGGAGCAAGGGGCAGATCTTCCTCTGTCCCTCACCAAGGGGTTGCAGGCAGCCAGCCCCAAAATGTCAGCATGCTCTGTTGGGACCGTTTGGGTATTTCCCACATGAGTGATTTTCTGTGGCTGAGTGGGCACTGACAGCTCTTGAACACCCTTCTGTTTTTCTCAAGAAATTAATAATACACTAAAATGTAACTCGTCATTCAGATATATTGTTTGGTGAATATTAATTAAGCCTCAAAATTGGCTGCAGATACTGTCATTGCTTCCTTGCCAGACAGAAAAAAGGAGGCCGAGGTGGCATCACTGTTGCAAAGCTGTTGCAAAGGCTTTGGAACACACGTCAGGCTTGCAGGGGATCATCCACAATCCCTGCCAGCCAGCCTGCTGCTCTCACTGGGCTGCCTCCATGCAAAGGCTCCTGGCCACATAAGTGTATATAACTGGGCCATGTGTTCCTTAGAAGTAGTCTTAACCTTTCTTCAGTGGTCCAACGTTCTGCTCATCCTACATCACTGAAACAACCAGTGCGCTGGAATTCACTGTATCCCCGACTGAGGGTGGTTTTACCCCCGCAGGACGTGACCCTACAACGTGACTCAGCAGGAGCCTGCTTCTGATTTCTGAGAGGTGCCTCACACCCTCTACATGATGCCTGGGCAGAAGGAGGCTCTGACAAATCTTACATTAATTTTTTTGAAGGGCTTATTTGCCTCCCAATGGATTCATTCATCCATCCATCCATTCACCTGTAAATCGCACTCCCACTTGATACTTTATCCACGTACTCCATACAGGTGGAGCTTTGGGGTGCAAGATTTTGTCTCCTTGCTTGCCAGAGTAGGCAGCAATGTGGTTTTTAGCTTACAGCTCATTGATTTTCCATGAGAGTCCAAGGGTTGAGAGAGGGGTAAGCCCACTGACCACATCCCAACTGAGTAGATTCTGTAAGAGAGAGGGAAAGCACCCCTTGCCCATCCATGGAGAGATTCTCCAAGCACAGATATAACAAGGAAATAGTTCTGGGCTTAAAAGCTAAGGTTTTAAAGCAGCCTTCAAACAGCAGCTGTGAAAGAGGGAAAAAAAAAAGCTTAATGTCTTTTAAGGTGGAATTCAAGCAGTTTATGAGCTGGATTATACAAGGTTACACTGCTGCAGGGGCTGGGTGGGGTTATGTGGAACATCCCCTCCTGCCTTAATCTCAAATGGTTCCTTAGAAGAACACTTATGACAAAGCAAAGTAACTGTTTTCCACCCTCTAAACAGAATAAACTTGTGAGGGCACCGAGCTTTCTTTGTGTTTCATACAACCTCTTTCATCAAGAACAAATGGGATGAACAAACCCAAGTCCTGCGGACAAGACAATATTTAATAACCATAATGTGGGGAGCTTTCCAGCAGAAGACAGACTGTTTTATGCAGAAATAGCTGAATGCAGCCTGTCAGGGCCTAGCAATTAATCACGCACTTGAAGAAATACAACACACTCATAGAGGCTGAATTTTAAATGCTTGCTGCTCCAGTTTGGACAGTGACAAATTAAGGCCCCCCCAAAAGCAGGTGTGGCTCTTGAAGAAGCCCATTGAGGGCAATTAAAAATGGGAAGCCAGCTGGTAACTGTGCAGATGTGACAGCTAGGGCAGCTCAGGAAATGAATACAAAGGAGGAGGATGGAGGATAAATAGTGTAGGAGCTGAGGCAGTAGAAACAGGACCTGCTCTCCACAGGGGGTTGCTCCATGTCAGGTGAAGCGCCTTACCATGTGGGATGGGCAAAGTGGTGACAGCCACACATCCCCATTGCCCTGGAGAGCTGCCACAGACAGGCTCCAAATGAAGCCCTCACTGAAGGACCCCCAAAACCAGAGGAGCTGCTGCTCTGTGTGTCACACAGCTTCCCCTGGTGCCCAGGGGACAGCTGCATTCAAGGATGTCTGAAAGGACATCTGAAATTGCCTGTGGTACCCTGTGATGGAAAAGGCAAGGGATGAGCTCAAGGGTGGATTTTCCCAAATCAGCTTCAATGAGCTCCAATCCAACAGGTAATACCCAGCCAGGTTTCACATACAGTGCTTCATTGTTCCTGGTCAGTTCATTGTCTGCAGTGTTCACTGTTCTAAATCAGTCAAGAAAATGGTAGGTTTTCCCATTGAAAACCCAGAAAATAATTCAGATACATGACAGATTATGAGGAATTTGTAATTTTCCATTAGGGCTACCATTTAGGAAGTGTGAGCAAAATTATAAATAGTGCCATGCAAAAAAACCCCATGAATCAGTACAAGCCAGAGCTCCTCATCCCGTTTGGAAAAGGATGTCCCCATGATTGTCATCACAATTTCTCAGTGCTGTTCCTCACACATTTACTCCTACCCCGCCTCTCTCCACATATCCAGTGTGTGTGAGGCATCACTGGGACAGAATTTTGTAGAATTTACCTTCCACCAAAGTGCAGGCCAAGGGACTGTTCCCATCAGTCTCTTCTTCTGAAGTAATTTGTTGATAAAAATCTCTTTCCTGTTGTGAATTATGTGGACAATTTCTAGGAAAAAGCTGTCAGCACAGATCACTATAGATTACTTTTTTTGTTGTTTTTTTCCTCCTTGTCCATAGGAAAGGTGCACTCCTCTTAACGTTAAGCTTTGGCATCCTTCCAGGAAGCTGAGCAAAACAGCATTTCATTTGAGACTGCTGATAAAAGGACAGAGTGGACAGGGTCTTTACCAGTCTCAGCCTCTAAATAAAAAGATCTCTCTAGTGAAGAGTTTTTCGGCCACTTGCCTGACTGTGAAGCTGAGACTCTTCTAAGCCACTTCTCTCTTGAAAAAAAATCTTGTTTTTGTTGGCCCTATTTCCAGCATAGTGTTGAAGCATAGGAAATTTTCTGTGTAAAAGGAGCTCTCTTTCTGTGTATCCCCTCCACCACTTGCTGTTTGTCACCAGCGTGGGTTGCGACAGCCCTAATAGTGCCATCCTAGCCAGAATGACAAATAATAAGGCAGGTGGGCAGCTTCACTGTGAGAAAGTACCATCCACAGTTCCTCTGTACCTGGGCACAGGTAGTCATTGCAGCACGGAGACCCTCTCTGGCCTAACAGCTTTCATATGACAAATGCATCCTAAGACTGAATAAATTATTTTATAACAAGCTCATCATCCACGGTCTCGGCCAGGGACAAGGGCCACAGCTGGCCAGGAACAAGCCCAGACTCAAAAAGCAGGATTTTTTTGCCAAAAATCCTGCAAGGGTGGGAGAAAGGATGTAATCAGAGAGAGCCAGGAACACAGCCTGAGGCTGTAGTGAGCACACTAACAGCAGCCACAGGGTGGAGATGGTCTCTGCCAGCATTTTTCCTCTGTTAGAAGGGATGGGAACGGGCTAATTTGGAACCAGCAGTAGGTAAATAAAGAGAAAATATAAGTTGAATCTTATAGAATGATCTGAACCTTTTCTGCATCCCCCTTCCAGTCCCCCATGACAGTCACAACTAAAAATGGAGAAGCCTTCAGGTGATGTTTAAAAGGTTTCATGTACCAGCATGGCAAACAGAGCAAACAGCTAAACTTCCCCACCTCCAAGAAGGGACAAGAGGAGAAGAAATTGCTTGCTGCTCATCCATCTCCTTCCTGTAATCTGTCGTGTCTGGCTACTGCTGCCACGTGCAAACATCTGGGATGTATCACAGACCTTCTCCTGCTAGAGAGAGGAGATGGTTTTTTTGACACAAAAAAAGCTTGGAGGCACTCTGCAGCTGTTGCAAGGGAATGAACAGGAATCTATTGTATGTATGATAAGAATGGGGGGGAAAAGGGAGAAGGTTTTATTCTAAGACAAATGTGAGTGCCTTGAGAGTGACCAAAACTTGCAGGAGCAGAAACCTCCTGCACACATGAGGAGGGGGGAGGCTGATGGGTTGAGACAAGCAATTACAATTTGTGTTTTAGGGGGCTGCCTGAGCAGAGGGGAATATCTCACCAGGTTTGCAAGATGTGCCTAGTTCCTACCTAGTGGGTGAAGGGTGGCAAGTTGTTCTTCAGACCAGGAGTTAACCAGGAGTGAGGAGGGTCATTGCATTTGGGTGGCAGAGAGGAGGAGTCCGCATGACAGGACTGCCAGATGACCCCTACCAGGATCTCTTTCCATCCCTTCCCACAGGGCTTTTTCCAGGACCCCACTCTGCCTGTGAATGGGGCACCTCCAGCAAAGGCAGCCCCTGCTGCCCTCAGTGGCTGCACTGTCTCCTGGCCCCTGCTGGGCATCGCTCAGGGACACCACATGCTTACAGTACACCCACAGACACGTCAGAACATTCCAGTATCAGTTGCTATTTATTTTAAGTCTGTATAAACCATGAAGGCAGGCACACATAGTTCCCCATCTCAGCTGGCTTTTGGGAGCTCAGGATCCTCTGGCCTCCCAATGATGCAAAGATTTTTTTCTTCTCTCTTGAACTGATCGTCCTTCTCCAGCTGCTGGTCCCAACTATGACTCCCCTGCTGAAGTACATCCTCACATTCCTCTGTCCTCCAGTTTTCCTCTTTATTTTGGTGAACTCTCTTGGGATTTTAAGCCCTGATATTCCAATTATCTCATTTTCCTTCTGGAGAACAGTATCCACCTCCCTTCTCTTCCCCTTCAGTTGCAGAGATCCCAATTTGGAAGAAATCTGGGCAGAAGCTGGTTGCCTGCTGACCCCTCTCTTCATGGAGACCCATGCCAGAGTTGCACCCCTGACTGCATTATCCATGGCACAAGGCAGCACTCATGAGACACAGAATTCACATGCTACCTGTCAATATAGCCTAGAGAGTATATTATTCTTTTTCTTTTTACCAAAAAAAAAAAAAAAAAAAAAAAAAAAAAAAAAAAAAAAAAAAAAAAAAAAAAAAACGCCTTTATTTTACACGTTGGGG
>NW_008240046.1:12832119-12847514 GCF_000691975.1 Corvus brachyrhynchos
GCCAGAAGTCTCTGTTTTTAGCCTGATGTGTGAGACTAACTCAGTTGCTCTTCTCTGTCTTGAGACTGACTCTGGTGGTCTCAACGGACTGGACCTGACGACCTACTACTAATCCAGTGTTAAAAAAGGCAGCTTCCTCTTCAGCAATATCCCAAGCAACTAATTTTTGGAAAGACTAACAGTTCTGAAATCTGCAAAGGTCTAAATATTTTAAGGCAATAGTCTTTCAGTAGTTTCTGGATCAAGAAAAGTCCACCCATCTCCAGGCAAATGTTTTAAATGCAGTGAAAGAGCTTTTCAAAGCTGTCAGTCATTCTCTAAAGCTTTAGTTTTGTGGGATTTTATTTTTTTACTTCTGTCTGCAAATATAAGTTGGTTTCTCACTTAGGGTTTTTTTTTCTGTACCAACTGTGATTTGGTGAAACTTGTCTGCTGCCTAACAGCAAAGCATGAGAGATAATTCTCTCTCCATATTGGGTTATAGATAACAATAAAACCATAAAGGAAAAGGGTCTACCTTTAAGGAGAAACAATAAATATATTGCCTGCCTTAGGTCTGAGGACTCCTGAGTTTCTTCATCATGAATTAATAATAAATATCCAGGGTCCCCTGGCAACTACTGACAAATAAAACACTGTGGTTAGAAGATAGAGTGACTTTGTTCATAAGTAAGAAGTAAGTGGGGAGGAGAACATGGGACACTAGTCCCATCTAGACTAGATGGAACATGGCCCACGGTGCCAGGGAGGGCTCTGGGGGGCTGCCAGCCTGCCAGACACAGGAGCCATGGGGCAGCAGAACAACAGAGCTGAGGAGCTTTTTAGGTTTCCTTTTCTACTTCATGGGCTGGATGTGTCTTCTTCCTCCTCCATGGGGCAAGGCAAGTGGACGAGGCTCCAGTTGAGGTCCCTCTGTGGACTTGGCACCTCTGTTCCTCAGGCTGGTCACCAGGGTGGCCTTGTGCACTTGCATCATGATGGACAAAGTGGCTCCTGCCCCTCTCCTCCTTGTGGTGCCTGCCCTGATGCTTCTGCCACAGATTTCATCTCACCTCTGCCTCAACCCAGAGTTCCCTGGGAATTTTCAGCATTCCTTTAGAAGAAAAGAAAAAAACATATGCATTTTTGAGGTTAAAAAAGAAGAGAAAAAAGAAAGAAAAAAAGGTGGTTACTGTTTTACTGAGCTCTGACAGGGTCATGCTTTAGGCGAGCATCACAGCTGGACCAGTTACAAGTATCTGAAAGTCATCACCAGCTTCTGTCACGGAGAAGCATAAACTGCAGCAGCTGGATGCCAAACAGGACTTCTCTGGCAGGTTCACTTTGGGCCCGAGCCAGAGGCTTGCACTAAACTGGACAGAGTTCTCTCTCAGCACAGCCTCCCCATGATGGGGGTGAGTGGCAGCAAGGGGCTGGTGCCCCACAGCTCTTCAGGGAGGAAGCTGAGACCAGGGATTTGGTTCAAGGCTACTGAGCAAGGAACAATGGTGTGGAAGGAAGAGGGGGACCTCACTGTGGAGGCAGGGACATCTACCAACTGCCATAGCCAGAAAGTCAAATATCCCTCTCTGCTGTCCTTGGCCCTGTCATTGCCCACGATCCTACGGCACAGCTAGCCCAGAGGTTTGCACTTCTGAGTCCTCAAGTTTGCAGTGTTGATGGCTGCTCCCAGCAGTCACTGCGCAGTGGTGCGTGTGCAGTGTGTGCATGGTGGAGACAGAGACAGCAGGCTCCAGGTACCTGGGTCATGGAATGGGGTTTGCATTCACACCCCTCCAGTGCACAAGCTGCCCTGTAAAGTTAATTACTTAGGTCTTCATTTTCCAAAAACCCAGCTAACAGGACCCAAAAAGGCTGTAGTGCTGTGGCTCTGCTCCTGATGTGCATCCTCCGGTACAGAAGTTTCATCAGCAAGTGGTACAGCCCATCTGTGCTGAGACTGAGTGACTGCAACTGGAACCACAGCACAGTGAGTGTGGGCAACCAGGACAGCCCTTGCTGAAGCACAGCCCCGCTTGCAGTTGAAGTGCCAGTGCTGGTGTACCTTTTGATTTCTGCATGAGGAAAGCCTATATCCATAGGAGAGGCCACGGGCTCTTGCTCGTCCTCACACTACTGGTACACTACTGAACACACTGGAAGCTGCTACTTCTGCAGCTTCCTGCCAGCATGACCCTCTTTGGCACTTACAAGGCAACTGGCCTAATTTTACCAGCAACAAGCAGAGGGACAGGAGAGAGATTGAGAGAACTCAAAACAAAAGGCTTCAGGTTTCCCTAAGCAGGCAAGCCGCCCAGGTACATAACTATTTCAGTGTATGCACAGTCATGTTGGTAAATTTATTTACTGTCTTTGCTTACTTTCACATAGCTGGCAGAACAGAGTTGGGTTTTATGTGCTTATTAGGATGAGAGAGAAGAAAAAAGATGTTAAAAAAAAGTACTTGGGATTTCCCGTTCCCTGTCCCCATTCATCACTTCTGTGACAGCTGGGCTAAAAATACTTCACTAAACATGAGGACCTACAGGCATAGAAGGAAGTTGCTTATAAATGCAAGCTCAGCCATCTCCACAAAAAACCACAGGCAGTTATCAAAGCCCCAGCACCACTGACTGCTCAAAACCCTTCTCTCTTCAAGTACTACCTACAGTGAACAGGAGTGTCAGAGCCATGGGCACCTTCCCTGCAGTTTAGGAAGGCTAGTAAATAGAAGCCATTTTCTTCATATCCATTCCGCAAAGCACAGCTGAATAAACTGCTTTTTTAAGCATTCACCTGAGGCCTTGCTTGATGGCATGAGGAAGACAGATGTGACCTGGTGTTCCAGTGCAGTTTGGGGTTTTGTTCTTCTCTTTGAGCCCGCAAAGCACAGAGATGCTGGACAGAAAAGCACATAGTCTTTAAAAAAATCAGGAGCAGCAGACAAAAGAAGAGAACAGAAAGGACTAAAAAGTGGGGGCATATCTACATTCCTAAACATTTTTAAAATGAAAAACCTGCAACATCATGGTTTGAAGGGAGGTGCTGACAGGTGCACCTATCCTGAAGCAGCTGACCACCTTTTCTTCTCTAAGGTCTTTCTGATGAGCAGGGAAAGTGAGAAAGGGAAAGTAATGGAAAAGTGGGAGAAAGACACTCTAAGATTAGGATGACCTTTTGAGAGGGGAGGATGAGAAATGGGCCAGAAGAACTCTTGTGTCAAGTAACATGTAGGGGGAAAAAAAATCCCAACCTGAAGGAGAATAAATGTCAAAAAGAAGCAGAAGATGAGGGGATTCAATAGAAGAATATTCTAGAAAGCAAGTTGTGAGGAAAACAAGACTAAAGAAACAATTGAGAGGCTGATGGAGAAAAAATCTGGAGAGAAGATCTTTCAAAAAAGTTATCTTACAGATGTAAGATATCTGTAGATGCAGAGGGATGTAAATCTACTCAGTGCTCTCAGCAGAAAGGCATGACCTAACAGCAAGAGAAGTACTTCCTCAGCCACACAGTGGCCCTAGACATTTTCAATACGTTATAGGCCATGTTTCACCAAAAAGATGTCACTTGATCAAGATCTTCAGTTTACCTGTCAGCAGAGTAAGTACAAAGAGAATTCAAGCCAGGCTTCCAAGCAAGTTTTAAAGTGCAAGGTGTGGTAACTTTGGACAACAGTAGTTCCTTTCTAGGTAATGAATGATTAGCCTAATTTAGCACCTAAAATACAAGCACATCATAAGGATAGAAACAAAAACAAAGCACTCTGTGAGGGGGAGATCGTGCTTGCAAACTTCTCCAGTAATAATGAAAAGGCCTTGAAAATCTGAGTTTACCAAAACCCAAAACTGACTTTGCCTGTGCAAGGCACTAGGTCAGTGATGGCATAAAACCCTAACCAAACCCTGTCTGGCTTTGGGTTTTTTCTCCCCTTTAAGTCAAAATGCATAATTTCATGGAGATTGATTATAGTGGAAGCAGATGGATGAAGGGGAATGAGCAAAGACTAGAAATAGCATGGTAGTAGTATGGGCCACTAGTAGGTGACAAGCCAAGGTGCTTAAGACAGCACCTATTTCCAAGAGACGCTTTGTTTTTTATCTTGTAAGTGTTGTAAATTCTCATAGTAGACCTTGGCAAACAGCAGTTCTCATGGCACAGCTCTGGCAAATCTCCTGGACCCTAAACTTCCTCCAAACCTTCTTCCAGGTGGTAGAGAGGGTTGGAAAATGGCACTTGAATGTTACATTGTCCACTTGGGCCTTTCCACTCAGCAGCTATCAGCTTTCTTGAAGAATGTGAAAAAAACTCCTTGCTAGAACCATTTCTCTTGGGTGTGTGCACCAGGTCCTCCTTTAGCTCATGAGGATGGAGAGGAGAGGAAAAGAGGGACCTGACACCTGTTGCCCTTGGCATCAGGATGTCCTAATAGACTTCTCATTTCCTGGATTATGGGTGCATCTCAGCTGGGCACTCAGTGGAGATAGCATTCCCCCTGTAGCTGTCAACTTCATGTCCCATCCAAACCACAAAAAAAGGTGTATTTTCTCCCTTGCACTCCTACTTAATGGCCCAAAGAGCTTTTATACAGCATAGGAGAAGACAGCAAGTTGATATGATGTTTGTTTTTCTGAGATTTCTGGTTTGTTGTGCAAGGTTTCCTAAGTGAGGGAGAGAAACAGCATGTTAAATGGAAATACAAGTATACTCTCTAAAAACCACCGATGAGTGCAAAGAATCCACTTAGAACATATAACCAAATGTTATTTAATATCTTAAAAAGTAACACAATCCAAAATGGATATTTCACACAACACTACATAAACAACATGAACACAATATTACCATATGGAGGGACTTTCAAATATAGACTTACAAAAATCCCTGTCCTTTTTTTTCCTTTAAATTATTATACTAAGCATGACAAGTAATCATCATTTACAATATGGTACACTGACACAATAAAAACCATGTTACAAATGTGCTGTTATAAATCAGTAACGTTAGGGAAGACATTTCATGAACTGCAATTATTTCATATGAAATACTATACAATATAAACAGAACATCCATCTTGGATGACCTTTACAGCAACCAGAGACCAAGTAATTTTTAAATTTTTTTTTCAGTGCAAACACATTTATACAAGGCAGTCTTGGCTGCAAAACTCCCTTCTAACATACAGTAAGTCCCACTTGCATTTATTAACTCATTTAAACCTAATGCAACAGCCACATTCAGTCACTCACAGAAAATTACCTGCAGAATTATGATCCCTTTAAACTTAAAATCTCCTCCACACATAAAAGTAACATCTGTGCCAATTACTCCAAGGGCCCTTTCATACTTCTGGGTGGGTATCCTTTGGGTGGCTCTAACCGCTATACAACAGGAGGGCAGTGCACCACATGGAAAATCAATCACCCTTCCGAGGCGGGGCACATTGGCAGCAGTCACGGATCCCGGCTGGGTGGCTGTGCGTTTCAGCAGGGACTCAGCCCAGGCTGCCCTTCCAGAGCCACATGCGTGGCCTTCGGCTCCTTCTCTGCATTTAGTGTCTTGGGGCGGGGGAGGAACACGGAAACCCTCAGCTCAGAAATGAGCTTCAATGGAGTTAACGACCCATTCCCATCTCTCTCAGATCCTCGGAGATCAGGGCAGTTATGCCAGATTTACACGCGCATAACCGAAACCAACGTTTAGAGCGCCATAAAAGAAGTGTGATAGTCCCGTTTTCTTCTAGCACCAGCTTGGCTTTTGGTGGGTCCACTGCAAGTGTCTCATGCAGTAATGATGCACTTTACTTATGCTGGGGGGAACATTTTAGATATATACCCTTTTTTTTAAAAGAATTTCGTAAAAAATAGAACTTTTCTCTCTAATACTGTACAGTTTTCTTCAGAAGAGCAAAGATAATTGTAAACTGTGGGTATGACACCAGATCAGGAGTGCTATTTGCTTTCTCAGCACAACAATTTGAACAATTGTGTTGAGAAAAGCGCTGCAAAATGTATTTGAAAAACAAATTTTTAATTAACATAACTGTTTCTAAAACCACTGCTGCCAGTACTCGTATGACTGCGAACTTGGTTTTGGAACTGCTAATCCAAGAGTGTCTGCAGGGCTGTAATGTAGTTTCTTACTTAAATAAACTGAATGCATCAAAATAATAATTTCAGAGTATAAACATGGAACACTTTGGTTAACTGTTAAACTTACTTCAGTAACTTTAAAAAAGGAACTAGTTAATAAGTTAGTCTGCAGACTCTCAGCCTTTGCTTTTTCCAAGGGGCCCAGACAAAAAGTAGGGTCAGCGAACTCTGCCTACCTCACAGGCAAGTGCTTCGAGACCCTCAGGCAAAAATGTGTGATTTAAGTGCAAAGTATTATCTGTGTTCATGATGGCCTCTGAATACTGGTTTGCTTGTTCTCTTTTCTAACAATGACTACTGCTGGCAAGCACTTAGGCCATGGTTTTCATTAAAATATTTGTTTTCCAATACATTTTTATTTTTAAAGTTGAGTGAACGTTGTTTCGCATATAACAGTCATTTTACGGTGGTGCAGGGAGTCAAATGGCTAATGATTTCTTCTAAATTTAAACTGAAATACTTAAAATGGCAAAATTAGCTCAACTGATGATTGTATATTAATTTGCATAAGGATAACGGTACTAGGTTTGCTGAAAGGTGTTCATAAATCGGGATTTGTATATAATGCGATCTGCTTAGGTTCAACTGCCACTTTCTTCCCTTGGTTTTTGGAAAAATCTTTCTTTCTTCCCTCTTGAAAGGTGGCTTGTTGCAGCTGGCTACTTTTCAAAAGCCAGCTTAATTTTTCTTGGAAACTTGCCCATGCTCTTTGAACAATAGGCACATACCTCGAGTAGGGACCCTCATACTGCTCCCAGACACGTCAATTAAAGGCTGTTGGTAATTTCTATAGGAGCAAATGTTTTAGATGCACACAATCTAGAGACCAGAGTGTGTATCATTAGAGAAAGAGCTGTTTAAACACCCTTGCCAGTTCAGAGAAACCATGATGTACTAATGTTGACAAAGATGGAGGCAGAATAGGGCCCCAAGTATCTGAAGGCTGCCAAGAAAATACCCAAAGTGTCTTCTGTTAAACCCTAAACTGTCAATCGTATTTCACAGACTGTAGATGTTTCTAATTTGCTAAATTACAAATACATTTTCAAGTTCTACCAGGCAGAAATTTTAGCAGTAACTGGGGAGAGGATGGAAGGTTTCATCCTCCCTTTCACTTTTATCCCAATTATGCAGCCTTGTCAGTCTTTAAGTGACTCATCTGAAAGCCATCTTATTAACATTGTAGAAGGAAATTGTGGCAATGGAAACATGATGACTTCATATGCAAGCTTTGACACACAAGAGAACGCCATGACCTAATGCTTCAAAGTTTCTAACCTTGCTTTGTACAATACACTTTTCATGTTGCTGCATTTCATCAAATTCATGGAGGTAGTTATATGTGTAAAAAAAATTACCATAAAAGTAACATGTTGTATTATAATAATACATATTAAGTGTGCAAAATGCCGACAGATTTGTGTTGACCCTTTACAGTTGAACACAACACAGATTCAACCTAATCTAACTCTGTAAACCTTTAAATTGATACATTAGAAGAATGATAGATAAGCAACCACATAATACAAGGCTATGATTTCATCAAAGGATTAGGGTGACATAAAGCACTCAAGCTCCACTCTCGTGGTTTTGTTACCAGAACCTCAAGATGGAATTTTCTTATTTTCCATTGTTGATTTTAAAAGGAAAAAAAAAATCAAGATTAGAACGTTTCTATTTGAAACTTCTGTTTACATTCCATATTCCAAGAGTCACATTAATATTGGTACAATGCCATGTCAACATTAATATGACATTTATGTTGTCTGCTGGTCTCTGGGAACTTTAGGAAATAACATACTATACAGTTTATAGGTATGTACTATCACATTTTGTTGGAATGATGTCTTCTGTACAACCAGCTGCCTGCACAAATTCTGACTAGCTTATGACAAACAATTATTTCCCCAAAGGTGAAACCTGTTTCTGCTCTTCACATTTTAATACTGCCATTAGTACTTCAGATCATCACTGTAAGTTTTTTTATCATTTCGACATTTTTATTTACTGAATTGATACATACTACTGATGTCAGAGCTCATCTCAGAAACAAAATCACAGTCAGCCACTGCATAGTATATGACAATTCCCCACAAAAACTCTGACTCAACAGTTTGCATGGAATAAGTACGGCTGGAGTTACATATCGAATAATAAGATGCGTCATGCAAAGCATTATATGGTAATTAGAGCACATCTTGGAAGGTATGATAAGGCAGAAGGCTAAAGGCCAAGTGACTTTGATAACCAACCAAAAGCACAATAATTTCCTTTATGTGCACTGAAAGGTCTTATTGCTCCTATGAAATGGAAATTATACACTGAAATCAATGAAAACAGACCCGTGCCTTGACTGGGTATTCTTGACAGAACTGGGAACCGATTGTGTGCAGAGTTAGAAAGCTGTTTTGTAAGTAAATGAACTCTATCGGACGGTGTAACATAAGGCTGAATCTTCAGTAAAGACTTCTGATGACAATAGAGAACATAACTGAAGCTCAAATAACTTTGTATACAGAGTAATAAATGTCACCAGAACCTGATGAAAATACTGGGGTTTAATATGTACAGTTGGGTTTCATACCTGTGTACTACAAGAGCTAGACAGGGTAAATGGCCCTTTTCTATGAAACAATTTGGGCTGTTGCACATTTTAGTATCTGTGTTATCCTTCCACCAATTTGTCTGTTCTGATAAAAAACAGTTTGTTGCACTACCAGGTTGCATGAATAACAGAGCAGAATGTGACCCTATACCTAAAATTACTCTTGGAGTTTAACTATCTGTAGAATTTACTCTGCAGTAATTAGCATAGTACTAATTACATTGGAGTAACAGTTTAGGGAGAGCAATTAGGATGTACCATGCCTGCAGAACTCAGATTTCTACTGCAAACCAAGTGGACACATTGAATTTCTAGAAACCAGACATGTCCATAAAATGCTAAATTGCAAGTAACATCCACGAATAAAAAGGCCAGAAGTTTATAATTCTCTAAATTTTGTTCTCTGATAATCATTACATTGTATGCTATTTTTAATAGCCTAATTTAGGCACTCTATTTAATAAGCTACATAAAATAGATTTATGTCCTTCCACTAGAAAGAAATCAATTCTTCAGGCCATACTTGTCATTTATATCATAAAGGATATTTTTGTTCCAAGAAATTAGTTATCCTGATTCCTATATTAATGGCAAGTTGCAATACCAGAAGTGACACAAGAATTAGATTCTTCAAATATGTGAATTATACTGAAGACATTTAATATATTTCGTGTCACTCCACATTGTGGCTCCATGACAGTTACATCTTTCCCTTTCCTCCCCACTCCCCCCTCTATGCAAAGGCCCACCTCCTCACTGGTGACTATGGAAGGTCAAGTAGCAAGTCTCATTAAGTAAACATCTCTCATATTTTTGAAACAAAAGGAGGAGCCGCCTCCCTACCCACCCTCCATACCTAGAAAAAAAGCAAACCAAAACAAACCCCAAACCTCCTTTTACTTGCTTAACCAGGTATTTGCAAAATTGTGTCACAAAAATGCACAGTGAAAATGACTGATCAGTATTAATAATTCACATATAGAGCTGAGGTCATGACTTGTCATGTTTGGCATTGTTTTTCCTCATGGTGATCCTGGCTGGTTACTTTCAGCAGTGGCTCAGTTTTTGAAGGAAAAAATGATGAACTCTGCAGCAGAGTTTAGCCTCTGACCAGGGGCATCACACATCTGTGGCATTTTTTCAAATGAAGTTGGCAACTGCATGGACATTGAAAATGCAGATTACACTTACAGTGTCTAGACTTTCATATATGTGCTCAGTTACAATTAAGTGAAGCAAAAAGTGTACATATTATCCCTACTGCTATTCTGTTGCTACAGAGCCGCAAATGTGAAAAGCAATACCTTGAAATAAAGATTTCTTTGTTGCCCCTAGTCTACATAGCAGCACAGTTTAAGTAAACACTAAAACTGTGGTTGAGATGCTTGTTTTATTTTTCCCCGAAGATGTAAACATCAGTCCCAGTGTCGTAAACTTTGCTGTATAGGATGAGACAGACGATCTGAGGCAGGCTGACTATCAGACACTAGTGACAGAAGCTTGCAGGCAGTTACCAGGTTTCTGCAGTTTCTCAGCTTCACTCGTGGGTGGGTCTGCAGTGGCTCGGAAGTTGAACGTTGGGCCTGCGCCACCATGTGCAGGGCTCAGAGCGGGGTTCTGACGTCTGTTGCTTTCAACAATACTTGAAGTGTTGGATGCCAGGCTCTCACGAGTACTGGAACGGAAAAGAAATATATATACACACTCATATATGACATGCCTATATATCTATCGACCAGACAGGAAAGGAAAATAGAATGTTTTATAACAGGTTTCCTGTGTTTGCGTGTAACATCACACCAATAAATCATCTCTTTTTGACAGTACACATATGTTCCTCCAAAACTCGTCCCAGAGGTGCTCAGCAGTCATCATACCATAACACAGGTATAGCACTAAGCACAGCTGAAACTGTCACACAAACTGTAAGCTGAACCAGTATCAAGCATCTGAATTTTTCACCCAAGGAAATAGCTTCCATCTTGCACTTGGAATGTGCTAGTTTTTTTTCCTGACTGGTGCAGTTTTGCACAAAGCAGCTTCATCAAATAAGCTCTGTGAACTAGGCAGACCTAGGACAGCAATCATATAACACAGCATCCTCTGCTGTCTCCTCTTCTACGTATGTTTTTGTAAACAAGATATTAAATAAAAGTTTTACCTTACATTAAACCCACAATGCTTCTAAACGCAACACTTCAATTTTGCTTTGCAACTGAGATGATTGCAACTCACCAAGACAAAGAGAAATCTTAACTGCCTGGTCCGTGATGTGCCCTGAACAACTAGTGCTGCTATTTCATTCAGAAAATGGACAATGTTCCTTTAGGTCTAATGTATCATTTAACCACAAGAGTGACAGGACACTTAACACTTTTAAAGATTAAGCCTTTTAACAATACATCTAATTATGAATGCAGAGAAGCCTGTATTTTAGTCTACAGCTTTTAAAAAACTCGGTCATGACGTGCTAAGGCTACTTTTACCAATACTACACTTTGTGTTGTCTTTACGCTACTAAACAATTTTTGATCTCCAAGTAATGTGTGCCTGTTCAGAAATGGATTTGCCTTCAAACAGCCATGTGGCCCCCTGGTTATGTATCCTTCACCTGTAGCCCTACTTCTTTGTAAAATGATATCATCACTTGCTATGGAGATGTTTACAGAATACATTTAGAGGACTGAATGCAGTTGTTAAATAAGCACTAGAAACAAGGATACTAATGACAAAAGTTTCATAGTCAGTTTAAAGTCAACCTAAATTTACCTGCTACTGAAAGGGACAGCTCTTGCCTGCCTTGTGTGGACCTGACCCTGCCAAAAGTTTCTGCTGCTTCCCTGACTAAGCCTTGCAGGCAGCCAGACAGATCAGGGACTGCTCTCAGTTAAATACCAGCCCTATGAAAAAAACCCAAAACATTAGTGCTAGCATTAGGGGAAGAGTAGGAATGCACAGCTTTAGATGTGGCAGGGGAGAAATGTGTCAGTGCATGGCATAGGGGAAGGAAAAAATACTTTTCCTAGTTGTAGGGCAGATTTAAATAATCTTAAACTGACTGAGTCTGGAAAATCAATGAGGCTTTTAGGAAAACTCTCACAGATCTTTTAAACTGGTCAAAGTGGTACTGATATTCTTCTGCCAATGATTGTCTTATTTTCCACAGTTCCAAAGAGCTATGATGGGTGACACACACAGTAAATTATTTCTGTTAGCTGCAATGATGTATGGTGCACTTCTCTTGCTCATTTCTTGATTCCCCTACCTCTGCTTTTTAATGAAAATAGATGCAAATCTTAGTTTTCAGAGATGATTTAGTACTGTATCATTCTTTAGGGGACCACCAATTCCAGATCTTCAAACATGCTCAACTCTGATATTACAAACTGACCGTTACAACATGTATATATATAAAAACTGCACTGAAAAATTTGCATGCCGAGTAATGCCAAAATTAGCTTCTTTAGGTGACAAAGGAGCAACAGTATTATATAAGCTCTAAAAATAAAGGAATAAAATTAATCTTGACAGCTAACATTTACTATATATAACTTGCAAAAAAGCAATGCACAAAATACTGTGAGGCTTTTTCTCCCAATGGTGATTAGTATGTTCACACATTTTGCACAAAAATACTTTGGAAGTCAAATGACCATTGCACATCTCTTTAACTACACCCATTTCTTTCTAAATTTTTTTACTGTCCTTTTTTTCAATTTATCAGACTTTAGAAATGTATTTCTTCTTTTATAATGTGAAATTGGTAATTTTGATTCCCCAAACAATGTTGCACACTTTAGCTTGAACGAAAAGATACCACCCCACCTCAGGAAGCAGAGTTACATCATCAGTGGAGGCTAGACGAATATACCTGTGGAACATCACTATATGCACAACCTGTTCTTCTGTTCTTCCCTAGCCGTCTGCTAAAGGACACTGTCAGACCTAGGTGAATATTACCAGATGGACGCTGGATGGCTATTTTGTATTTCCTGGAAAAGGGCTGTGGAGTGCATTTTTTATTATAAGGTAGGATAAAAATAACAGCATGGTACTTTTAGCCAAAGGGCTGAATACACTCTCAGTTCAATTTATTTTTAGAGACTTATACCAAGGAGTGACCAGAACTCAGGAAAATCATCAAATTTAGTAATTTTGATGCAAAGTTAATGAAAAAGCTTTTAAATATCCAGACTATATGCTGGTCTCACAAAACAAAATACCCTACAGAATGTTTCGGTTTGGGTTTTTTTAAGCTTACTTTATGTGGCCTTGCCAAAAAATGGTATTTGTTAATAAGTAAACAGTAAAATTTAAAAAAAAATGTGTGGAACACAAACATTGTTGAAAGCTGTTCATCTGTTTCCCTTTTGATTTAAACAAAGTAGTATAGCAGCACTAAATCCAGTATGCTCACCATATCCTGTTTTCTTGCTAGCTAAGTTTAACATAGACAGAAATTTTAGCTTTTGTGTAAATAATTAGGGAAGAAAATGTCTACCATTGCATTAATCAGAAACACAAGCTTGATATTCAGCTAGCATACAAAACAGTAGTCCAAGAACTGATTTTTAATGCAGTCGATATCCTGTCCTGGAGGTGATTCTCATACTCTGAGGAGTAGGACAGGCTGAGCAAGAAACAAATACCACAACATACTCCCCCACAAAAACTGTCTGCAAGTATAGCACTTTAACTACAGGAAGAGATCACATTTAAAAAAGAAAAGTGCCAACAGTGTCATACAACAGTTCTATGTGAGAAAGATGTCAGGCATCTGCAGAACAATCAATAACACAAATTCAAAACCTTCTCAAGCTTCCTTTTTAGGGTGGACTCAGTTGTATGATTTACTCAAATTATTTTTCAAATTTTTTACTCAGAAAAACTATACATTCGCTAGAAGCCTGCTCTAGTTTGATACATCTCTGCAAGCTGCACCAAGCTCACTAATTTCTGTCTTGTCATTAACATAAAGTGGGAGTAACCACCAAATCCAAAGGAATTTCTTCCAGAGTAACAGGACTTCAACTGAAAATAAAATTTAGTCCTGTGCAGAAACAGGAAATCCTTCAAATGCCTCTCTGAGAGCCTTTGCTACAGATGTAAAAAAAATATATACTTCTGAGGAATAAGAACATCATTTACAGGGGAAAATTTAAAAAGTCACAAAAAAAAACCAAACAAAAAAAACCCTTTTTTTTTTCATGTAATACGAAATCAGTCTTGGAGGTTTTATTTTTAAACACAGGCAATAAATAATTTAAGCTTAAGGAAGACACTCTGAAAGAACTACTACTGTAAATTATTTCTGTGTTCTTAGAGTCATTGTTCTGAACTCTGATGAGTCGCTATGCAGGCGAAACAAAACTGGTCAAGCTCCATTCCATCAAGGATCTAGGACTGCCAAAGGCCAGAGAGATAAGGAAGAAGGCTCGAGTAAAGGAATCTTAACCTGGAAATGAACTCATGAAATCTCCAGGGCAGGGATTGCACCAACTCTCTCCTCCCTACACTTGTAAGACTTCTAGCACACTGAGACTTCCACGATGCCTGAAATCCCTGGAATAGTAATTACTAACCAGCACCACCACACGCAAACATCTGGACTCTTTTCCCAAGTATCTTAGACAAGGCACCTCTCTCTCAGCAGTGTTGTTACATCTGAAGTTCAAATATCCTGAGCACTTTTAACTTGTAGGGGGAGTGGCTATTCCAGTCTCACCAGTTTGGAATGGTGACTAGATACACTTCCAAAATTTTTGAAGAAAACAAACAAGGAAGCCCAAACACAAACCAGTATAATTTGTTTTTCTTTTTGTCTGAGCCAAAGATTATGCCACCTAGTCAGGACTAATCTTTCCATTAGTCTTGTTGATGGTATCTTAGAGGGAAAGGGAAGGGAAGAGTTTGCAGGAGCTCATCCCTTTTATTCTAAAAGCAAACACAAGTTTAATACAGGAAAAAAAGGATACAGGGAGGTTTTCAGCAAACAGAAAATGAACTAATACAGAGTCAATGCCGCAAATGGTCATTGGTTTCTTACTGTATGGTGGGAAACCTACACATCTGAATAGAGGATTCCAGAACTGTAGAAAACAGAGTCTCAAAATGTGTGAAATTTTTTAATAGAGCCCTACGTTCTGTCACCAATATCACACACCCATAAAACCGTAAATTGAACTTCCTAGTCTGTAAAGCTGCAATGAATGTGACAGTCCTACCGTGGAGAGTTGAACCCGCTGTCCACAGTAATGCTGCTGCTGTCCATGCTGTCCAGGCGGGCTGAGTGGGTGGCTCTCTGGTTGTTGCTATTTTCTGTTTCCTTTGGGGTGAGAAGAGTAAGGTTCTTCTCAAACTTTCGCTGCAAATCCCTTTCCTTTTCTCTCTCTAGGAGCCACTGCATCGTACCAACATCATCCCTGTTCTTTTCTTCCTCGGCATTTTTGTTGGCTCCTTCCTCTGAGTCATCATCATCAGATACGTTGTAGTAGTCAAAGGAGGCCTCCTGGTTCCCGGTTGTCTCCTGCTGTCTCTGAGAAACGGGCATGACTTGTGTGACTGAGGTTACCATCGCTTGTTCAAGTTTCTCACATCTGACTGGCAATGTGTCAGAGGGGGTCTTTTGATGGGGCTTTAGCAGAGGTGTGTTAGACTTA
>NW_008240046.1:12847542-12852015 GCF_000691975.1 Corvus brachyrhynchos
AAAGAGTGTTGTGTAGAGGCTTAAAGAGTGTATCCTTGCTAAATATTTCTTTCCTTTTATCAAGGCTGCTTGATTCAGTGCTATGGTGTTGAACCAGCCGCCCGTTTGCAATCACCTCTGGAGTTTGGCCAGCAATCACTGAACCACTGCTTGGGCCCTTTGGGGACTCCTCCTTGTGCACCCCAGGCTCCCTAGCAATATGTTGAGACTGTCTTTCTGTGGGAGTAATTTTTTTTAGCCCATCTGTCCCTGTTAACGTATCATGATCCTCTTTATTCTTTCCCAGTGGTGATGGAGCAGTAAGCACAGTCTCACTGGATGTGTTGCACTGAAAGTAGTCATCAACTGCAGATTTTGTTGTGCAGGAGTTGAGCTCACTATATGATGGCAAATTCTCTGTAGGCTTGCCTTGTTCCAATAGGCTACAAGAACTGGGGGTTTCTACACCGCCACCAGCTATTTCAGGGATGCAAGTCTCTTTGTAGCTTGCAGATGAAATCAGAGCCCTTTGATGACTGAGAGACTGAGATGGCCTTAAGGTACTATCATCAATGTAGGTTTGGCTAGTTGTTTGGTCATCTGGGCTACAGCCTTCACCTATATCTTCAGGTGTGCCTAAAGTAGCTGAGCCCAGAGGTCCCTTGGAGTTATCCATGGATCTAGACCTTTCTTTAGCCTTACTGGACCGCTCATTCCTTGATCGTCTATCCTGTGTATGGCTGTGGCTCCGATGGACCTTGGAGTGGGAGCTTCCCCTGGAAGGTTCAGGGAAAGGCATTTCAGTTCTTCTTTTGGCCAGTTCACCAGACACATCCCACTCTGGTGTCATGGGAAAGTGAGATTCAATCATGTTAGGATTGCTGTGCATTATATAATTATCTCCCTTGTGTTCTATTATAAAACAGCCTTCCCGTGGGGATCGAGTCAAGGGATCATAGAACTCATACTCCCTTTCAGCAGGTATATCCAAATGAGAGCCATCTGATGGGTCTCCTTTGGACACCCGGGTCTTGCTGTGAGACCTCGATTTTCCATGAGACTTTCTGTGATTCCTGCTCTTTTTACTTCGCCCACTGTGGTGAGCTGAAGATCCTGCTTTGCTTCGTTGAGCTTTTTCTTCTTCAAGTTTCTTCATTAGTGCAGTGTGTCTCATGACATTTTCCACAGTCAAGTCTGGGTTAATGCGCCTAATAATCTCCATTTCTACCTCTCTAGGTATAGTGGTAGGGGTGTCCTCGTCCCTTAGCGGCCACTCCTCTGGAGGAAACTGGGCAGAGAAATTTGCCAACTGTTTGGTCTTATCCTTCTTAAAACTTAATCGGAATAATTTGAGTCCAAATTTCTTAGACTGCTTTTCTACATCCTTAGGCTTTGTGAGTGTCTCTGCTTTATATGAAAAATTGACAGTACTTTTACTTTTCTCAGTAGGTGGGACCTGACATAACGAAGGAGGACAGTATGAGTCTTTACAGTCTTTTGCTGATTTCCTCTGTAGGGTAGATGCATGCATGCTGTGCATGTCTTCTCTGCAACAATGGCAGGAGTCGCAGTGGTTTTTGGGTAGTGTTCGGTCCCTGACACATCCCGAGGTGGAGGGAGTTATAGTTCCTTGTTGTGGAGAGGTACATTGAGACCTGTCAGGTATCCTCTCATCCAAATGGTACCATTTACTGTTAGTTCTTATGAGAGATGGTGTTATAAAGTAAGTCTGCGGGGTTACAATGAAATAACCATCCGGAGTTGGGTATATTTTCCTCTCCCGTACAAGCATATTCAAAGTATGTCGAAGGATTTCTGGACTGGGTGTTGGAACTCCTAGAAATGACAGTAAACACGTATCAGGAAGTGCACAAAACTGTGTCAGGCACTCTGGTTTCCCCCTCCCCAACAAAAAGCTAGTTTTTCCAATGTGCAAGCTGAAATATGCTGAACAAACAACTCTAGTAAAGCATTTTGTTAGGCATTCTCTTCTTTGTTTATTTCTCCACTTATCTCCTACACTTCAGACATATCAATTATTAATTAAATAGAAAGGAGGCCATTAATAAAATGCAAAAAAACCCCCAAGAGAACTTCTAGTCGCTTCCAATGTGCAGGTGACCTTAAGCTACAAGATGGAATCACTGAAAATCAGAGTGTCAGGGGAAATATTCTACTTTTATTCCTCTTCCAACTAAGTATTTATATCCAAATTCACCAGAACTATTCTTATAATGCCTTGTCACATATAAAACAGTAGTTACTTGTTATTTTGGATGCCTAAGCTGCTTTCCACAGAATACTACACAGCAAAAAAAAGCAGTTCCTCAAACTGTCCCTTTATCACAATCCTGATTTAACTGATTTGCTCTCCCATTAAAATATGTTTCAACTACATCAGCTGCTACAAAACAGAGACATCCTGAATAATACAGTTCATCTTACCTAGAAAGACCTTTCCATTATGCTGGAAGTTACAGATTTAGGTCCCAAAAATTTACTTCTCAGAGTTGCTTCTTTCATGTGAGATGTGAGGGACACTATCTAAGTGCATGTATTGCATACTGAGAGAGGGAAAAATATGACTACCCTGCATCAATGGCATATGGTAGAATTGGCATTGTCTAGATTGAAGCCAGATCCTTCCCACTACCAGGGCACTTGCTGGATTCAGTGGTGCTGGACCAAGCCTTCAATACTTTACTAGATAAAACACTAAGTTGCATGTTGTGTCTAGGAGTAAGTTCCATCTAGAGCTAAGGAAACAAGAACTTCAGTTCACAAACTAGTTTTAAAAACTCTGTTTATGCTGAATAAAAAAATTAAAATGCTTCCAAGTTACCAGTGGAAAAAGCTATCTTCAATCAATACATTTTGTTTAAATAAAATGTGTTTTAATTTTGAGTACTAGTCTGGTTTACATTTTTAGAACTAGAGACATTTCTTTCAAAGGTTTGGATGGTCTATTTTAAACTGAAAAGGTCATTATTATTTATTCTGGGTCTTAGTTTTCTCTTAAACAAAAGTAATTTAGGGGAAAAAAAAGAATCAGAGAGCAACTTAGGTGGGAAGAGAACCCATGAATTCATCTGGTCAGCACCCCTACTCAAATCCTGGCCAATTTAGATCAGGTTGGCCAGGACCTTGACAAGTCAAACTCTGTCTTGAAGAACAGAATTTCAATGCATGCAAAAACGTTTCAGTGAAGCATATGCTTTTTACAAAAACTCTTCATGGAGAAATCTCAGCCAGGGTACCTGCCACAAACACAGTATCTCCAGTAGCACACAGTGTCTGGTCACCAACTCATCTCCGACACGTCAAAGGTTGGAGCCTGCAAGCTCACTGATCTCCTTGTGACAGCAACACCCATTAAAAGCAACAAGAAAAACTGTGCTAATTCCTCAACTCATCCTCTTTCTTGCAGCTGGGTTGCAGGCAACATAGTAAATATTCTTATGTCTGACTTTGAGTGTTGTTTGAACTTAGTGACATGACCATACTACTCATATCCATAACTAAAATCTTAAAATGGAAACAGCAAAGGGTTAGGAACAACATGGACACGAGTGAAAGCAGTTACAACACAGAAGGAACCAGCGAGAAGTACACAGGGACATGTGCTGGTTTTGACTGGGGTAGAGTTAATATATTTCATGCACAGTCCATAGTGCTGAAATATTGGGGCCACTTCGGATGTGAGAGGCCAAGATAGGATATAATTTTGAGAGCATAAATGAGAATGAAAATTGGAAAAAATTATGGAGAATCAGGAGCTTGCATTTGCTCCCCTTTTCATGCAGGTGTCCATAATTTCTGTAATAATCTGAGAGAGAGTAACAAAGCCCCCCAGAACCTCTGGACGAGCTAATATGCCAGAAACAGCAACAGGTGGGGAAAAGCTGAAAGCCAGAGAGCTGGGGAAAAAAAGGACTACTCTTCCCTAGCCCAGAATTCTGAATCTCTCTGGACTGAAGTAAACAATATGGCGAGCTTCCTCTGGATTGTGAGGCAGAGCAGGCTGTTCTCTGCATGAGCTTTCAATAGCACACAGGAACATGAAGAGTGATTTCAATCCCCATAACAACCAGTGGTCATCTAACTCTTCATTCCTGCAGTGGAGCTGCTATGTTTGCTTGGGCAACGCCACCCCTTTGACATCATGACAAGACGTGGATGACTGCTAATCTCAAGCTCATTTGCTTCTCCATCCTGTGCTGAATATGCACTGCAGGGTCCAACCATGGTCCAACTCAGCTGCACCTGCTCTGCAGCAACCAACCTCTCTTCCTTCCCCTACAAAAATAACCTGCCCGATCCACTGCACTTTTCAGAAGCTTACAAGTAAATACTTCAACATGTACTTACCTTTGTGAGAACTTGGTTCTTCATCCTTATTTGACTTAAAAGACTTAACATACTGTTTCAAAAACACCACAACAAAAATAAAAGGGATGAAATTTTTTTTCTTGGGAGCTTAAAGAAAAGCTAGGG
>NW_008240046.1:12852158-12875289 GCF_000691975.1 Corvus brachyrhynchos
GGGAAAGAGATTGAAATGGATGTACTGACGTTTTACACCAATTTAGGCAAAAATGCACTGCAAATACATGGTAAAAATAATAATAAGTATTTTTCACCCAGTAAACTATAAGGGCTACAGTCTGTTGGGTGAGTCTCTAAACACTGGATGCACAGTAGTTACTTTAAGTGAGTAACTCCTGTGAATGGAGAATGTGCAGATGAACACCAAGGAAAAAAACAATTAGCACGCCTGGCAGTCAATGATGCTATAAATTTAATCGTGTCAGCCTTCCCTCTGGAGTTGAAGACAATCACTTTTATCACTCCCAGCATACAGTCCATGCTGTGGTTCACTAAGCCAGCAGTGATGACAGCAGATGCAAATCTTGGGAGGTCAGCATTGTCAGCTACAGGTAAGCTATGGGTTTTATTCCAAGCTCTTTTAGGTACTTACAAAAGCAGAAACAGACCCAAAGTCAACTTAGGCTTTCCTGCATGGCAGACAGGAGCAATGACATTAAAAAAAGAACAGTGGGATATAGAGTGAATACAGATTTCTTGGCTTTCTCAAGACTTTCCTCTTTAAAATAATCTGCCCACATAATGTCTATACACAACCTGTCCCCTTGCATTCAGAACTCTCCTTATGGTCTCCCTTCCTCCATGAAATAGGAACAAAGGAGAAATCCCCAGTAGCTTAGATACTCCAGCACATAAAATATTGCATGACAGCAGTGGTGTTATTTAAGATTATGTAGTGGTTTAATAATTCAAAAGCAGAAACTGTCTGGACACTGAATCATCAGACATGTACATTTTCTGTATCTCAAGAGAGTCTACTATGCCATCCACTGAGCTTCCAGACAGAAGATTATGTCTTGTTTGCTGCTCACAAAGAACACTGACCTAGAGTGAACTCAGTTAATGTAAGACACTTCTTTTAAGTGCTACACATATATTTCATATATTTAAAGAGTCAAGTTATAAAGGTGATTGTTGGAGGAATTTGCCAGCTTGCAGAAAACTGCTTGCTTCAAAAGCAACCTAGTCCAATACACAAGTATTTTCTACACTGCAATTTTGAACGTCATAAAATTATCTAAACATATATGTGGACAAAATTGGGGAGGAAAAAAAAAAGACAAACATCCTTACTAAAGGCAGCACAGACTAAGGCTTGATGTTTTCATACAGATAAGAGGGTCTGGTTGCCAAACACAGAACAGGGGTTACATTCTTAGCTCCTTATACTGGATTTCAAAGATTTACATTTAATGTATGGGATTTAAACCATGGTCAATAAATTACAAAGTAGGGCTGTACAAACATCTTATTGTTTAATTCTAAGTTAGAATAATGGAAGTATGTGCAGGAGCAGCCCCTCTTGCTTTTTTAAAAACCCGAAAAATAACAAAAACCACAAATAAGATCTGCATTATCATTACAAACTTTTTGAATAAAATAAATTCATGAAAAATACATCTGAAGTAGTACTTAAATGGTGTTAAATCTGCTAAAATGATTTTCTCCTGAGCCAATGCTAAGGCTTAACAAGGGATAAAAGAAATACTCTGATTGGCTCATGAAATACTAGTTAAAGATGTGGAGTGGTTGCTATGTGATGTTATAAATAATTAGCATACCTTATTTCAGATAGAGCCATGGCCCAGATTTATGCCTGCACAATGGCTCAGCAAACTAGAGGGCTAGATGGCAACTGTAAGACCCTGCACTGAGGAAAATGCTTATTATTCTTAGGCACTTCTGAGAATAGCAACTGGGGTCGTAGGAAATTTATCTACATCATGAAACGTGGTGAAGCATCTGTTCATTAGAGCACAAACAACACACGCAGGCAAGTGCTGCTACATGAAGAGATACAGAGAGGTTACGTGATAATAACAGACACATCTACAGTGGTAACGCTCTTCTCTCCCTCAGAGCATGAGCACCTAGTTAGGAAAAATAAACTATCAGAATATGAGAGGACATCAGATATTTTTCAATAGCCACAAAGAATACAAGGCCTCGAAAAGCTACAGCTGATTTATTAGAGGGATTTGGGCAGAAAAGTGAGAAGTGTCAGCACAAGAATTTCTGTTTATTGGAAAGGAGAAAAATTTTGGATAATCCTCATACACTGAGAAAACATGTATGCTTACTATGTTAAACATGTCATGGCTGGGAGAGAAAGGCATTTCTCTAGAGAAGGGGAAAAATTGGTCAACAAAGGGTGGATTTTTTTTTCCTTCAAATAACTTTCTCTACATTTTAGGAAGTGAGGTTCTCGGGTTTTATTTTTTTAAATCTCAGACTTGAGAAATTCACATGTTAATGGCTAGTGGGAAAAAAAAAAGGCAGCAAGAGACTATGTGCTAACTTGCCTCAGGCTTTGTCTGAGCAATGTCTACAAAATAATCCAGCCAGTTGAATTATTTTTCATGTTTGGTTCTGTCTAACAAGAACTGCACAA
Organism: Corvus brachyrhynchos; assembly: GCF_000691975.1. Taxonomy (NCBI): domain Eukaryota; kingdom Metazoa; phylum Chordata; class Aves; order Passeriformes; family Corvidae; genus Corvus; species Corvus brachyrhynchos. The sequence goes on from NW_008240046.1 coordinate 12,854,613, forward strand.
CACACCAAGTGAACTGATAATCATGCTCCCAGGAAACTCAAGGGATGTCACTAATAAATTATCATTTCCACCATGCAACAATGTTTATATAAAAATATTGATAGAATAAATGAAAAAATACTTGCAATCTATGAAATTCTTCTAGTACACAGCATACATAGAAAAGATAACTTGGAAAAAAGTCATCAAAATGAATTAAAATAATTACAATTGTGAACTTTGCCTTCTTTGCATTCTAACCCTTACAATTTTTACCACTATTATCAAAATCAGCCTGATAAACAAAACTACAAATAGGGAGAGAAAAACAGTATTTACAAAATATGCTTGCAGTATATTTTTCAAAGTGCGATTATTAAATGTCAGACAGAATTGTTTATTCCAAACACAGCTCTCAATTGAGAATTATATTTTAAATTCTCAGATCTTAGTACCAGTTATAGCAAAAGACATGTAAATTTCAAGGGTTTAAGTAACTCTTGCTCTGAAATGTAAGCAAAAAAATTCCAGACATCAAAACATGGCTGTGGTTAGACTGCCTAGATGAGACAGATGCATCAGTAGTTTTCGTACTGAAGCATGTTTAATTAGCTTTTTACAGCTATAAAATAGGTACAATGGAGAAATTTCTCAACTACTTTAGAGAACTGTAAACTCAGATGCAGAATACGTAAACATCTTGCCCAGGATCAAACAAAGCATAAATGAAAAAGTTCTGCTCTCTTGAGCAGTAAACCTCTGCCCAATGCTTTAGCGCCTCAATGTAAAATTTCTCTACAAGATGCCTTTTGCATGATTCACCCACTCCAGATACAGATGGCCAGTACAGAAGCAGCATATTCAAGAGTACATTCTTGCTACAGGATTCCCTTCTTGTGATGTTTCAGTATCTTTAATCCAAGACATTTTCCATTTACCATTTGAGAAATATTATCAAATGCTGACAAGAATATCAGATGAGAATTCTGAACAGTACACCAGCATTTGTGAACACAGCAAGTGTATCTACAGCTCTCCAAAGCGCTCAGTTTAGTGATGGAGAGAGTTGTCTTTTTTGTTGTTGTTTTTCAAACAAGGGCAATTCAGGAGCAAAAGCCAGAACTGTGTCCAAGAAGGATCTGAGAACTCCTGGAAAGTAGGCTTACACAGCCCTTTCACTTTAAATACAACCTCCCCCTGAGGCAGGCACATCACTGTCACTGGACTCTACTACTTGCATCAGACCACACATTGAGAGTCTGTCCTAGGTGAAGGAAGACACGCAGCTGTGTGGGAAGCCTGGTCTTTAAGAGGGAGGTCTCTACAAAGACCTCCATGGGGTTACCTCTTTGGAGATTGGACAATGACACTTGGACTGGTTGAATGATGTCAACAGGACTCTTATGAGTTAGCTACAAGGGGCTTGAAAGCCACAAGTCAAAATGAGTTTGCTCTGGCTATGACAGATCATGCTTTGTTCTCCATAGCTACTAAAGAAGCCCTGTACTCCTTTGGCTATGATGATAAAAAAGGTTATTTTGTGAGAAAAATCACAAACAAGCTTATTCTGATACTGTCTGAAAAAAGGAAATAGCCAATATTTTGTTGTTTAGTACTCCAAGTAGTTTTTATTACTTACATAAAGTCAGGAATTTGCCCTGCAAAATGCATTTCACATGAATGGTCTTATCAAAGAGAACTCAATTCTCCATATGTTTAAGAATAAAGATTAGAACCCTAATGTCTCCTTTTACTTTTGGTTAGAATGTCAGGATTTGTCAATATTCCCATCCAGAAGGTACTGAGGATTCTTTAACTGCCCTTCTGCAGACATGTGCTCATCTGACCGATGATTTATTAATGACTGGTTACCTGGGAAGCAGGTGGTTAGGTGCTCCATTAGTGCTTCTTGTGTGACTTGTTTTCGGGCAGAGTTCATTGCTGAGATGGCCAGGCAAAGGATTTCCCCAAGTGGAATAAACTGTGACTGAGTGATGGGAGACATGCTGATGGGTGATACATCACCTGTAAAAAGACAAAAGATGTGCAATGAAGCGTTTTGTTTAAAAATCTGCTCAAAGAACAAGGATGTAGAGATACAGCTGGTGAAAATTCACAGAGATCTCTCGTTTTTGAACTGAGCTGGGGATAAAACTCTTACAATGGAGAACCATCCAACAGCTTATTTCAAAACTTAAGAGACACCGAGAACTTTGGAAAATGGGAGATATACACTATGCAGACATAGTTTCTCAAAGGGTACAACAGACAGACTTAGAAAAATGACAATAAATTAGGACTCATGGTTGCAAAACCTCCTGCTTAACTTTGTACTAGGTAACTGCACAAACAAAATAGTCCCACATATTTCTCTGGACATAAAAGGGGAGGTTTCACTCCCCTTTCAAAGTATAGATCACCCACCGTTTCAATTTGATATAGTATTTTTTATTAATAGTAATAAAGATCAGAAAAAATGTTGCTAACTTAAAGAATAACATTTTCACTCAGCTGATAAAGCACAGAACACTCCTTAAGAGACGCAAAAGCATCCAAACACCTTAAGACTGATACCCTGAATAAACCTCTCCTGCATCTACATGCCAAATGTCTTTGTACAAACTACATACTTTTTAGAAGAGAAGTTTTGATGGTTTCAGGATGGCCTGAAAATTAAGTTTGTTGTAACTTTTCTCATGTTGTCTTACAAACTATTTATTAATCTATAGTTTAAAAAAAAATCATTAAAAGATCTTAAAGTTATAGGAGAAACTACAAAATTGTAATACTAGCATGACTACACATATACAAGAGCATTTTAACATACTTTATCCAAGTACATAAATCTCTGATTCTGCTCTGTAACTCTTCTTGAAGTGGTAACAGCTCCCCAATGATCTCAAAGAGAGGAAAGCAACAGGCTAAAAGAATTTCCTTGCCAATAGAAAAGGAGTAGAAAGCATAACAGACAGAACAACGGGTGCTTGACCATGAATCCTGTTCTGGCCACAGGTCAGTCAATAGCCAGGGATTAAGTTCTACCTAAACGGCTTTGAAATTTCAGGAAAATCATGCTATTTCTGCTGTCACAGAGCAACACCTTGTGATCAAATCATGAATCAAATTACTAGAAATTAATTCAAATCCAAATTTTCATTCTCAATTCAGAAGATCTAATATTTGCCCTATTAATTCTATATTCCTATTATGTCTACTAAACAAGAGCAGCAGCTTCTAAAATTGATTATCAAAATGCATTTACTCTAGCATTATAATCAGCTCTTCAGGGGGAAAAAATTGGTAGGAGTAGTAAACTGCATAGCTGTCTCAGTGAGACTTATGAGCAATTTTTCAATCACAAGCTCTATAATCTGTTGTACAACAGTGATAGATGTTACCCAAGACACAAGAATGATTTAAAACTACACATTTGTGCTGTGCTATCTCCTGATTGCTTTTGCTTAACCAGGCCTGACCAGATCAATGCTGCATTCCCTTCCCAGCACGGCAGCATTCTTCCAGCTGCAACACAGTGAAGCCCAAGACCCTCCTCATTCTTATCTCACCACAGAATTATGACCTTGAAATATAACATTCTCTGGACATTTTTTATTCAAATACACCTAAAAGTTCCTGCCATGTGCATTACAGACAACGGCAAAGAAGATGACACACAGCTTACAGGGAAAGTTTAGAGATAAGCTTCCATATGACTTGGGAGCAAACACCATTTGTTCCCTCATCATTTGAGTATGGATAAAGAACGTCACTAACCCGTAATGTTTACTAATAATTATATCTGCTGTCAGTTTAAACTTGTTCATAGACAAATCTTTGTAATTAGCCAGACACGTAAGTTTACCAACTTTGATCACCAGTCACCATGCACTTTGTACAGGGGATCAGTTTCTTTAATGATTAATTTCATGTCTAAGAAGCATCAGAATTACAGTAAGAATTATGCAGATTTAGCTAAGCAATTTAAGAAATTACTGTCTTTAACACAAAGATTATGTGTCATGGGTATCATTGTGAGAACTACTAAACTGAGTTCAGTGCAATGTCAGACAGATAGGCATATATTGGCCACAGCTGAGGTTTAATCTTATCAGGTTCATTGGGCACTGAAACAGGCTCTCTGGTGTCCTGGTTTTGCCTGGAATAGAGTAGCTTTAAGGACATCCAGGTAAAGGGCAGCAACCCCTTAACTGTTTATCACCAAAGACCTGGCAATTTCTTAAACCTAAGCAGCCTGGCAGGAGTATCCCTGTGCCTGCTCCCAGCCATGCACTCTCACTGCCAGCTATACACGTGCCAGGATGGGAGAGTGGGAGGAAGACCGACCTCTCACCCTTGCATGGGAATGATCCATTCACAGCTAACCAGAACTATACTTAGGATGTAAAGAATGGGCCTTAATACCATAATCAGACTCCTGAAGTGGGAAAGCCACTCAAGGAATTTTATACCTGAAGCTTTGCTCTGCAGCCTTGTAGCTGCCCCCAGAGGGATGCTTGGACAAGAACTCAGAAACCAATTGCTCTGCTCCTGCCCAGGAGCAGCCCATCCCTCTCCTCTGACTGCCAAGAGCCTGCAGAGATCCACCTCTGAGATCACTTCCAGTCAGGACCTGTTAACTTAAAACTGCCTAAGTTCAAACTAAGAAATAATAAACTTTGCTTGATTTTAGTAACATTGCACAGTTCTTCCTTTTAAAGTAGGCCTTCAGCATGGAATTGCTTTCTAGGTTAATTAGCAGAAAACATTCAGTCTGCACTGAATTTGACCTCCTGCCAGCAGGACTCTTGTCACCAGGAAGAAGCCAGGAATTTCCACTGAAACACTAACTATACTTCACATTAATTCCTCAACACAAAACATTCAGTATTGGTTCCTTAATGTTAACACAATTTCTAGCACAGCACGTTATAGTTAGTATACCAGGGTAACACACATCCTGCTTACAAATATTTGGGAGCTTGACAACCATTTAATTAACTATAAAGATGACTATAATTGCCCATAAAATCATAATTTAAATGGCTTTAAATGAAATAGAAATGTTCAACAAATATTGGTTTATGTGAGGGCCTTTCTGGTTCGTAAGGGAGTATCGTGAGTTAAGCCTTATTCTTTTCCACTGAGTGCTTTTCAGCCTTCTTCACAATGACAAGAAAACTGTCGTTTCACCTCTGTTGTGACAGAATAATCTCCATAGTTTGTTGTTCATAACTGTCTGCTAGAGATAGTTACTAGCTCTTGTTTAAAAAGGCTAGCACACATTTTGAGCAGATCTAGTGATAGAAAGCCAAACTCCCCTCACTCAGGGAAGTTCTGATTTGCCAGATTTTATCTTGACTGTCCTGTGGCTCTGGGAAATTACACGCACTCTGTGGTTATAGTAAAGTCAACAAACTCCTTTGATGCACAATAACAGCAAATATCTTGCATCTATAATATAATACATTAACATCAATTACGCACATAAATACTGCTAGGCTGTTGAACAGAAGGTTTACTACAACTTCTTTAGGAAAGATCTGCTTAAAAAAAAAAGCAAATATGCTTTTCCTAATTTTTTGAAGACCACATCACTTACACAAAACATCTAGCATATGGCTCCTGTTAGCTCTGACTGATGCTTGTCTCAAGCAGCTTTCTTTTGAAATCAAATTGGTAGCCTCTACTTTCATATGTTTGTGTTCCCAATTAAATGAAAACTGGAGCTCAGAGAGCAGTTTTCACCAGCTGACTGCATGTTTTGTTTAAATATAAGATATATACGTACGTATATAGCTCTAGCTCTGTTTCTGCAATGTCTTTCCAAACTTCTCTCTAAATAAATTTTTTTTAAAAAGTTTTCTAGATTTCTTGTATTAAGTGACACTCAATTTTAAAGACTGTCTAAGCACATAAGAAACAGTGAATGGGAATTGTACTAATTTATGTCTTGGGGATTTGTATCGCTAGCCTGGGGGGAAAAATTATTTTTATTACTTAGAAATTAAAAAGATTATGAAGAAATTAAAAGATTATGTAGCACATAAAATAAACACTTAGCTCTTACATAGCACTTTTCTTCAGTGGTTTTCAAACATTCTGAAAAACTGGGAACCATAACTATCCTTAACACATAGATGAGAAATTAATGGTCTAACATAGCTGGGAATGAAAATTCCCACATCCTGAGCCCATACCAGCCGGAACTTTCCCTGTGCTAGTGTATCAGTGTGTCTGTTCTCTGAAGGTCCGGGTGTCACCATGTGGGGAGAAAATGAGGCAGACTACATTCTGTACCATGTATCAGCAATTAAACTATCAACTACACACTGATGACAGAATTTTTATTAGTGATTCTACTGCTGGAAAGAAGTTACCTAGTAGTCAAACTCTTTGTCTCGTGAACTCTGCATAAAGATTACTTGAAAAATCACCTCTTGACTTGCAAATGGAACCAATTCAGTACAACCATTGTGAATGAATTAAAGAAATTACAGTGCAAAAATCACACTATATTAGAATTTATACACCCTATTTCTCTGAAATAGGGAGGAGACCCTCTGATGCACACTCTGTGTCCTGTAAAGTACAGGAAGTCAAAGCCTAGTTTCACTTCTTCAGACTCTCAACACCTTTTTAATCTTTTGTTTCTTACGGCTCAAGATAACCTTTAAACATATCTTTTAGCCTGGTTTCCACAGAAAATGAGGCTTGAACAATCACAACCTGTGTGTTTGCATGTGTCAGGGAGATAGAGCCTCACCAGACAAGAGTGATTCTAAAACAAGGGTATGCTACATGTTACATCTGTACAGAGCTTCAGGCATAGCCACCTCCCACTAGACAGGACAGAATCCAGTCAAAAAACACTTGTCAAGGGAAATGACTTCACTATTTTTGGTGCTTACAGAACTACATTATTAATCAGAAAACATCGAGCTAGAGTAGCATAACTTCATGGCATCTCATGATAATAGTGGTGGTTGCAACAGAAATCCCCCACAAAAATTTTCTTGCCAACAGCCTGTTCTGATCAACACTTGTCTATGATTTCACCCTGGGAAGAACTACAGAAAGGTCATTTTCAAACAAAACTACTTGTAATGGGCAAAAGAGGGCCTAGAATATTATCATTTTTTCCCAAGAATACTGTAAGCAAAAAGTCTCTTCTAGAAAAAGTACACTTTCAGATTTACTTCAGGAAGGGACAGATGCTGAAGAAGTTAAGATGTCTGGCCTGGGTTGCACAATCACCCCTTTTTGCCCCAAACCCCATCTTGACTGAATTATGCTAATTAAAGAATTCTTACATAGATGTAGCAAACCTATTCTGATGCGAATTCGCGACACGGACATATAATTGCCATTTTAAGCTAGATGTTCCCATTTGATTGAACAACAGGAGGGAAAAGGAAGAATATGTAGATTTCTTTGGTATTAACCAGATTACCATGAAATACCTTGAATCTGCACTAGCATGCTAACACAGAAAAGATCACATTTCACTGGCAAAACTGGAAACAAAGAAAATTAGAAGAAATGTTGCTTGTGCTGTTTCCAGACATACCCTAAATCCTCCTTTTAAGCTACAATTCCTGGAGTATTTTATGAAATAAGCTGCAGGCTGTGTTTACTGGACAGCTACACATATCAGAGGACTGATAATAACAATGAAAAAATACAATAAAGATTTTTCCATTTATTCCTGTTTAAGAACAGCTTAAACAAAGGCTCAACAAATGCAGTAACACATTCATTCACTAACCAGCAAGTTCCTTCGGCATCTCTGAAATGCACACCCACCAAAATAAAGAATGAACACTTCCAAGAAAGGAACCACTCCAAATCTATACAGCCTGAAGAAAACACACCAAACTTAGTATAACCAATATAACAAACTTAAACAAAGTTCTAGTTCCTTGTTAGTTATTAACTTCAACTATGTAAATTGATCTTTTTAATCATTCAGACACAGCTACAATCATGATCTTCAGGTTCACCAAGTGGCACTAACTTTCAGAAACAGGTGCTAAATTACCCACAGTCAGCAGACTCATCTTACACGCATTCATTCCTGTGATTTAATTTTCCTTTTCTTTGTTCATGTCCTGTGGCCAGCTGCCTCCTGATCCAAAGTGATATCCCAGCACGTGTTACAACTATGATCATAAAAAGTTTCTGCTGGAGCATGGAACTTTCCCAGAGGATTCAGTTGAGGAGATTTCTGTAGCATTGCTTATCCTGGGAAGGGGGGGGGGCAGGCCGGGGACGACTGTGTTTTTTTAATATATTGTGTGCTTTAGAATGTGTTTCCCCAAACAGTACTTTTCAAATGCATTTTTTAATAAATGTCCATGTCTATATTCCTGGCACACAATATGTTAAAAAAGGGGGACTTACCTGAACCCCTATGGTCTGGTTCCATGCTCCAGTACAGTATCCAGAGAAGCTGGGATGTAACAACAATGTGCATATTGGGGCTTTATACCACTGTGGAAGGTGGCTGAATGCAGCACAGGTCAGTGCCACAGGACCTGAAAGAAGAAAAACAAAGCAGGCTTTTAGGCAGGAATATACTGAACACCCACCTCTTAAATCAGGAAATAGGGACACACTGAAGAAAAAAAAATGCAGTTATCTATGCAGGTCCACTGAAAGGAACACTATTTCACACAATTCTCACATAAGCATGAGAAATAAATGGTTAAGAAATTACAGAGGAGGTGGAGAAGAATCTAAAAGGGACTACAAATATAACTCCCACACAGTGTTTTGAAAACATCTCTCTCTTTGCCCGGTTTCCATGGAATGGCTGAAATCACATTCTGATACCACCCCCTGTTCCGAAGGCACTCACAGTCTTTGCAAAGCACCTCTCCACTGCAGTGCCTCAGGATTCTGCAGTGTCACTCCTCTTCTCCCTGGCTCTCTGCAAAGTGAAGTCATAGGAATGGATCAGCCAACCTGACTTCTCACTACCCTGCCCAGAATCCTTTGTGAACTGAAATGAGTCATCGCTCTGAAAAAATCCACAGCGCAATGTTCCAGGTTTCTCCGTGTCTGCGCTGGCTTCTTTGTCTTTGAAATGAAGTGCCTATGCTTCTGGAACAGTGCCCAGCTGCATTGTACAGGATAACAAGCCAGCCTTCTCATTAAGTGGACAAGAAAGCTATTTACATGCATTAGCAAAGACAAGCTAAAGCTTTAACCCTCTCGTCAAGATAAAAAAAAAAATCACCCCTAACATATCTTCTTGATGTAATGCACAACTCCCCCTATACACAGAAACATAAATGCACAGACATTTGTGGGCACAAAGACACTTACACAGATCAGTATTTTCTTAAACTATTCACTATTTATCATGACAGTTACCAGTTTTAGGTCTATTGATTAAAACGAAAGATTTACTCTCCTTTGTCAGTCCTGAAGAATGCTGCAGATCTAAATGTAACAAGCAGCTCTGCTGTACACTAGATCAAAGTTGTGCTGCTGCAAACTGTTTATCAAAAAATTAGAAGCAGTGGACAAGTTCTTGTAAGCTTATTTCTCATTATCCCATTCACCATTTGGGCTTAAAACAAAGTGATCCCTGAAACCATGCCAGACAGAAAATGTCAAACTGCTCCAGGTGCTGAGGGCCAGCAGAGCTGCTTCAGCTTCTGCTACCACTGACAAAGAAGGTAATGCTCAGAACGAGGTCACTGTGTCAGGATCTCATTCCCAGTGCTAGGTTTTCCTTGGCTTGGTGAGGATATGCTAAGCTATAGCATCAAGGAAACACAGAAGAAATAGGAATAATGTGTGAGATGAGAGACAGATGCTGTTGTTCCATAGGAACATTTTCAGTTGTTTGGAGATTTTCTTTTAAAAGAAGGCAACATTTAAAATTGCCTTTACTGAGAAAAACCTACTTTATTCATGACCTCATCATCAAAATCACACCAACATGCCAAAATGGAGGTGCAAAAAGGAAAAGGGAGTCTTGCCACAAAACATTTCTTTAAAGGTTCCTACATTCCAAGCATTTTGAAATACGCATATTGAAGCATAGAAGGCACATAATCCATAAAATTTTGAAACACAGCACTTTAGGGCTCACCTGTGCTATGCTGGAACAGGCAGTTCTCCTAGGTGTTCCCCCAAAAATGAACACACCAGGTGCTTAGGAGGACTGAACGAAATACAAGTCACCACCTCCCTATGCTGCAAGCCCTGGCCCTACAACAACCCTGGCAGTGAAAGAGTCCAACCAAGCCTAAAAGGTCTTTGAGTTTTAAGAAGACAAGTAAATAGCTGGGTTATACAACTAACAAACATCACTTGTGGTTACAGGTCTGTGGAGGTTGTTATGCAGCAAAGCCATACAGCAGATTAATGTACAAGTGTAAGGTTAATGGGATGCTTTGCTACACTGGTAGTTACACAGTAGCCATAATCTCACCATTAAAAACTGGGGGGTTGCTATACACACAGTCAACAATTTCTGTTTTCCCTGAAAGGCCTCCTTCCAGGAAATCTTCCTTCAACTTTACAGAAGTCTTGCCTTCCCTGCAGCTGCAGGATCAGCCACAACACCTCTAATGAATCCAGCTTGGCATTTACAATGTTTGGATCCCCTAGGATTGCTCCTGGAAAATGTTTGTCTGCAAAGTACACACCCACTTTACAGAAACAAGACTCACTCCATGAAGAAAAATTTAGAAGTGAATTAGAACAAGCACTTACTGAAAGTATAAACAAGTCTTCTTCCCCTTTGCACTGGACAACCTTCATGCAAAGCTAAATAGCTGGGCTTGTGCATGCAGCACTGTTTACACACATATGCACAAGATCTTGCTGCCATAGTCTTGCTACTAACACCAAAGTTAAAACACTGGCAGAAGAAAGCTACAGGTAATACTGCACTCTGAATACCTTTTCTCTCTAACAAATTTCTCTAGGACTTGAACCCATACTATATGCACAAGACCAACCCAGCTATTCTGAACAGACTGATACAACTGCAAGCTCTTTCAGTGAGACAATTCCTCTTGCATGTGTGATGCCTATGGCTACCTGGAATGCACCAAGCATGCACGTGTCTAGGGTGCACAGACATCTTGTGTACATGCACCTAGGCGTGCCTTTACTCAAATTCATCCATTTACAGCACCATTACACAGTCCTTTCATCAGTATTAACAACAGCAAGAAGTACCTGATACCTCAAACATGGCAGAGGGCAGAAGTGAGAGACCAGCACTGGGGAAAATATAAATGAGAATGTTTAGAAGAGCTGAAGTTGATGGACAAACCAGTGCTGCCATCATCAGTGATGTTACAGCAGCATGGCCTCACAGGAGGAAGGCCTAGCCAAAATACTGTATGCACTTCCCAACCAGGGCAGCTACTCTGTTCCTCCACCCCACATCTCCCCCCACAGCACAACAGAGGTTGGTGCTAAAACAAAGCTGCCTTATTGACAGTGTACAGTACAAACACACCATAGACTTCTCTCTGTATAACCCCATGCATGCACATGCATCCAAATAGACCAGTACTCAAAACACAGTATAACCTGAGATCAATCTCCATCATACACGGAGCAAGCAGATGATCTAAAAACCCCATTTTCTTTCTTTGCATACACTCCTTTGTCAAACTCTACATTAGCTTGCATATATCCTTCAGTCCTCCTGAGTCAGGGCCTGGGATTCCTTTCCTTTGCCACAGCTCTTTCCACATCACTTGAGAGGGAAACTCAAGAGGAGGAAAGGAATATGCTAAAACAGGGACACACACACACACACACATATGACAGAAAACAAAAAAGCTTAAAAAAGAACATGGTCAAAAGAGTCCAAGAAGGTTATCAAGAGTCTTCAGTCTCTTCTGTACCAGTTACAGTGGATTCCCAATTTCAGAGGCTAAAATCAGCCATCAGTGCACAGCAACTGGAGTCTGTAGCTGCAGAGACCATAGTCATCTACCACAGGATCATAGAATATTCTGAGTTGGAAGGGACCCACAAGGATCATCAAGTCCAACACAAGTAAATAGCCCATACAGGAATCAAACCTGCAACTTTAGTGTTACTGGAACCATGTTCCAACCAACTGAGCTAATTTCAGTGTTGGTCATCATTGACCACCTCTACAAGAAACAACTTCACAAAGCAGGAAGCACCCAGAAACTACATTAGGAACACAGCCCACAAACCCTGTGGCCTCAGAAGAAATCAGATTAAGGAACATCAGAGAGATACCAACTTACACTTACGTTTCTTTAGGAAATCTCTTAATACTAAAAATTTTGACATATTAGTGCTCCACTAATAACAACTTACTTGCAGTATGCTAATAAGTTCCGCTTGACTTACCTGAACAAATCTCCTGGTTCTTTAAGAAATCACAAGAGGAAACACGATCAGGGTATTAAGTTCATTAAAATCCCAACGAGTAATGCCCATCTGTTTTTGTTCTAATGTTGTCTAGGAGTTTAAAACCCTTTCTCTTTTCCTGCTGCTTACACCCCAAAGTATTAGCAGAGAACACACCTCTCCTCCTTCAGATCTCTTTCCATTGGCTTTAAAAAAAATCACACTCTTCTAGTGTTCTTTTGTATGTCTGCCCTTCCTGTCCCTTTAATCCTGTTAGAGGACTCCTCTACATTTACTCTAGCTTACGTAACTTTCTTTTAAAAGCAACAACCAGAATTCTGCACCGTATTCTAGTGTTCCAGCTAACCTCCCACCTGCATCAGTTACCAGGAAACTGGAATTCCCTTACTTTTAGTGGAAATACCCTGCCTTATCACCTGTTTTTCTCCCCACAGCTGTATTTTATTGGTGGCTCGCTGTCACCCTACAACTGAGCAAGCAGTTCCAGTTATCCTTTTTATGCTGACTGCAACTAAGTATGAAGCAAATATTCCTAGGTTTGACTCCCAAGATAATGATCTTTAACATCTCACTCTGTGGATATGATTAAGGATCTTTGATCATCCAATTATTCTCAATTGTTATCCATTTTTAAGCATCTCCTCTTACCACATTCTAAAAAAGAATCTCAAAACCTAAGAAGAAAAACAAACAGTACTCTAAGTGTTACCTAATGCAGGACAGAATCATTACCCAGCATCACACTTGTTAACACAACCACCCAGGAAACAGCATATGAATGAAACCATCAAGTCTTAACCGGGAGAACCAAGGCAACCAACGCAACTCCCTCCCTCAAAAGCCCAGTAGGTGAAACAATTGTGTCTTTTTAGAATTCAACTACTAAAAGAGGCTTCTTTAAATTATAGCTCACTGTAAAGGATGTGATATTTTAAACCACACAGAAGAATTCTCTGTATTTTGTCGCTAGGACCACAAAAAGAGAAGGGAGGAGGGTTTGGGTTTGGGTTTTTTTCATAGAAATCTGCTACTATCAAATTAATTTGACTAATGTTAATGCTATATTGTAATCAACCACACCAACACCCCACCCCCTCAAAAACAAAACCTGCCTGTTCTCTAGCAGCAAACAGCAAATGCAAGGAAAGATAGACGCATTTAAAAAATCTGACACTAGAGGAGGTTTGGCAAGAGAGAGTAAGCAAATGAGAAACAAAAGAAACAAAACCCAACAAACAATGATAAACCTTGATGTTTTCTTATAGGGTGGAAATTGTAAAAACACAGAGAAAAATACTCCTTTTCAAACACTGCTGAAAGCACAAAACACAGCTCTTGAAGGTCTTAACCACACATTCTTCACTATCCTCTTCAATTTAGCCAGAACACATTTGCAGTGTGGCTGGAGATGCTGCAGCAAACATTCAGCAAGAATCTAGTCAGCAGATAAAATTCTTGAAAGGTGAAGTGATAATTAGCAACACAACCCAAAGACATAGTGCACTCTCGCTCATTTATATTGACTACTGTAACCATTAAAAGATTTTCAGCCTGAAGAGAGTACTGCAGTGGTTACAGCTTTTCAAACCAATAGTGATGACTGGCAGATAACATCAGGTTAAAATAAGAACCTGCAACACTGAACACAAGTCCCATGGTACTGCAGCAGCCTTTAACAGCCCAGTTTTTCCTGGCTAGAAGAAAGAACTGATGAAAAGGCCAGGCATGGAATCAATTAAATTAGTGCCAAAGTGGTTTTAAAAAGAAAAGGTTAGATGCTCCAAAGACTTAGCAGCTGAGAGTTTACTGGGTCATTTTTTTCCCTGTGGTAGAAAGCAGAGTTTTCAATATGGCTGGAGTACCTTTAAGAAGGTATACTTCAAAGTGAAATCTAAATATTTTGCACCTCAATACATGAAGAAGCTATATTAGTATATTCTGCCCCTATGCTCTACCTGCGTGAGGTACATGCAATGACCCCTCCTGCTTCCCACAGTGGTTCAAAACTCTTTTAAATTCCATCCTTTGGTCTCACCTGTGTGGGGATTAGCTGTGAGAATGGGAATAAAGGAAATGCCATGGCACAACAGTTCAGCAGCTCACCAAATCTGCTGCCTCCCTCATGCTCGTCAGGCATCTTAGAGTAAGCATTGGAAAACCAACTGCACACATTGCCACCAGTGTATACTGCACCTTAAAGGGAAATGCCCTTATTCCAGACAGAAACAGTTCTTTTGAGACCCTCAGGGACTGGCATATTTTGATTTTTTATCCCAATGAGTATGACTGTCAGCAAACGCAGCAACGAAAACCTACCTCCCCAAATAAATGACAGCACCTAGAACCAGGGGTTCCCACAATTAAACAACTCACTGGATGAAATATTTCCTCCTGTCCATTTCACATATTTTTTACTTTTGAATTTTACTGAGCACTTATTTACAGGAAGCAGTAAACTAAAACCTACAACAGATGTTTTATTAATGTTAAAACAGTAACACCTCTCTACCTACTGCTCTGTCATTTTAAAGTGAAATTTCAGGAATCTGAAAATTGCCCTGTACATGAGCCATAAAACCAAACACAGTATTCAAAAGGATAAAATTACAAATTTCACAGAACCACCTCTCTTGCATGACTTCTTACGTATCTCATTTAGAGTCATAAGTTTAGAATTTTAATTACCACTCCTGACTCATCTAACGCATTCACCACTGACTCCAGCAACATGCAGAGACCGTGCTCCTAAAAAAACATAAACTTAACAAATTTAAGCACTATTTTGTCAGTGCTCACTGCACTGCTTTATACTACAGTGCTGATGTCACTATTCTGCAGAACTGCTCAGCTGTTCCATTCAGCTGTCGCTAGTCCCTTCTGAAATCCTCCTCAGCGGTCTTAATGAACCTGAACAACTGCGATCTGACAGACAGGGTTACCACTTCATTATCCATTCCATCCTTCAGATTTTTAATATAGCTATTAAACCCCAAACATTTAGTATTGATCCCTGCTGCACAAAAGACTTTTAACCATTTCCAGGGCCCAGAAGGGGCCGTCCTTCTTCTTTCTCCTCTGTATACTAAACTGAGCTTGACAAGACTTTTCTTTTGGACTTTCACCAAGCATTTATAAAGCACTAGAGCGTGGAAGAGTTCTTGTGCTCCCTGAGTGTCGCAATGACCCAGTTTTCGGAAAGATGAGAGCACATAAAAATAGTTGTCTCTTTGCCCTCTTATTCAGTATAGAGAGACCTAAACTAGGATATCAAGGCTAGACTCCTGAGATGATCTCAGGTGCTGCTGATGATCTCAACTTTAATTAAACTAAACCAAAAGGTTAGCAAAAGGAGAATCAAGATAATTTCTTTAACAGATTTCACAAGTAACCACAGGACACAGGGAGAAAAGATCATATATACAAAAATGTTGAGATCAAAGCATAGGGGATTTACAAACCCAAGCTCTAAATTACTACATTTAATGTCATAGCAAGATAGTTATTTTCTTAACACACATTAAAACAACAAAATAAGTCATTCCTTATATCTTGTCACCATGTTGTAATTCCTTACGCCTGGCTGTAAGAAAAAAGCCCTTATAGTTACCATCATATTCTTTCACGAAGCAACCTCCACAGGCAGTACTTTAACCCACCCAGATCTTATGGGCCTGAGGGCACCTCCTACTTAGACAGGTAAAAAATGTCTCAGTCAGAACCAGAGCTTGAGAAGGCTCTCTGCTTCAAAAGCATTTCTGATTATCAGTAAACATGGCATTGCACATGGTGAAGGGGATGGTACATGCCCCTCTCTCACCTGGCCACCCCCTCTGTGAGGCTGGAACCGCTGCACAGACGAGCCCCCAGAAACATCTACAGGGGATGCAAGTAACCCTGAAAGCTTACTTTTTCAAACCCCTGCTGTTCTTCCTGTTTGATTAGCTACAAGTTTTAGTCTTAAAGAGTTGATGTAGAGGCTACCTAAACAAAAACCTAGGCTATAAAGATTGAATTAGTAGCAGAAGAAGACGGGAGAGAAAAACAAGAAACAATATAAGAAAGAAAGAACACAGGAAAGGTTAAAAGGAAATGTGAGAAAAGAGCTGATTTTTGTTTGATTCCTAAAGCAGACAATGCAGCATCTGAGATGTTACTTCTGAAAGTAGCCTTGTTAAAAGAATCCCAATGCTTAGCAGGGCTAAATGGAAGCAGAAATAATAACCAAATGGTAAGAAATAAAATTAGTACCTCCAGCTGTAGGAAGGCTGGGAAAAAAATTAGGGTCTATAGAATTGCTGGAATAAGCCAAGTGGGAATGGCTGCGTGTATCAGTGAAGAAAGAAATGAACAAAGGACAGTTGTTTTGTGACAGCTGATCTGCATGTGCTCTGCATCCACTCGGTGCTTGCTTTTGTTTTGTTTTCTGGGCTGACCTTCACCCCCTGCCACACAAAGGATTCAGTGAAAGCCTCTACTCAAAGTCTCAATTAAAAGCCCAAAAGAACAAACATATCTTGGGCTGCAGCCCCAAGCCTAAGCCCAGGTGCCAATGACCCAGCAAAGGCAGCATCCCCAGCAGAGCACCGGGCTCCTGCCGAGGGTACCTGCATACTACTACACCGCCTTGGAAAGAGCCCTCCTCCCCTCCCAGTGTCTGGAACAGGCAGAATAGCTAAAAACAAACCTTTAGCTTCTTCTCCAAATGGCTGCTTCTAAGTTGTTATGATGAAAGATCAAAGCTAGGGGAAGGGCGGGAGCTTACAGGACAGTAAAGAAAGTTGAGAGTAAATTAGTAGTGTGCATACAAATACACGCATGTAACATCACTAAGGGAGTATGTTAATGGTTTGGGCAGTTTGAACAAAAACATGTGAAAGCAGTTAAGCATGTCATCACCAACACTGTCTTTAGAAGTGTTCTGCTGCTTTATGAGCAGCTCTTCAAACACACATGCACATTTAGTTTCATACAAAGATGGTGTAATGCACAAGAACTTGAAAATGTGAGGCTACCCAAAGAGCATCCTGCATGGTCTGCAAAGTCTATGCATAATACGTGTGAAGTTTTGCTTTAAACTGTGGTATTTCATTTTGGGTACTGCATTTAACTGACTTATTCCAACATAGATTTGTTATGCAGCATCCAGTTTGGTACATGCTCAGAACATAATTTGGAGAGCATTGGTGTAACAGGGATAAGACAGAAACTGACCTCAGGGCTTTGGTCTAAAAGACTAATTTACTGTCAGAACTATCTTGGTGTAATTATACCTATGTAAATACCCATTTATTCTGGAATAAGTGTTTTGTTTAACCTGATTTAGCCTATACAACTTCCAGAAGTTTTATCAATGGGGTTGGTAGTACATGCATAATCCTGCTAAACTCATCTGCATGACCTTTTGTATCATGCATAAAAAGATGAAAGTTAAAAATGGAATAATCAATAGTAAAAATATAATACTAGTTTTGTTACAGGCAAGCATATGTCTTCCTGTTGTTCAATCATATGCTCCCTAATGCATTCAAAAACTAAATGCTTAAACAAAGGAATTAACTTTCTACTAGTACTTTTTTTCTGGGTTCTGACAGCTTCGGTCTTCAAGAGTATATAACCACTGACATTTAGAGTTGCAAGTACTATTTCTCTAAAATCTTCCTGTTATGGAAAAAGGCAGAGATAGTAAAGGAGCCAAATGTGGCTTCTATTGCCATATGTTGTTTCTAATAGTCACAGCCTGAGTTTCAAAACTGATGTAGATTTTCATTTCCCTTTATTTCCATTCAGTGCTGCTGTACTATTGGTACTTCTTAAAGTCGAGACTTACTAAGAAGCCTAATTTTAGGCACTCATTTCTGGAACATGGCACAAAAGCTCACGCTCAAATGTGAAAAGAATCCATGCATGTAAGATATCTGGAAATACCTGAAAGTCTTGGTCACATCTCCTTCATACCTCAGTTTACAAACAAGAGCCTAGAGTCTACTTTACGGCATAGAGGTTTGAATGTGATTTACATGTCTGTTGCCTTGCTCCTGACAAACATTTTTCGATGGAAGTTTCGATGTAATTAGTGTTTCCAAGAAAAGTTTGGGGGTTGCAAAATTATATTCTTAAGAGGTATACAGAGTAAGAAGTTCTTGCTTTTAGAGAATATAATTCTGGTATTCTTCAGGATATCTTTGGAGACTGAGGATGCAAAAGCCTAGTGCAGCTTCCCAGTGACATTTTTCCTCCTGATAACATAATTTCTTTCAAGGGCAGAAATTACCTTGTAAAACATAATCACCACATACTTTCCCCTCAAATGCAGCCTCTGATTGTCTCATTCATCACCTAGGTAGACAGACATTACGCAATTCTGTTTGCCGGATACTGCTCCTTAGGAAATACTTGCAGAATACCAAAAGGATATACACTGCCCCCCAGACCTCCACAGAGGGTCATCTTCAACTGTGGCTTCCACCAACAGTGAAGTCACAGCGCTGGCTTTCTGATATCACAGCATTCTCTGTAGCAACAGCCTATGAGGTCACAAATAAAGGATTATCACTTTGTTGCAGGATTAAGGGAACTAAGAAGCTGGTCCATCAGGAGATGCGTTTTACTCCAAATAATGGGCATTAGGAGAATGCTGAAAATAAATGGGTTGTAAATTGTCTTTGTCTGGCATGCACCCTTTTTTCAATAATACTGTAAAATAAGGTATTGCTTTCATTAACAGCTCCTAAGCAATGGAATGAACTACAGGCACTACCTCCTGAGCTATTACATGGAAGATGAATTCTGAAACAACTTTCATATCTTAGGACTCCTCAGTCATTTGATTTTGCAGAGGTAGACATCAGTCAGACCACTCCCCTCAAATGGTCTGCTGGTTAGTTTATTCACAAGTGTTCAAAGCTAGTAATAAGTTTCAGAAAGTGACTAGAAAAAAAATACAAAAGGAAGTCTGGAAATATCTTGCCCTAGCCCATCTTATTGTTTAGACAAGGATTTGTGAAGATGATTCCAAACTGAGAGTCTATGTTACTAACAAAGACCGAAAAAAATATGCATTGTAAGTTACAGCAGAAAAAAAAAAAAGTACTAGATTAAAACTCCAGAAACAGTGATTACTTAGAAGAACCTTCAGTGCAAAATAAGTCTGCAGTCACAGGAATCTTTGCCACAAACATCGCTGTTAGAATAAAACACTTGTACAAATAATGTCATTACATTCTTAGTGGTTTATTTTTTTCAACAATATCTGGTTTACTTCCCAGTGAATACTCTGTTTCAAAGTTTTGTAAAATACAGAATTCCAGAACCTGTTTGAAACTATTCCAAAACCTTTATCCACCCACTTCCCCACCATGGAGCAAATCAAGGATAGCACAAATACAATCACCAAACGAATGCTTCCTAGCCTTTCAAGGAATGACTGTGGCTTTGACATAACTATCCAGAGCCCAAATTATTTTCAGCTTTTAAAGAGTTATAGTCTGCTGGGGAAAGGAGGGATGAAAGGAAGGATGATAACGGGTGACAACAGAGTTACTACATTATTCACAGAAATCCTATGACACATGCACGCTTGCACATGCAGACTTTTCCCACATTTTTGAAGTAATTGCCCACTTTTCTAGACGCCTGGAAACTCAGGCTACCTGATGTCTGGAAACTAGCTACTATATGCATACATTCTTACCTCACATGTGCAGCAGGTCCAACACATCAGGTTACTATGTATGCATAATTTATCTGTCAGGGACTGTCCCAGATTTTTAGATTAAGATCTAAAAATCCTAAAACAGCCCGGCTTGTAATTTTCAATCTGACCTGTGATGCAACCAGTACAAGCAATTGTACAGTGTGAGAGTATCTTGCAACTTCAGGAAGATTTTTGAGTAAGGCCCTACTTGCAGCTTATAGAAGATGGAAGGAGATACTTTCAGCATTATGAGTGTAGGCACTAATACCAATTTCCATTCTAGAATTGGAAGAAAACAGTGGGCAGATTTGCAGATTCACCTGGAGCTTCACCCACCAGTCTGGAAAATTTATATTTCTATGTTGCAGCAGGACAACTATTAAAAACGCTGAGAAGAAACAACACAGACGGACTAACGAGATGTTTCACAGTGTTTTAAATACGCTTTGAAATTTTGCAACCTATTTAAAAACGTTGTTTCTTTTGCCCTCCAGCAGTAGCACTGAAGAACCTCAAAGGAAGTGCTTAGATAGACCAGACTTACTCGCTTTGCCACTCGGCTCTGCAGCTTTCTAGGGCTGTCGAGAGCGGCCGGGCTGATCCGTGCCGTGAGACACGAACCCC
>NW_008240046.1:12875604-12886485 GCF_000691975.1 Corvus brachyrhynchos
GGGGCCCGTTCCTACACCTCCCTTCCCGAACCCCTCACGGAAAGCTGCCAACGCTTTAGGGCCCCCGAAACAGGGAGAAAAAAGCAATATGCGCCCAGTCGGAAGATGGGGCCTTACTCCCACCTTTGCACGACGTTTTCAACCAAAACCCATCGCAGTGTTCTCCTTCAGCAAAGGCCACCCGCGTCCCAGCCATTTTGGATGCATGAGCAACTCCCACAGGGCATGCACCCCTGTGTGCTGCTGCCTCAGGAACGCCCAGAAAATCCCAAAGAGGGAGAGCTCAGAAACAAAAATAAAAGAAGGGGGTTTTTATTGATTGGTTTCTTTGGCCTTGAGGTCGTGGGGCTTTGTGTTTTTGAGGCTGCTGATTTTACATGATGGTAAAGCAGATTTCCATCCCATTCATCTACTCTGCCCTCACAAGAAAGTGAGGGCACTACCTGAAGTGAAGGCACAGCGGGGGCTTGATACTCCAAAAAAGCAGTATAAGCATGAAAACCCCTTTGCCTCCTGAGGGCACTGGTGTGATGGGATGTGTGCTGCTGATGTCAGAAATAAATCTGAATGGCCACTGCAACTAAATCACCTCCCACTTCAAAAGTACTTTAAAATAGCCATCAACTATTTTATGCAAT
Source organism: Corvus brachyrhynchos (assembly GCF_000691975.1). NCBI lineage: Eukaryota > Metazoa > Chordata > Aves > Passeriformes > Corvidae > Corvus > Corvus brachyrhynchos. The sequence continues at coordinate 12,876,243 of NW_008240046.1, forward strand.
TTTACAATTCAACATGGCTTTATGACTGATACAAGGCTTCTGTTGTTTTGTTTTTAGAGTTTAAGGGGGTCAAGCAAAGGACCAACAGCAAAATACTCCCCTCTGGCTGCTATTGAGGTAGAATCCGAACTTGTGCAAAAACTTCAGCTGATTAGCCACGTATATTTAGAAGGCAGTTATTGTCTTAAAGGACAATTGTAAGGGAAACTTTTTGCACAACAAGTGTAGAAAGATCCACTGCCTCTATCTTTAATGGATGCAGAAGGTTTTATGACCAAAATATGGTTTGTAAAAACAGTGATCAGAACACATACTGAAAACCACGGCTATAGAGCAAATCAGAAAGCTAAATCAAACCACATTCTCCATCTCCCTTGGTTTCATCAAAAGCAAGCAGGAGAATTAGTTTATGAAGGCAAATCACAGGGTAACAATAGGTGCCTGCCGTGGATCCTGAGAATGAACTTTGCTCTGAAGGGCTGATGGCTTTCTTCACAAGTGTAAATGGGCATCTTGGTTTTCAGGGCTGGTATGTCTCATGGTCCACAAGCATCAGCAACATGCGCAACCTAACCACACATAGCTGATGGATATTTAGGAGAAAGCTAAAGCAGTATTACTGTCACAGTAATTTGGTGTTTGGGACACAGCTGGAGAAACACTGGTAAGACACAGGAGGTCTGCAGCATGCTTTGGTCAAGAATCAGCACCATGACCTCATCCTCCTCCAGCGCTCAGGCACAGAGGGAGCTGAGATTGGACTAGCAGCCAATTAACCACTCATTTAGCCTGAATTTCAATATTCCTCTCTTTATGAGCTCACTCATTGTTTTAATTACTTCAGGAAGCTGCATAAATGCTTTAATTCCAAACTTTGACATACAAACCATTACTAAAGTGAATGAAACAGAAACTTTCCACTTGAACAATGAAAAAAAAGATCAAGAAGGTAACTCAGCAGAGTAATATCAAGTTTGAAAGGCAATTGCCAACCCCTCTAAGCAAGACTGAGAACTACTTGATAGCAGCACAAGTGCTAGGATCTTCCTCACCCTGCAACTACACACTGGAAATGCACACACAATATCCACAGGACCACTGGCACTGCCCTTTTGTAATAAACAAAGCTGAGTGGGGAAAAAAACAAACCCCAACCAACCAAAAAATTCTTCTATAAATCCAATTTCCCCATGCCAGGCAGTACAAAAAAGCAAGAGCAGATTCTCATGATCATGCAACCTCTGACATCCAGGAAATCCCAGGCCAAGACTCAGCATAGAAGCTACAATCTTCAGGACCTTTACATGCTGGCAGTTGTATTTCCTTCACTAATGCCACTGACATCCTCGCTTTCTTTACAAGTCAAATATGAGGAAATGGTTCTTTAGTGGGTGACAACAGCTCTGTCTGGCATTTTACAACAGCTGGAAGACTGGCACTACCCGAAGGACTTCACAGCCGAGCTCAGACAGAGCCAACATGTTTCAGATACAATCGTTATCTGTGAGGCCATGGAAGCAGTAAGATCACTTCCTCCTTGCAATCTTCAGCTTTACATACTCATCAATTATTGCTATTTTTAAATTTCCTTTGGAAAAAGAAGAAAAAAAAAAAGCTCATAATGATTTTATCAGTTTTGGTGTCTGACTTTGGGACCAACCACATACATTCAGTTATTAAACATTTATGATTCCCTTTTCCCTCAAGTACAGGAGGAAGAATTTGGCAATCAATGAGGGAGAACAAGCTGACTGACAATAGCTTACAGCTAAACTAGCAACTGCTCAACCAAATTGCACAAACCATAGAATATGTGCCATGATTATTAGCTTGAGGATGATAATCTTACAATCAATAGCCATAATTTCTATTGGCATATCTTGTTCACATTTCAAGAAAATAACAAAATAATCTGGTGCTCACATATTTCTGCAGTATCTGAAAGCAAAGGATTCCTTAGCTTTCTCCACATTGTTTCTGTTAACTGAAATCCTGGAATCATCTAACTTCTACCTCCATATACAGGATTTCCCCAGATACTAAAATTCTGAAGCTGTAAGCTTACAAATGTTTTTGCTCTTTTCTCCTTCACTGCTAAATAGGAAAGATTATGGCAAAGCTTAAACTGGACTAGGTACTCAGTTTGTTCCAACTTCTCACCCTCTCGGATGCTGATTTAAAAATGTCAACCTGAACTGAACCAATAATCATCAAGCAAATTAATTACAGCAAGAACCAAATTTGAGACCCTACGCTTACCAGTAAGAACTCCAGGAATTCCTCAAGCAGTACACTTGGATTCTTCCAACCACCAGGAAAAGCTCCAGGACAGATCTAGCACACCCCTACACTAGTAACTCCTGAAAGCTAGTTTAGTTCCTAAACGGCACCAGGAAAACAGCTTTGATTCAAAAGCAATGGATGGTCAAGATGTTGGAAAGCTACTCAAGACAGCTGCATTCAGTGCTGTGACTGGAACTGACAGAAATGTATCTGGATTGGCTTCACACTGCCCATGTGGGAAAGCTCACTGACCATTCACATAGTTTTTGTGGTCTGTGCTGAGCAGTGTTACTCAGCTCACATTAACAGAGCTGACCAGGTCAGAGAGAGCTCTGGCCTGCCTATACAGCCCCTAGTACCTGCCATATCCTTGATATAAGTTTGGCCCCCTTAGACTTCTTTTCATTTATTTTGAAAATTAAGTACCTAGAAAACCTTATTGAATAGTTTATGCAAAATGGTATCTCCCATTCCAGAAATCTTTCATTTATAGGGTTAACAGGAAATAAAAAGACCAAGCATACCCATACTGTCCTTGAAACACTCATTTCAGATCCATGATGGAAATTATGTATTCATCTGTGCTAAAACCTTACGAGAAAATCTGGAAAATACTGTTGGATATCATAACTGCTGCTTCAGATGGCCTGAGGAATCCACCACCATGCTCGTGGTATTCTGTGGTATTTCTTTGTTCATGGGAAAATGAAAGTCCTTGCACAGACAAGTCATCATTTGCCAAAGCATTCATCATAGATGCCTAACTGCACAACAGAGCTACCCAACCTACTGCTTGATCTGCTCTCATGAGTTAGTTTAGGGAGCTAACCTAGCAGAAGGCTAGTTCTGTCAAAAAAAAAAAAAAAAATTATGCCAAACTCTGACTGGCTGCCCTGTTAAGACAGAGGAGGTCCCGTCTCAGGGCTAAGTAGGAGGCAGTATGCCACAGGCAATGGAGAAGCAGGACCTCCTGCTCTGGGAGCCAGCAGTTACAGGTAAGAACTGCTCAGTTATCACAAAACTGCATGGTAATATGGCCATTCACCACTAAAATGACTGACACAGTCACCATCCTGACAGCAGGTCCATGTGACAGCTGGAATTTTCAAAGGGCTTTAAAAAGGCTTACTAAATTCCATTCATTTTCATGGCATCTGGGTTCAGGTCTATCAGCGCTGGTTTCAACTACCAAGGGCCAGTTTTTCAAAAGCAAGCTTTTGCTTGTCATGTCCGACAGACCATCAAGACTTGAACAAAGTAAGGACACGCAGCTGGAATAAACAAGGATATAAGTAGCAAGCACACAATCCAAGAATGTGTTTAAAGATAGTTCTTACAGAGACAGCATGTACCCATTTTCACCAGTAGTTCCAAAGATTTGGTAAAAACCATCACCTACAATAATTGAGTTTGCCAAGAAATATGGTCTATTAGACATCAGATACTGACCATTCTAGTGGAAAATAACATGCAGAAGACAGGAAGAATCCTGCATTTCTCCACCCACTGCTGGAATATCTCCCCAAAACACAGATGACATAGTCACAAAGAATGGCAGACATCCTACTGTGTAGAATACAATTCCACTGATACTAAAATGTATCAGAAAACCATACTTTTTTGCATATTAATTTTAGAAAGAGGGAGAAATATTTTGACAAATGTCAGAAATTTCTGTTACGGCATTAATCCTGCAAGAAGTGTTTCTTTCTCTCCCTTCAAATTAGTTTGTTCTGAAAGACTGCATTAGGTAGAGCAATATTTAAAACACTTAAACAGTCAAATTTGAAACAAACCAGTCTGATCCTGCTGGAATTAAGTGTTTTATGTGATCTAAAAATACTGGGTTTTGGATTTTCTTCCACATGAAATCTGTCTACTTTGGAGCTCTGTTTCAAATCAGAAAACGATTTCCTTAGAATCCCAAAACCTCCACAAAATAGAGCCTCTGTCTACTAGTCAGCTGTACACAAGCCTCAAGTTTTATAAAACAAGTTTCAACATACGTCCTTACAAGAATATCCAGTATCATGTATTTCCTCATGTGAAATTTGAGAACCTTAACACATTACTTTCAAATGAAAACTTTCATTAGTCTGAGCAGGATTGGAGCATTGCACCTCAATCTGTGTTTTATTAATTTATCTTACAAACACGAGTCTTGATTGATTTGCATATATTTATAAATATGTATGTACAGCTCAGAGTAGGAAAGCAGCAACAGCATTACATCAGCCTCAACACCTGCACCATGTTGACTGAAGCAGAGAAGACTGTCTATTGTTTCTCTTTCTTATTAATGTCTACCTTCCCAGCCTTACAAACTTCTTACTGCTCTGCCAGCAAACATAAATCATGCTGACTCTCTCTGACTTGCAATTTCCACTGTGACTGGAGAGGCAGGTCTTAAAAGAAAAAAAAAACAAACAAAAACCAGTGAAAATATCGAACAAATATTCTTACGATTTTTATAATGACATTTGCCCCAAGTGCCTGTTTGTGTGGAGAATGTTTAAATTGCTCCATTTTAAAAAGTCTACAGTCCTAAGGGAGTTTTTAGAATTATATACAAAACACTGTTATGCAGATGGAGGGCATTAAGTATTACATGCATACAAGAAGAAAAAAAAAGCTTGAAGAAATGTTTCAAGAAAAAAGCAGGAATATTTTAAGTCTGAGACAGAGATCTTGTCCATCTCACTCACACAGAAAACAAACTGAAAAGAAACCAAAAGGAAAAAGCTGATATACTACAGAACAGGTTATATCCAAAAACTTAGTATCTAATGTCACTGTCTAAAGAATTCTTCTTCTAACCTAAAATGTAAACCTTAAAAAATACCTAGTTTTGCACCACAGAAGTTTACTATTCTTTAAGCTAAGCTGTGCATTTAGGCAGAACAAACAGTAAGGATCCAAGTCAGCCAGCACTGGGGGAGACACTCACCATGTATCACCCAGAAAACAGCAGTTTCAGCAAACAGAAAATCGAGACTGGAACTGAGACCAATACTGCTAGCCATGACAGCAGTGAGTAATGGCACAGTCTTCTAAGAGGAACAGCGGGGACAAAATCTGGTTTAAAAATGGATCACTTATGGAAAGGTTTAACAGTCACCTGCAGCAGTTGCAAGAGGTGAGACTCAAAGACCCCAAGTGCCTCTGTCTTCAGAATCAGGCCCCTACCAGAAGGCAGCTGTGGGAAGGATGTTAGCTGGAGCAGCATCTGAATACCTGGAAGACAGGCTACAAAGGAGCAAGCATTAAGAGAAACCCCTGCAGGGCAGTAGGACTGCTTTGAAAATGTTTATTTTTAATTTCAAATCTTGATTCTGAACTGATAACGTCATGCCACAAGCAAAGGAACAAGAATGGCAATGTTGTCTAGAGCATGATTTCATCCTCCCCACCTTGCAAGTTGCTTATCAGCTCAGAAGGACACTGTCAAGCTTATCAGCAAAGGCTTGCTGCTGGAAGAATGTGGAGCTAGCAGGGTTTTTCAGGTCAGGCTGGACCTGGTACAATGCTGCAGATTAAGCAACTTCAATGAATGAGGTGGGAGTCTCAGGAACAGACAATTTGCTCCTGGGAGTAAGATCTGGAGCACCTAACCAAGCATTTAGGTAGGAAGAGACTAACAGCCCTCAGTTTGTTCCTACTTTGATATTCAAGGGATCAGAAAGGGTAACCTTTCTGGAAGTGAACAAATCATACTAAGCAAAGCATTTTGTATCACCCATTTCTAAAGTATACAAAAATACCCTGGAAAAACAAGTTTTGGCTCCTGCATGGCAAAAGCTCCTAAACTGTTTTAAAGATCTGCTGTGGTTTGTCTTAAAGCTCATCCACGCTCAAAGCCCATGAAAAGCTGTCATTTTCTCACTGCGCATGAACATATCAAATAGCAATAATAAACAAGAATTGTGAAAAGAGGATTCAACTGGTGTACAGGTTCTTGAAACCTGGACACAACATTCAGGCATTTGTCTGTCATCTCTGTGATGAGAGCCTGAGCTCTGTTGTCAAGAGTACATTATCTGCAAGTCTTACTACTGCCTCTTACTGGAGTCCAGATCCTTAATAGCATCGTTTAATATTCATTATCTATTACCAAGATGTAAAAGAGACAAATCTTGTAACATAATTCCTGCCTCTCACAAAGTGAAGCACCTAACACCAGCTGTTTTAAATGTCAATTTAATGATAAATAGTGTCTCACAAAACAAGGTAGACATACCACTGGAAATGTCCCCATGCCTCTCTTGTATTGGATGCATCATTCTTGTAACCTTGCAACAGTCAGGGCTATTCATTAACCAGCTATTAGCTGAAAAAAATAAAATGTCCATTAAAAAGTAGCACAAACTTTTTGAAAGTGCAGTAAACTAAGACACAGGTAAACTTTCAGAAGCAGAAAAGGATTTTAGCTAGAAACTTCATCCTGAACTTCTGCTTTATCTAACTGGATTTTGTACTTTTGTAGAAAGCTGCCACAAAAATCCAGGTAAATTCTGAGCATATGAAAAGGGGAAAAAAAAGAGGAAAAAAAAGAGAAAGAAAATTATGATCTTTCAGGAGTACCACAGATGTTGCCATGCAATCTCTTCAGAAAGAGAATTCCTTATACTGGGAGTTAATTTTGTGCCGCCTTCTATTACAAACCCAAAGGATGCACACAACAATGTATGAGTGGAAGTGATTTAAAATGTGTTTCTAATAACGCTTGAATGAGGACTTGCTTCTGGAATTATTCACACAAACTATTTCCATTTGTTAAAGCCATTATCCCTATTCTCTGACTAACCCCCTTGCACCCCTTTAAAAGGAGGAAAAAAAACCAAACCGAAACCCAACAAAACAAAAAAAACCAGAGAGCAGTTTAAATGTTTTGGTGCAACAAATGCCCAACTCCAAAGCACATAAATATGCTCCAACAATGCATTTGAAACTCTCATTCCAGCACCTTACATCTTCAAATAATCTCCTGAGCTCATTCAAAATGCAAGCACTTTAAATGTACAAACATGGAAAGAACCTTCCAGCTCTTGTAAAGAAGATAATGAATCACAAAGTTAACTTTTTACTTTCAAGATGACTCTCAATTATTGCTTCAGTGATTTTACTTTCAGCCTCACCCTGTCCCGATCCTGGCATGTTCTGCTCCAGAACACACAGAGAGATCAGAAAAACTGTGCTTAAGATTCAGAAAGAAGATAAAAAGTACGGGTGATTAGAAGTGTGCTCTATCCTGCCTGAAAGGATGGAGGGAGGGCTGATAGTGATGGGGGACAGCAAAAGAGCACATACAATATAATGAGAAAGGGGAAATGTTCTTCCAGAATGAGATGGAAAATGAAGGAAGCAGGGGTGGAGGGAGAGCAGGAAGGGATCTAAACAGTTATGAAGAAAAAATACAGACAGTTTTTAAACTCATGAGAGAAAAAACATCTACAGCATTAGGGAAATGGGTGCAATTCTTTTAAATTTAAGCTAAAAGGCAAACAAACAAAAAAGTAAAAAGTGAGAGAGAGAGCCCTCTCCTGAGGGGCTTCCCAGTAGATGCTGATACCATGCATTATGAAGTCCTGGATTTTAAAGGGGAAGGTGTCTAGAAAATTGTTTTCCTTCAAAGCAAAACTGGACAAGTCTATGACCAGGGCAGACCTACAAGCAAACAAGCATCATCACCCTTGGCTATCCAGACCAAAGAGACAGAACTAACAAGCTCTTCACCTGGCCATGGGAAATGAAGGTATGGCCCTTTGTGGGTGGCACATGAAAACCACTGCTAAATAGGTTGAGCATCCTGAACACATTTTCCAAGCATCTGTTTGGATACAGGCCCTTGCTGCTGGCCTGGAATATGCCAGGACTGGAAGCAGGGTGGAAACCACAGCCTCCAAATGCTGCTCAGCACTCCAAATCAGGGGATAACCTGGTGGTGTGGAGAGGAAGAATTTCTACCCAGTTTACTGAGGAAGTCAGAATTCCTACCAGGCAGCAGCACTTCGACTCATTGCCACAACCTGGTATCCAAAACTGATTCTCAAAAACTTTTTTTGGGGTTGGATGTTTGGTTGTTTTCAGGTTTTTGTTTGTTGGTTTGGAGGGGGTGGGTGAGGTTTGGGGACTGTAGGATTGTTCTGAGGGTTTTTTAATATTTTATTTTTCTTTCTTGGTCCACTTTCAGGTTGTAATTAATCTTCAAAGTCAAGAAAGAAAGGGAACCAGCTCTGTGTCAGCAATTAGCTCAACATCCTGTTAATATCTACCCATTATCTCTCCCAGTCTAGGCATGTAATCTACCTGAGAGATAGATTAATTTTCCAGTGGTTGCCTCCATGGGTTACCAATCTCTATTTCTTGTTATGCATTTAGTTACACAGGCATACTGTCTCCTGAGAATACACAACCAGGTATTACACTTCACCTCCATGAACTCCATTTTCTTCATAGCAGAGCTTGTACCTCCACACAAGAAATATAAGCTTAGTTAGAGATGAGAAGCCCTATTTCCCCATGCACTAGGACATCCTTTACTTTACATACTTAAAGAAAAATACAACTGAGTATAAGCAGCTAGAATTAACCTCAAAGGCTTTTGAGGTTTTCGTTTCCTTCCAGTGTTTTTACTTGTTAAGAAATCAAGCTAGTTTCATGGTCTCTAGGTGTCAGTTCTCAGGGAAAAAAAAAGATCAGCAAGTTATAGCCACAGCTTTTAACAAGTTCTCGAAGTTCCATAACACCTCATAAAACAAGTATCACTTACATCCCCACCACCCAGCACAGATCCATATTGAACATGTGCCACAACAGCGAATGCACACCGTTTCCCTTACAGCACTGTTCAGTCAAGTCAAGCTGACATGAGAGAATATGGTACCCCACATTTCCATTTTTTCCCTTTTCCCATCCTTAGTGATGACAGGTATTAAGTCTGTAACCCAGCTTTGTCTTAAACAACCCTCAGGCAAACATTACTGAGTCTCGCCTTGCAGACGTCATGAGGAACTTCACCTGCCGCTAGGTGAAGGACAGTTCTGGAGATTTTGGTAGCACAATGATAGGCAATTCCCATTGCTCTCCCAAGGTCTTGGGAAAACAGAGACTAACATCAAAACACTAGAAAGAGGTGACCTAAATGCTGAACAACATCCTACATCCTTGCTGCTGACAGGACTATTCATTTCAGAGTGGACAGGCCCTATCATACCAACAGTTTTCTCCATTTATATACACACTCTGTAGTGCACACACACACACACACAGGTTCTCATTACCAGACAATGGTTGAATGACCGAAGGTTAAGAATCACTCCTATCTCTTTTTGCCTTGTTGATATTTTTTAAACAAAAATCAATTCAATTCCTGTATCATTTCTAGAAGTTGTTTTTAACACAGCTGTTCCACACAGGGATTGGGAAGGTAATGGTTCTTCTGCAAAAAGAGGCAATAAAAGCTCCCAGGCTCCCAAAGGATGATTTATTCCATACTCCCCAAATTAAAATGTGATGTTTCTCTTGCACACAATAGTTAATAATCTGGATTCTTCTTTGCTGCACTATTATTTCAGTGACAGAATTTGCTGGCAGTATAAAATGTAGGAGAATATTTCATTCTGCATATATTTTACACTTCCATCTCTCTTGCATCTTATTTCTCTTTCAGTACACAGAGTTTAAGGCTTTGCAGGATTTACAATCCTTTATTTTATGTGCCCAACTGCAATAAAAAATAAGTAAGTACAATAAGAATAGAAGGACATCCTCTCCTCAGCTGCACATCAGGTACTTGAATTTAGGTGAATCTGTGCTTGTAGAGTCAAGACTTGAACTTCTGGTCATGGACAGGTCACTGACCATACAAAAAGAGAGCAGTGTTGTGTTGGGATAGGGAGGAAGAGCCAAGTCCAAGACTTACCCAGCAGAGGTCAGGCTAAACCAAAACTTCACTATTATT
>NW_008240046.1:12886513-12909951 GCF_000691975.1 Corvus brachyrhynchos
TGACAGACACCCAAGAATTACCCTGAAAATCAATTTAAAACAGCAAAGACTTAAGTTTGTTGGACAAAATACCCTTGAAAAAGACTAAGACAAAAGCATCTGATGCTAAACATTTGAAGAACTCAGTATTACTGTTGGGCAAAAATGTATTAATTAAATGAAATAAGAATGAAAATCCACTGTAGCAACATAAACAAAACATTGTGCACGCTCTCCAAGAGTATTTCAAATTAATTTTGCTCCAATACACAAAGCATAGTAAATATTTCTAAAAATATACATTGATATAAGTATTCCTAATGACAAGGGGAATCACAAAGGGTCTCAAGAGTTTGGGAGTCATCTGTCCACAAAACCAAAACAAAAGCATTATGTATGTGATTTAGCATATGCGCAAAAAGCAAAAGACACAAAACACTTAAGACTCATGGAGATAGAATAAAGTAAGCCTGATGATGTGCATGAGCATGATGTGCTCATATGCATGACAAAGAATCTACGTAGGCCCCCACATCTTTCAATTAATAATGTAAAAATACTACAAAAACCTAACAAAGGAGATGAAGTGTTCAGTATCCCAGTAAGTCACATTGAAATAAATGAAATACCACAGAATGTACAAAAATCACACAGAAAAGTTAAAAAGTACAGAATCAAACATGTCCGTGTATTTGTGATATGTATACATACATGCAAACATGCATTACTTGTTAAGTAAACTTTTCTTCTACAGCCAACAGAAGTGTTGGGAGGGAGGTTCGAAGCATGTGAATAAGATTTTAACACAGGTAAGATGTTCAGTAATATTTCTTATGACAGTTAATACTAGAACATTGCAGACAATGCTAATTACATCCTGAATATTGTTTGAATCAAGGGGTTTGACACATCATCCAACACTAAGTATGGCAAGCAGCTACACTGCATTCCACAGGGGAAGACATCAGAGCTGTTATGCAGTCTCTACCTTAAGGAAGCAAAGCGCCCTAAGTTTGACCTAAGCAGTTGGTAGGCAGTGGGTTGTTTATGCTTAAAATGCCTAAGTTTACAATCCAAGGCAATGGATTTTATCGTCTTTCCTGTTGCAGCACAGACACCCAGCTCTCCAGGTCATGCTCTGGTCTCCTTTTGCTGCTGCTTACCAGAGAACGTCAAGACTGGTGGAGGCAACTTTGGATCACCTCTGGGCTTCTCCCCTTGCCCTGCTCTGTGGTCTCAGAAAGGTTCGATTACAGCTGTCTCCCTGAAGCTGCAGCATGCAGAAGTCCTATCCCAGAATATACCTTATTTTTTCCTAATAGTCACCCTACTCTGAGCTTGTGCACTGTCCTCTAAAGGCATCCCTAAAACTGCTTTATGGTCTCTGCACTGAGGACAGTTTATCTCCAAGCAGATCCCAGGCTTTGAGATGCAACTCTATTCCTCTTGTTCCACATTAAGGGGACACATGCAGTCCAAATTTTTCAATGACTATATTTACAGCAGAACCAGAACTGGCTTGCAACCTACCTGTATTGATATTTACACTTTGCCGAAGGGCTGCTTTCAAGTCTTGGCTGCGCAGAAAGTTTAGAAGAAAATGTCTCACCTCAAGGGAACTATATAATGCAATACAGAGTTCCCAAATCACTGCTACATTATTATAGGACAAAGAATTTTATCCACATAACATATGCACAAACCTCTCAGCTCTGATTAAGAAAGAAAACGTGGTCACAAAAAACGTACGGCAGGGATGCCAAAAATGATTCTTTTCTAAATGGAATCCACATTAAACATGGCTTCTTTAGCATGCAACTTCTGCAAGGATGGAAGTGACTATACCTGATAGCCCACAGAAGTAACTGAAGAAGAGCGTTGTATTTATTAGTTCAACAACAGTTTCAACTGAGGATGAAATGAAATACAAATGACTAGTAAATACTACCATTACACTTTAAATACCTCTTCTGCAAAGCCAGAATCAAATACAGTGATTGCAAAAGCTGGAACAGCCTCTCTCATGACCTGAAAACTGTCTACTAGAACTCAGGATGAAGTCAAAAGGGAGACATAATTTGTGTCATGAAAACAAGATAGACAATACCAATGCTCCTCCAGACATGGCCCATTCATCTGTGCATCCTGCAGACAATTTTTCTTCTATCTGCTATACCAGCCACCCTTGTTCCATCTCACAGCTAGTGATTAATTACACTTCAGTGCAGCAATTCATCCAAGTCGGACCTTTGAAACAGAAAGACACTGTGGGAATCGTATGCTTTCCTTTTTAAGTGCTTTCTTCTACTGGTAAAACTAAAAGCAATATGGTACCAAAAGGTAGTATTTTTGACTGTCTTGTGGTACAGAGAAAAAAACCCAACCTGTTATGCATCTTCATAATAAGTACTTAGCTGTCAATTATCATATCACTGCCCAATGAAAGTTTCTTCGACTGAAGAGAAACACTTTTCAAATCTAAACCTACAACACACATGATACAAGCAACACTGTTCTGCAACTATGTGTGCTGATATACCAGCTTAGTTCTCATTGCACTTTGCCAACCACGGAAATGTCTAATTGGGTTCTGCTTTTCAAGTCCAGAACTCCTTGTACTGCTGCTATCACCACTTTGTTGGATTCCTCCGTGCTCATTTCGTGTGCTGGTTTGGACAAATTTGGAGGAAAATATCCTCTGATAGAAGGCAGGTTATAACCATCCCTCCCCAACCAGGTTCGGGAAAAAATAAATTTTCCTTGGAGGAAAGTGAAAGAGGTAAAAACTATTTATGTAACAAACACACAGGAAAAGGATAATAATGCTAAATAATAAAACCTCTCACTGTGGAGAGAAACCTGGGAAGATTTCAGAGTCCTTCCATAGGTGTGGTCTCTCCCCTCCTCCTTGGAGCTGGGTCGTGGTGGGCCCACCTCCAGGGCCTCGGTGGAAAATTCTCTTGATGTGTTCTGATGTTGAAACAGTCCAGAAGAGAAGAAGGGAAAAAACCAAAGTCCCAGGAAAACAAAGTTCAACTCTCCGTCTCCCTCCGGAGAAAAGGAGCTGAAAGCTGGCTGAAGAGCAACAAGGGTGCTTCCTCCGCTCTTGCTGCTGTTAGAAGCAGAGAGTGTGGGTCTGTGTCCTTGAAAAAACTGCTTTGAAGAGTTTGCTTGATTTTTTCCTCTCCCCCCTCTCAGGCTCAGTTTAAAGGCACAGAAAGGCACGAAGTCAATTTCTGGGCATAGAGCAGTGATAGGGGATACAACATCATAAAGTCACCCCAAGACATTTCGACAGCTCTTGTTAAAGACTAGCCAAAATGTAAGCCTGGTTTAGACAGGCAAGTCACCTCACTCATACAAAGACAATCTTCAAGCCTGCCTCAGTAAATGAAATTTACAGTTATAAGAAAATAATGAGAAGCATTCCTATGGGCTCATCTGAAATGTGGTGCTAGCTATGAGATGCAGCCCTGAATAATTCCAGCACAAGTCCACCTTGGGAGGCAAAGTACACAGGATTTGGGAACAGAGTGGTTTTTTCCCCTTCTGCTTTGTTTATTCTTGCCAATGTCACTACATACTTTCTTGGGTTATTCCATCAACAAGTCACCAAACTTCATGAAAAATGTGAACAAAGATACAGAAGTGTTGTGCAATCAATAAAATCATTGGGTTTTGCAACTAAAGCAATAAATGGCTAGATTACCAAAATACTCTCCTAGGTAAAATCATTAATGACAAAATGAGTAGTCCTTGAATTAGGAGTGCAATTTATTTTAGCTTGGGCTAAAATTAAAGCCAGTGTGATTTACATGTACTACTCCTCAACTAAATTAACAGAATTTACTTTGATTTACTTTGATTTAAAAAGCATTGTTTGAGCACAAAGATTCAACTCCGCTTGAGAGGAACGGCATGGCCTCACAAGGAAGAGGTTGGACTACAATCACCTGGGATCCCTTCCAGTCTGAATCTTTCCTATGATCTTGACACTCAAGGTGTTCAATCAGATGCCAGTCTGTACAGGCTATTGGAATGACTGGAGGAAGGGTCTGGAATTCAAGACCTGCACGCTCTTACTGAACGTAATGTAAGTTCTCATGCCAAACTTCTTACACATGGCATGCAACATTCAACAGCAATCAGTATCAGTCTCAAATTTGCCAGTTCTGATATACCTGTATCTTGTGACTCATGCTATCACCTTGTATGTGTTAGCAACAGCTGTTCAAGTAACAAAAGTGTAAAATGTGGCCTTAATGCCATTAACTTACATATATTTTGAATAGAATACTTATAATGAAAATCAGAAGTCAAATCTAAGTAGAGTTCTTGTTATCTTTCCTAATGCATCATTAGATTTTGATAGTGATGCTACACAGTTTGTGCATGTTTGGGATTTTCTCCTTTGTTTTGCTGGCAGGACCAGGGAAGTCCCAGGGCTGAGACTGGTGGAGAGGCAGTGTTCCCAAGGACTGCACAATAGAGCAGTGTTTCCTAAAGTAGGTTATGTGAAGGACGAGCAGAAAGGCATCAGAGGGAGGGGTGACTGTGGAAAATATGGATGATGTCATCCTCAGCATGAGTAGATCTTTGAAAATACATGGCACTGATTTGTTTTCCTAGCAGAAGATAAGGAGCTATGCTTCCAAAGTTGGGAAAGTGCAGATCTACCCCAGTGTTTCCTTGTTTCACTGAATCCTTTTAACCAACTAGTTCTGGAAACATGGACAACTTGGTTATAAATGGCCACGTGCTCAGCCTTTGTCTTAAGCCTATGCCCAGATGACCCATTTTGCACATTTCAACCAAGAATAAAGTGACCTCATTTTCAAAAGTGCTGAGCACCAGCTGTTCCTATTGTGTTCACAAACCACACTATAGGTTCCTGTTTTCAAATTCTTGACCTCAAAAGAATTTTGAGGCAACAGAGTGATTATATGTTCTTCCACTTGCAATATGCCTATTTATTTTAATTCAAATATAAAAGTCTGAGTAATAAGAACAAGTACTCTTGCCAGTAGAAGGTAAGTGCAACGTAAGTGAGCCATGTGATCTAAAAAAATATTTTTTGCACAGAAGAATGACTGGACTGAAAGTCAGAGCATTTTGACGTTCACTCTTAGTTTCTTTTTTATTTTCTTTCTTTCTAATGAATGGCCTAAAAATGGGGGAACAATAGCATCCCAGATGCTACACCTGAATTTATATTTCTGGGATTAGTTTCTTTGCTACCTGCTACATAAAGTTAGGTCAACAAATTCAAAATCACTTTACTATAGTTTTTGGCTCCGTAATAAACAGGTATGTTGTATTTTAAACTGTTACTTAAGCAGTTTTAAACTGTTACTTGAACATACCACTGTCATCTCCAGACAAAACACCACATTGCTTGTGCAAACAATAAATACAACTACCTTATCTCTCCGCCAAACCATAGAGCTTCAAATCAGCAAAATCAACAAAACAACTTATCCACAAATCACAAAACGAGTCATGCTAATGATCAGTGCACAATATTTGTTTTCGATTTTTAAATTAAGCTGTTTTTTAATTAAAAGATAGCAAGAAAACCTCAAAATATATTGAACTTGCTATGACTTCTTGTTGATCTCTACTGAGAAGACACTGATTTGCACTGCACTGCTTCCCAGTAAAACATCCTGACTATATGTGAGGAAAGCACCACTACCTTTGGGCATAAGTAAATTAATCCATACAGAGACAATATATAAATGCACACCACCTAGTAAAAAAAACCCCAAAAAACATAAATATTCTCTCTCCAAATACAGTATTTTAATTTTACAGTAACTTGAAGAGAAATTGATTGTACTCCCAAATCAAATAGATCTTGATACCTTGCTTATGTTGATTAGTCAGAGTTCTGTTTTGATTCCCTTGTAAAAGTAAACTTGATCTTGCTTTGTACTTCTAGCTCTGCCTGTGTTTTATGACAGCAGAAAGCAAAGTTGTGGGAAGGGAGCTTTCCTGAAAGCAGGGTCATTGTGTGGGGCCAAGCACCCGAAGAGGGGAGGGTGAGATAAAGGCAGGAGGGTTCAGGGTAAAGGCCAGGAGCAAAAATGTTTTACTGTTGCACAGATGGACTCTCATCTCTTGAGAACCAGAGGTAAAGCAGACATACTAGCAGCTCAAAATCAGTGGTTTAATATGATTTTCTGAAATTCTCCTCATACTTGCTGACCTTTTACAGGTCAAGCTGCCTATAAATGCCACAGGAAACTATCTGAAAGTTGCTGGTAAAGTGCACATGAAGAGGCAAAACTTTTATTTTATTTTGAAAATAATTCAGAATAGAGACACTGTCAGATCCTGAGATGTGTGAAGGTGTTTGAGTGGACACCACAAGATAACAGTAAAGGAAACAAATAAAAATGGTCTCTTTCTCTTGGTGACACAGTCTTTGAAAATACAACTCATTTCTTTGGTGTGAGGAAGATTTGTCAATGACTTTTTGAGAAAAAATGGCTATAAATCCCGTAAGAAACAGCTTCTAAATCCCTTCACACATCAGTACTTTTGGCTTCACTTGTTACATACTGCTGATGCTTTGAGAATCACCAGAAAGCACATCCCACCCTTGACCTCCAAAGCCAGAGAGCAGTATTTCCAATCTTTGCACTACTGGCAAGGCACAGAGATTTGCTAATGTCACAAGAGCTGGCTGGTCTCATTTGATGAACTATCCTAAGAAAAGCTATAAATTCAATATTAATTTGCTCCTTAATGCTATTCTTCCATGTAAACTGTATCTGCAATCACAATGAGGTCATCTTCTATAATCATGAATGCAGGACAAGCAATGTAAGATTCCAACTTCTGTGATTCACACAGTAAAAGAAAACACTATACAGCAAACATGAATTTCTTATCTACGAAGCAGGTTATGCCTTTTGCTTTCCAAAGAACAAAACCAATACAATCAACCCATCCATATCAAGAAATGTCTGAGCGTAACTATGATTTCTAGAACTCTTTAAACAAGCCATATATATATTCTTTATATACTCTCACTACTGCTCTGAACTGGTTTCAGGCAGCTTTTACAATTTTACAACACGGCAGTAGCCATGAGACATTCAACAAATTAGCCTGCACTACTCCCATCCTTTCACAAATGCTTGGTCAGACAGGCTTGGTGGCAGGCCATCAGCTCCTTGTGCAGGGGGTCTCAGAGTACCACCACCTTACCCTTGACTGTGTCATCCAAACCCTTTTTGGCCATGAAAGAGGTGACAAGAGTGGGGGCAGAGGATTTACTCTCATATAAGTATTTCTATACAAAAGACTTCCAAAAATGGCAAAGTTGAGATGCAAGTACTAAAGAGAAGGTTTAAATGCAACTACCAACATCAGTTCCTGCAATTAAACTCATTAGACTTTGGCCTTTTCCTTCTGACTACTTTTGTGTCTTCAAAGACAAAAGTAGTCAGGCCAAGAAAAATACCCAAAATGCTCACACATAAAACCCAGCTGCTTAGCATATTTCATTACCACACTGACTTCAAAAATACTGAGCAACTTAAACGTGCAAGCCACTTGGCTCTAGCTAGAGATAAATGCCTGAGATAAGAAGAGGTATAATTGTTCAATGCAATACTGTAGCATGTTTTATATAAACATTTGCTAACACTGCACTTCATATATTTCATTTCAGTGTTGTGCTGCTGAATGTTCCAACTTTATTTATGGCCTGCTCCTTTAATATTTACACATCCAAGGTTCCCCTTGATGCCGAATTAAATATACTATCCTAGCTTCAAAGTAGAAAGGAGCACTTATGCTTTGCAACAGAGGGCAGAGCCTACAGGTTTTCTAGCAGTTACCTAGCTTATTCCACTCCACTGCTGAAAATAGGAAAGGGGAAAATCTGAAAAGAATGTGCTCATTCGTTAGTGATGAGAACATGAAATTGGGATTAAAAATAGCTTTTGCATTTAGTAAAAGCTTTGGGTTTAATCATCATTTTTCTACGAGCTAACTCTCAAGTGAATTAAGACATCTGAAATTAGGGTCCCCACAGAGGAGACATGTTTGTAGACTTCCTGGAGGGTTTGGTTTCATGACGGAATGCGTGGTGTGACACTGCTGTCTCTCTTAGCACTGCACTGTCAGTTCTTCCACATCATAGCTCTTGAACAGCCTCAAGCAAACTTGACGGAGAGGGGAGCAACCTCAAAAGTTTTATGTTCCCACAAGTCTTGGTGACCCACCACAAAGTGTACTGAGGAAAGACTGAAGCCAAAGCCCAGACATACAAAGAGACATCAGACTACCTAGAAGGGAGAGAGGAGATAAAGGGATGGAAAACAGCTCACAAAGATTTCCTGGCTTTTTTTTGCTTTAATAGCTGGTTGTGAGTAACTACCAGGGAAAAGTCCTGCAGCCCCCACTCAGAGAAATCTCCCTTTGAACACTTCAGTTTTCTGCCTGCTTTTCTGCTGTAAAATCAAGAGGAGGGACTGCCGTATTGCAATGACAGCAAGGCACAGGTCAGGATCATGGGAAGGAAAGGTAAACTCTGTGATGTCACACCAGCGCACATTTCAGCAAGGCATGACATCTCACCACAAAACCTGGCATCTTGCCCTGATTTTATGAAAGTCTACAAGTAATACTCAGCAGTAACCACTTCTGGCTCCAGTTCTTCCCCTTCTGTCACCTACATGCTTTTGAAATAAGTGCCCCAGGGTATTCCCCTCCACATGAGCACCAAGAGCTGTAGATCCCCCCTTTCATCATTGTGCAAGCAGAGGACCACCAGCCTACGTGCACATGAGAGACCACACTGCAAGCACCACTGCCACAGTAGCAACACCACTCATTTCAATGATAGCTACTGCAGAGATAGGTATGGTACTACTCCATGTCAGCACGATGATCTCCCTTTAAGTTAGACAATTGGGAATAAGCTAACACCACTAATAAATGAAGGACTAAAGCCTGCTGACTTTCATACTGCAAATGATCCTTGGTCTTCCCTGAGCATCATCAAGTGAAGTCCAATTTTTGTTGCCTGGCTCTGTCTACAGAAACTATTCTAATGTTGCCAGCAATGGACTCAAAGGCCTTGCTTTTGCTCTCACGCTACAATAAACTAGCAATAACTCAGTTAAAAATCAATAGAATTGTACTGGTATACAAAGAAGAATCTGACCCTATGGCCTATTAGGTCGTTTTTAATGATCCTACAATTAGAGAAACCAAATTAAACATTTAACATTTGACCTTTGCTGCTGCTTCTAAATTAGCTAATAGAGATTAAAACCACAGACTTTTTTCAAGAGTTCACAAAATATAGGTTCCAAATCCTGTAAAGTATATTTGATATGTTTTCACTGTGCACTAGAATTTAAAATGCTATTTTTTTTAAATGTGGAATTGTAGCTTCAGACTCTAAAATAATGGATTTTGGAGGTACTCTGATAAAGCACCCACTAGACAGTTAGATTGGATCATGGACTAGAGTGAACAAAAGTCAATGTCCTGTGAGAATCTCAGTGCTACAATGGTGTTTAAAAACACTTCTAAAGCTAAAACAAGAAGTGACAAATTCAAAGACTGCTGAGAGGAAATTCTTCAGTTTCTTTTTAAACTTAGGTCTATTATGAAAATTTCATCACTTTTTTATCATATTTACTGTTTTATATCCTATATTTTCTACCATTTGCATTGTTTTTTCAATGTTTATATTTTCGTCTTGCTAGGAAACACATCTCCAATTACAATTACTAACAGCAGGCACATCTAAATAAACACCTGCAGATGTACACAAAGCATAAACAAAATACACTCATATTAGTATAAAACCCAGTCTCCTCAAATAAAACATATTAAATGGATGTGCTCTGATGTTATGTTAACAAGTAATACATAAAACCTTCAGAAGGGCAGAGATTAGAAAGAGCAGTTTTAAAAAGAAGATACATATAAATATATACATATAAAGTAAAATGATATATAGCCTGTATGAATATGTTATGGCACCCAGCACATGCAGCAAAGTTATTTTGTACATACACAGCAAAAGGATGATTCCTGTGAACATCAGTGAATGTGCACAGAGGGTCTCTTGGGAGGGCTTGACCACGTGCATACACAGACAAATTCTGGAAAATCACCACACACAGTTGTCTCCCTCCACATCTACACAACACACCTGAACTTTATTTCAGGAAGTATATTTCTGTCATGCTCGTCTATGAATTGACAGGGCATGGGGACATAATTTTGATGGATACTTTGGCAGCTCTGCAGAGAGACAACGGTGACTGTACTCAGCTCTACACTCCAGCAATGTTTTCAAAGGTAACCCATTAAGCACATGGATAGGGTCAATTCAGGCCCATATGAAAATTCAGGTATGTGGATTTTGAAATCCAGCAAGCCCAATTTATCAGCCTTCAGAGATGCTGAAATTTGCCTCCTGCAAAAAACAGCACTTTTACAGAGACACCCAATGTGTCACAAGCTCAGGAAGCCATGCTAGAAAGTTATGGCCTTTAGCTATTAGCTGAACCAAGATTGATCTTGTGAGCTAGCCAATGCCTCCAAAATAAGGAAAGGGGTACCTTGGAGACATGAAACATCAGGACGCACTTCTGCAGCATTTTCTCAGGTCAACTCTGTCTTGAAACAGCAGTTCTGCTTTACTAATAAGCAGAAGACTTGGAAACAACTAATGCCTTGGCACCAGATCCTGCTTGCAGTTTGAATCAGGAGATGACATTTTTGGAATGTCAAGAGTTGATATAACAAGGAACTCCTGTTTAATGCAAGCCTTTCATCTAGGCATGCGTCACCTTCAAGATGAGACAGCTCATGAGGCCCAGAATTCAGAGGGAAGGGGAAGGGAAGGGAAGGGAAGGGAAGGGAAGGGAAGGGAAGGGAAGGACTACAGGAAGGAAAGGAAAGGGAAGGAAAGGACTACGGGAAGGAAAGGAAAGGACTACGGGAAGGAAAGGACTACGGGAAGAAAACTATGTGAAAGGAGTAAATGGAATTACAGAAATAATTAACAAATGCTTCTTTCATTACTTCAGTGGAGAATGTGAGGACATGAATCCTATTAATATCTCAGTTACAGAAATCTGGAATGTGTATGTTGTGTTTGCAGTGATGGGATGAATGCTGCCTCTTGACCTAACAGCTGATCTGCTGTTCTTCTACAACCAAAAATACCAAGAACTTCAAAACCTCCTTCACATGTACATATATTCCTCATTATTAGGAAAAGCAAAAAGAGGACAGGATGAGACCTAATGCTAGTTTAGTCTGACAATGCGCACAACTTGGGGCTGCCACAAGGCACCTCCCCTCATGCAAGGTGAGCAGCTGTCACTCCCCTAACACTGCCTGGTATCACGGAGTGTTCCTGCAAGTGAAACATGATGAGGACTGCTGAACAAACTGTATTGCCTGAACCAACTGGCAAAGAATGGGAAGCATGCCGGGGGGAGCACCACACGCACTTGCTTTCTACTTCCACTTCCTTAGACATCTGTTTGTGGTTATAGTTGGACACCTCAGAGTGGGCAATACAGACCTGGGTCTTAACTGGCACAGGCACTCTTAGGTCCTTACTTGTTGCTGGAAAAGCATAATCCAAAACTGCTATTGAATGGCAATGTATACCAGAGCAGGTTTTAGATTTTTTTTTTTTTTTCCTCCTTGCTGGTCCCCCATAACAAAATAGCCCTCCCAAAGTTATGCACAGCAATCACATACATGCATCCATCCATTCAGGAGTACATGAGAGGTCAAATGTTCTGATCTGAAAAGCTGGGTTTGAAGCTAATTTGCTACTAGAGATAAAACGACACTTCCCATGGCAGCTGTGCTGTCAGACAATTTTGACACACCTAGTACTGACAAAGCTTGGTTTGACACCAACCCACTAGTAAAATTCAGTATCAACACTTTTTTGTATGCTTTCTCACTCCTTGATACACACCATCCTATTCAAGTGCCACATTAATTAGTGAATGAATTATGATGACACAGGCATGTTGAGCTTTTCACCTCAACTCTTTTAATTTACTTTTTCATGATTTAACTCTTAATGCAATCTACAGTGAAACACTTCACAGTACTTAAGTATATTGCTGTGGGTGTGAAAAAGGGATTGCTGTTAGGATAAAAAAGAATAACCACGAAAAGCCAAGAGTACTGTATTGTAGAGCCTGTAGCTCTGTTTGGAACAATCAGCACTGCGATGAAAACTGAACGAGATTATCATCTGGTAGGCAGAAAAAAAGTTGTATCAAATTTGAAAGGAGCTCAGAGACATGCAAGTGAAGGAGCAATGGTCCTGATTTAAATACAGCCAGTTTAATGACTTAAATGGAAATCTAAGGGTGAGCTGGTGAAAGTGAAGCATAGTTCTCGTGACCAGGACACAACAACAGCCTTCTCTGGCAGAACAGCAACTCTGCCCACGACTCCTCTTTTTGTGCTCTGCCATCACACCCGCCCTTGTCTCTGGTAAACCTGCCCCAGTTTCTTTAGCTGTCCAATCTGTGGCCCTAATTCAAAGGCAGACCTCAATTAAAAGGGAGCATTACTCAGCAGTTACAGCTACCTCCACCTCAGCCTTTCCAATTCTTCTACGTAGGCAAAGGATACATGCAAGAGAGGTGGGTATGTGCATTGTTCGTGGAAGGAGCACTGCTGCGTGTTAAGGTTTCCTACCTAGACAGTCAACCAAAACTTTGTGCACTTTTCCTACTAAAGGACAGAATCAGACCCTTGGGCACTTAAGGTACATTCTCATGCAGAACCATTAGCACATGCACACAGAGCACAGGCTCACTACATATCCAACTAAATACACTTACACAAATCATATTTTACTGTGCTGCACAACAGGCAGTACGGCTGACCACATCTGGTGAAAAGTTATTGTGTGTGGCTCTAAAATAAACAATACCTCATATAGCTACTCCAACCTCTTGTGAAAAGAGGTAGTTAAGAATGTGATTTTTAAACTGAGGTTTCTAAAACATGCCTGAATTTTACCCCCATGGTTACTGAAGAATATTTCTGCAATAATTACACAGACTGAACCTAAGATTGACTCAGAGGAAAGTGCCTCCTGATTGTACAAAAAAACCCAAAAACTGCAAAATGTTTCATTTAGAGATGGTTATGTATTTTTTGAGAGAAACTGGAAAAAGTTTTTCAGAAACTGAGACTTGATTAGAGCTGGAAGGAAAAAAAACGCAGAAAACCATTTTTTGCTTCTCTGTTCTGTGAAAACATTTCAGTCAGATCCATTCCTATGCAGACATCTCATGCAAATACGATTTCAAGGTTTCACTCTTGAAATTCAATGCTTATGGAACACTTGTATCTAAAGAGGAAGAAAATAACCTACATCCATCCATGATGAAAGCGGAGACTAAAGACCTATTTGTAAAATATTACAAACACCTAAATATTCCCCAAAGATAGACTTGCTTTATTTAGAATTTTTGACTGGACTGCTGCAAGGGGAGGAGGTCAGCGCATGGACGAACAGCTAGCCAATCTGCTCCCACTGTGATCCCATCTCTTCATCAGTGAAACTGCCCTGAAACCAGAGGCCAAGGGATCGCTTGGGCCTTGGGTGAACTTTCCATGGCCACTGGTGTTTGTCCTCCATCTCACAAAAGAGATGTGCTGCAGACACGCCCAATTTACAGATGAAGGTTGCAGCTCTTCCAAACCTTGTGTTAAAGCCAATAAGCTTCTCTGAAGTTTCTGGCACTCTACTCACCCAGCCAGCAATGCAGTAATTACACCTAAAAGCACACAAATCTGAAGAAAACCTTGCAAAAAATGTTTCCGCTTCACTCTGTTTAAAAAATATTTAGTTTAAGGCTTACATGTAGTAAAACAGGTCACAGTATGGTCCAAGAATGCAAATTCTCACGAGAGCAGAATTTAGAACGTCCTATGAAAATGAAGAGTGGTACTTCACTCTAAAATGCTGTGAAAATTTAAGAGGCAAAGTACCACAATGAAATTTAGTACATCATCTTTACTGGCTTATAGGATAAACAGTCCAATTTATGGCATTTACAACATTATCACATTTGGTCAGAAGTTCATCTACAAACTAGGTCACAGGTCATCAACAGGAAATTCATAGGAAATTATGGAGGAAATTAAAAGAACACAAATGGGCAAGCAAACTAGTTTATACAATCTAGGTTCTCCCAGCACAGCTTCCTGTGTTATGATGAACTCATCTTTCATACTGAACTTTGCCTTTTCCAGGCCGCACTAAGTAAGTATTTCTGAATTGTCTATTATACTCTCCAAGCCTCAAAATGTGGAGGTCAAATTCACTAAAATGAGCCACTGAGGTTTTTTTTCTTTAAGCAATATAGCTGGGAAAGGAAATAGTAACTAGAAAAGGTGTTTTGAGATGATTAAATGCAGATTTCTCAATACTGGCACTTCAACAATGGGTGTACAAGATCCTTCACTGACACAAATACCACAGTGAGGACAGTATCCTAAGACAAGAAGACATTCTCATATTCCTTCAGTTCCAGCATCCCAGCCAAACTGCACCTGCACTCCTGATCTTGTTTGGGAAGATGGTAAGTAGTGTCTGGGAGCCTGTTCTACTTTCACGTTAGACATGCTTTCCAAAATAAAACCCCTGGCCAGTAAGGCATAGGAAGAGAGAGGGCTGCAGTTCATCTAGGTTATCTGGACAACTTTTGAAAAGAAAAACTGCTTAACAGAAGCAGTTACTGCTTAATTGTTTAGAGCTGAACGCTGAATGCAATGTACTGCCTATACCTCTAACGTATCACACAACAAAAGTTAGGAGTAACTTGGCAAGACAGATAGAAAATGAAAGATTTGCAAGATGCCTCAGCTGTCTGTCTTCTTGCTCCTTAGTTAAATAAAAAGACCTAGTATAAATGTGATCAACTTTTCTTTCATTCTTTTTCACAATACCCAAATACCCACATAAGGTCCACAAAATAAAAGCAGTTCCTCAAGTTCATTCTTACTCTGGTGCTTTCACACCCTATCAAATTCAATAAAAATACTGAGATCTGTTTTTTCAGTATCACAACTTGAAACTTCTAGTAAATTGTGCATTTGTAACTATCTCCTGCAGATAGTATTTCCCATTGAAGCAACAAGAAACACTCTTATACTTTAAAAGTTATAGGAATCACATCATCTACAATTTGATGAAAACCAGAACTATTTTTGGGTTGTGAGGAGATGGTTGACAAGGTAGAAGTGATAACAGTACCAAATAACACTCATTCTACATCATTTACTGCTGGTATTATAAACAGGCTCTCTTTTTTGGCTTGCAGGAAGGTGAGATGGAAAATTCTAAGAACACAGTGTTGATCTGAACACAGGATTTCACTTGCAGAATGAGGGCTGCTATGTTTACGCGTATTACTGGATGTCTGTTCTTACCTACCATTACCAAATCAAGGCCTGGGTTGAGAAAGGCTCCTTTTTTGTGAGGGGCAGTATTACAGTACAGTACCCAGGAAAACAAAGTCAATGACTGATACAACTGGGAATACCTCCCTCATCTACTAACTTTCAAACCCAGAGATTTTAATCTCTCTTTGAGGGAAGGAAAAGGGAAAGTTGCTATCCTGTTTATAATGAATACAAGCCTGTTAAAAATCAAGTTTTCTAGTTTCGGTTACCTTTTGCAGCCTGTTTAAAAGCTGCCAATATAGATCAGGATTCTGTCTAAACTAGACTGCTCTACCCGCTCCATCATGCTGCACACCCAAATATACTTGCTGCAAAGCCAGGTCTTCCTTTTTCCCCGCCCCCCTCCACAGCCAATTTGGGCAAGATAATTCCAGCACCTATATGTCATCCAAGAGTGAGATACAAAACAGCATCAGTAGAGCAGCCAACTCAATAAAATATGCTGAAAAAAGGAAGCCAGTAGCTATAAACAACTTTCATATCCCGTCATAGCTACAGGCAGTCACTCAGGAGCAACAAATACTAGTTTGGGAGATTTTTGCAACTTCAATATTCAAGCATTTTCCCTAGGACTACTCTGGTTGCTACTGGCCTTGATACCAAAAATTCTGCAGGAACAAGTACAGAAGCACAATTTCCTGAGACTTTTAAAAAAGCTTTTAACCCTTGTTTCTGCTTCCTGTCCTATTTAATTCATCTAGAAAAAAAGACCTATATATGAAAGTGTTCAGTTTAAGTTCAGGCACTCAGGTCTCAGTTTTAATGGTCACTATCCTTTTTCCCTCCTCTGATAAAAATTAAACCAAATGGTTAGACAGAATTGCCTGAAGTATTAATTAGATACTTCTTACACGGGCCAATCTATATTTCTAAGCTCAGATTTACATCTACACTACCAAACTCATCAGATATCCAGTTTGGGTAATTTAATGGCAATTTTGTCATTTAAACTAATGGAAAATATAATGTTTTTCAAGGAAAAAACCCAAATATCATTAACATTGTGTTATTTAGCAATTCTTACACAAGCTCTAAAGTAGTTGACAATTTTTGATCATGACTCTGATGCTGTCTGGCCACTTCCAACCACGTAAAAGCATGCTCAGGGGGATCCAAGAGTAACGGTACCTGAAACTTTTTTCAGCACTGCTTTACTTGACTCGCAGCCCAGAATGTGGATGTTGATTCTGTTTTAATGCTGTTCACAGAGATATTCTACAACCTGCTATAGGTTATAAAGCAGAGACACGCTAAAGAAGCTTCCCAGAAAACTGAAAAGAAACCCCCAATTTTTGGAGGAATTCTACAACATGCTTAGCAAAATAGCATCTTTCTGGTCTTCATACCTGATTGCACTTATATGTCTTTAAACTGTGCAAAGAATGTTACAAAGATGGTAGTTTACTCTGGGATGAACTCTCCAGCATACAAATGAAGGCCTATCGTTGCTCACAACTGAGCAGGTCATCAGGCTAACCCAAGGTGATCTGCAGAATCCTCACATTTCAGCCCCCTCCAACAAATAACGCATTTTGCAAAGATGTGGCTGCTATTCAATTCCAAAATGGCAAGATATTCAACACCCTTCAGGTTTATCAAGTGTTGCCAACAGAGTATAACTTCTACACCTGTGAAAGACTGGGAGCTACTTGTGATGAATCAATACCGTGTTTGTGCTGAACACTTGTCTATTCTTGAAAGAGGAGCCTCCTACTGTATCTTCAGTAATCTATCACTATACCTAGTGTGCATATAGAAAAATTACCTCAATCACAGAACTACCAGAAAACACACCTAGAAATGCATTCAGATGCAGACTGACAGACACCTCAATACAAATGTCAATGATAGCCTTCTGTGACCTGATCCTGGAGCACCTCTGCGCACCCCAACCTGGCTAAAGGTCCAAGCAAACCAGCAGAGAGAACATGGAGTCTTTGAATGCAAGCAGGAACAAGGCGCTAGGAAGGAAAAATAACCTGAAACTTAGCCCTGCAGAGATGAGTGCTTTGAACGGAGATAGACACATGAACAGGTCTAGGTAAGATAGGCACACACAGAGTCTTCTTTCTTTCTTGTATTCATTCCTCTTTGATTTTACTTCTAATGCCATACAGAAAAGAGACACTCTGGATCCCCATGCTCATAGGTCACAACAGCCAGGGAGAGCTGGTACTCAGCTACTCAACTGCAGTTTGGTCAGCTGAATGCACAATCAGTGCTCAGGACACTGCCCACAGATTGGTCTACAAGTGAACTCATGGGTATGCAGAAAATGTCTTGGTATCTGGTGGGCAGGGACCAGGCATACATGTGACATAACACACAAGCACAAGCACAGCACTGCATATGAGTTAACGGTGCACATACACATGCAGGAATGAAAAACAGGGCTTCACAGAAGGAGAGAAAAACCTGTCTTTTGTATTCTTTTAGGCAAGAAAACAGGGAGAAAACAAAATGAAGTAGAAACTGTGCAAAAATGACTGGTCCATGAACTTGAAGCAAGTTTGTGGTCTGAAGACAGAGCACATTTAGATCCTTCCCCCATATCAGGATGCAGTGAAAGTTCCTAATCGTCTGTCCAGGTAAGTGGATGCCACAGGGACCAAAAGGGACTGGAAAGACACAGTGAGTCCAGTAGCAATTTCCCAAGCAATAAAGCAAGCACAGCCCCAGAAGTAACTGAACAGAGTGACCCACTCGGGGTTCACCAGTTCACTATAGCCTGAAGCAAAGAAGACAGAGCAGGATCCAGGAGGTAACGCTGGTCCTACTAGCCATTGACACACACACACTCTCAGTTTTATTGTCCCAGTAACGGGTCTAGCCCAAGACAACACAAAACTACTCAGAATTCAGGGAGGCAAAGAGATCACATTACTGTTAAGAAGATGAATGGGAAGGTGTTTCTTAATACCACAATCAAAAAAAAAAAAAAGTGATGCAATACTGATTGTTCCATTAAATATTAATTACAATACAGCTGCTTTCAAGCTACAACATATTCCTTCAGATAACTGAATTAAGGGACAGGAGAACCGAATGAGCTTTGTGTGTATCCAGCACTTCTCAATTACATTAAACTGAGTTCTTCAATTTACGTGTAATTATCTCCAAATATTAATCTTTAGAGCTAGAGGTTCAAGATTAAAAAATAATAAAAATAATTAGAACTCTCAAATTTGCTCAGGTGACTCCCAAGATGCTTCTTACTGTTCAAGGAGCTTGAAGAGTTTGTCCTAGACCTTTCATCAAACATTCCTGAAAAAGAGAATGAGGTTATCTTTTCCTCCTACAAATTTTAATTTGCATACAGATACCATCAGTCGGATAGCAGGGTTACATACTTCTCTCCTTTCCCTTCTGTTTGAATTTGGTAATCAAACTCCAGTAACAGCAGGCAACACTGAGACTGAATTTTACTCTTCTGTTTTGAAGGACTGAAACCTCTGCAAGGAAACCGTAAAGCAAAGAGCAGTAAAGTAACTGCATACTTTTCAGAAGGTAACCTCCAAATGACCATGCTCTGGAATTAGTTTTTACCATTGCAGAAAGCTCTTCAGACATTCCTTCATGCTGTGTATGTTAGACTGTTACCCTACACCACCTCCATCTCAAACTGACACGTTAGCTCCAACACCAAAATTGTTAATTAAAGTAACTGAAGAAGGTTGCAGGAAAAGTTATTTCTTTCAAGAGCATTATTCAGTTCTGGTAATATTTAATGGCTGGGTCAATCACAGGGTGCAGCTCCTCTCTCTGCTAAAACAAAATCCAAGATTTGCTTTTGTATTTAGAAGGGAAAAAAGGTAAAAAGGCAAGAAGCTTCCAATATTTGAAAAGCTATATATATTATTTCCTTTAACTGTTTGGAGACTTCCTAAGTTGCATTAAGTTTTATCCTGCTTGGCAGATGCATACAATTTCTTTATTTTCCCTTGAATTAAGCAGCAATGTATCAAAAACTTCAAGTATATTTCCCCTTTTTCAGTAACACATATTGTATACATGTACATGAATTGTATTGGATTCAAACTTTCAGCGTCTCTTCTCACGCAAGGTCAAAGCTTTACATTGTTGTAATTTTCTTTTTCAGTGTTTTTTCTCCAAGACAGTCCTCCACTGGGAAATTAATATTCTGCATGAACAATGAACTCCTTGCATGGCCTTTGAACCTAGTGGTTGCTAGGAGGCCGAAAGAAACCCTGGAGTACAGCCTATTTAATAGCAGGTATCAAGAGATTATTCAGAAGCAAAAACGTGTGATTTTCTAAATTGTCTGCTTTTTTCCCTCCTTACTTCCATCTCCATTCATCTGTCAAACAATCTTTAGATTTCATATGAATTGCATCTGCATCAATTTTCTATAATTATGGGCAGTTTGTTCCCTGAGTATTGAAAATGTGACTGGCCAGCCACCAATGCCGCTTCAAATCAAGCAAATATCAAACTGCTCCTTACTCAGTTTTACTGAAAAGGCTGCTTAAAATCAGATGTGCTTCACCACTGTAGCATGAGGTTTGCACTTCCATTATAAACATGGTTCTGCTTAGAGACTGTATTTTCCTCATACAAAACACCATGGCACTGACTGCAGCACCATTACTCAGTATTTCTCTGTGCTGAAAGAAATATATATAGCTTCTCCATGCTCAATTCAGGCATACTTGAATATTAACATTTCAAGCTTTTTAGCATCTTACTGAAGGTTGGTTGGTTGTATACATTTCAGTATTTCCCCAAGCATAGTAATTGAGGCAAAACCCCAAGGTTTCTTTCCCACCCTCCACCCCCATCCCAAACAATGAGGCATTTAATTAAAAGATAACCACAACAATGCTAATGGTGATGAGGTTAAATGGTTGGATAAACAGAATGCAGCCCTTTGAAAAGCCCATGTGTTTCAGGACACTTTCTCCCCTACAACATTCTGGGTGACAAAGAAAGTATTTGTATTCCTGATCCCCACAATTTTTATCCCAGTGGACTTCCTACAGATTTCCTGCAAGGAAGAGAGTTTCCTTCAAATAGTGAGAAGTGTTTAGACACAGTAGCTATTCCTCCCAAAACTAATATTTGGAAAGGCAGTGGACAAGGATCCTTTAAAAATAAATGAATGTGGCAACTATCCATTATGAGAGAACAATTACATTTCCAGATAAAAGCCTATTAAGTTGTTGTAGTTGTAGTTAAAAAAACAACAACAACAAAAAAAAACTCAACAAAACCAAGAAATATTTGCTGATTTTAATTTTCAATGCGTTCTTCCTCCAACAACTTTAGCAATTAGTAAAACTTAACATTATATTTGTCCTTCATCTTCAGTGGCTGCAATTAAAAATCAATGCACTCTATATCATAAACAAGTGTTCTTGGTCTAGAGATTACTTTAAAACATCTATAGCAGATTAAAATTCTGTGCCCCCTCCTACCCCTCAAGGACATAGGTATCTGCCAACAAATGCAGGGTGACACATCTGATTCTGCAGATTGCTGGTGTTTGACTGTCTGGTTGGATTGTACCAATCTTGCCAAGATAAAGCTTTTACAGAGCCAGACCACTTTCCTGAAGAATTAAAAACAAGCAAGAATCACACCATTTGGCACAAAATGCTCACGTGAGCTCCTTCTCTTTTAAATATGGGCTTTCACACTGAAAGAAAGGCCTAAAAAGTACTGACTTCAACACAACTGACACAGGGCATCTTACAGTGGGACTATCAGGACATCCACCCAGAACAACAAAAATCTTTTCAATATTGTCAGATTCACCATTCCAGACACTTTCTGGTCCTGCAGTACCAACGGAACAAATCAATCACTCCACCACCACAACCATTCTCTTCTTCAGCTGTTCAAGCATAAATTATCCTTGTCATTTCCACTCACTATGTGACTTCCCAGGAACCAAAGCACCAATTGCCAAAACGGCACAATATTCTTACACAGGCAGATTTTTCAATAAAATGCATATTATTTCTCTTGCACTTGGGCATTAAAGAAAGAACAGTCACGAGACATTTTTAAAACATGAGAAACCAATCCTGACTAAAGAGATATGTTTATTAGGGCCAGAGAAAGGAAAACGAGCATATAACTAAAAACCACAATCTTTGGCTCAACCTTTACAGCAGAAATGGGGCGGAAGGGGACAGCATACAGGGCTGGAGACGTTTTCAATAATGCATTATAAATACCTTCATTTTCTCCTTTAAAGGAATCTGCCTACTCAACCTAAATCGTGCCTCAGAGGAAGAAACGTGCCTTTGTGATAAATTGGAATTTGCCGTCATAATAATGAAACGTTATGTCCTATCATCACAATAAACAGGCAGCAGAACAACAAAGGAGGTTTCCAGGATTCTCTGCCCTCAGCCCCCTCCCCATCAGCATTTTCCCAAGTCTTCTTTTGGGTGTTTTTGAAATGCCTCAATTCCAAAGCCATTAAGATGCATTTCTGGATGGAGCAGATTCTACTAATAGTACCGAGGCTTTCCAAAATCTCACCAGCACTCCATCGGAGGCCAACCCTCTCCCTGATGCCTGCCTTTCCCTGCGCTGTTTTTTGTTTTGTTTGCGCTTTCTCTTTCCCATGCACAAACATGTTGGTGCAGTGTCCATTATTTCCCCACGGCTTTCCTTGAAAGCCACCGACAAATGAATATACATGCACGTGTGTGTTCCACCACATACACAGGTCTGGTCTCCTTCTACATCTCAAAAAACAAATGCAAATGTGTTTACAGTCATTTTCACCGATACATGCCTTGCCATTGCAGAAACATGCAGCTGAAAGCCAGGGAGTCTGTAACAAGGCAAGTGTGTTTGCAACCAAAAGTAACCCTTTTCCTTTCCAAAATGGAAAAACACGAAAGCCTGATGAGTTAACTAGAGTTAACTGCATTTAAAGAATAATCTGTGGGGGAGCAGTAAATATCCAGCACATGCTTTTACGCACAAAAGGCGCAAAGGGCTCCATGCTCTGCACATCCAGTCATTTTTGTCTGCTCTTCCACAACAGAGAGATGGAACCCTTCCTCTCATACATTTATTTCACTCGACTAATAGATTTTAAACACCATATTGCGAGGACCCCGCTGTGAATCTTGCAGAGGTACAAAATTCTGGATGTATGCTATTTTTTTTTTTTTTTTTTTTTTTTTTTGCATTATTCATAACAACTCAGCCTCCCGATCGCAGGCTCCCCTCCGTACCCACCAACACAGCCTTCCCGGCCAGACACACACGTCCCGAAGCAGCCTCGCAATAAAGCTCTCTCGCATACACAAATTATGTTACAAACCTGATGTCATGTAGCCCCGTGATGCCTGGGAAATAAAAGCTGGGGGGAAGTGCTTGTGCAGTCGGTAGTCCTTCTCGCTGCGGGACCTCATGCGGTCTGAGGCCCGGTCGGAGAAGTCGGAGCTAGGCCAGGCCCGCCGCAAGGTCGTACTCCGCGTCTTCTTCATCCTGAGGATGCCCGAGCCTACTCCTCCCGCCGCAGCATGGGTCAGGGGTGCGCGCTGCCGGGCATCAGCCTAGCGCGGGCACCGCCGGGGCGCAACCTGCGCGCATCTCGCCGCTCCCTCTTCTAGGACGCCAGCCGCAGGTCCCTTCCTTTTTTTTTTTTTTCCCCCTCGAATGATCCAATTTTACACACGTCCCACAATGCATTACACTTCATTTGCAACCGGTCCGGCTTATAGCTCCCAGATTTGCGTGGAGGAAAGGCACGTTATGTGGCTTCTCAGGCAAAAAAAGGAATGGGGGGAGGGGGCTGGGGACGAGAGATGTGCAGCGTGGGAGCTCGGGGGGCCCGAACAATGCCCCAATTCAGCCCGGCCGTGCTTAGCCAACTGTGAGCCCCGACACAAAAGGCCCAAACAAACGAGGAAAATCCCGCGGCCGCCGGCTGCGACTCCGACCGCGGCGCGCCCGGCGCTGAGGAGGAGGGGGCGGGG
>NW_008240046.1:12910595-12921444 GCF_000691975.1 Corvus brachyrhynchos
CCTGCCCCAAGCCAGCCGCGGGGCGAATGGACATAGGCGAGGGAAGGGCGCCGGGAGAGATCTGCATCCCCGGGGCACCCCTGCGCAGAGCCTGCGGGGTTCACCCACGCATCCTCCGCCGCCTTTCCCCATCGGCGCCTGAAGAACCGGCTCTCGCCAGGAGGGTCTAGTCAGTCACACCGCCACACTGAAAACCCACCACACTCCACAAGGATATCCAGGACACCCGGCCTGCCCCCCTCGCTGGCGGTAAGGGTGCTGCTCACCCTCTCACCACCGTGGCTCACACATCTACGCCCAGAGCACCCTCTTAAGTGCGGCCCGGCCATCTGGGCATTTTATGAACTCTAGTTAACCAGAACTGTGCAAAGGGACTCGGTTCCTCCTCTGCGAGACAGCTCTGAGCACGCCTTGTGTCAGGCGCTGCCACCGTTACCAATGGGGACAACTGCAATGCAGGGATGTGAAAATGTTGCTTTGTGCAACTTTGTGAAATTACTTATATATTTGCATTTTTATAATTAATCTTTCTTACAGTGGTTTGTGTCACATTTCTAAGAGCATTGAAAAACAGAGGACTGTAATTTTGTAATTGGAAAATTTCAGTAGTGGTGAACCAGTAAAAGGATGACCATCAGTGAACGAATTTAACATCTAAGCCAGTGGACCACGCGATATTATCGCTTAGCTGTCTTGCTGCATGGCTATGGGTTAGTCACTTCAGTAGCCATCTCAGCCCATCTGGCTGTGCTACTGTGGACAGCACACGCACCTTTGAGTTATTCAGGGGTTCGTATATGGCAGTCCCTTTCACATGAGTAGAATATACATTAATGAAACTCAGCAAGAAAGTTGAAAGTTAAATGCTATGGGGTTCTCATTCAACCTCATCTTTTTCCAACTGTGAAAAGCTATCAGGAAAGACATGTTTCCACTGACGCTGTGTATACTGGTAGCAACAGGAAAAAGTTAAGATGAGAAAAAAGACGGCCTAGAGCTCCTCTAATAAAAACATAAGATTTTCCATCATGCAACTTACTCATCTAGCAATTTACTCATCAACCTACGCAAAGCTTATAATAGAGCATGTTTTTACCCTCAGACCAGAAAAACCATAAGGAGAACTTTTAGAATCGTTCAGTTTTTCTCCTTGAAGGCTGAGGTTGGGGTAGATTGGTTAGTACTACCTAGCTAAGTCAAACCTAAAAAAACATACCTATTTTACCAGATGTAGAAGCAAATTAAATTCTATCTAGGAGCATAAATTCTCATTGCACTATCTGGAAGTTGAATGAATGATGGGTTTGCCTTTCCAGCGGTCAAGCAGTGGTTGAATATAGCTGGCCAGCTAACTTCAACTTATTGCTGAACTAAACTCAACTTTTCTCCCAGTCTAGACACAGCCCTAGATATCAATCTGTTCCATTAAAAGAGGACATGAGGGAAGAGACAAATATGAAACAGCAATGAGGAGGAAAAATGAGGTCAAGAAGTAGAAAGACAGAACAAAGCAGGACACACACACACAAGCACTCACGACGACAAACAAGGCCACCGTGATCTTTACACTGGCTTTCTGTATAATTATTCCCAGCTAAAATATTCTAGCAAGTATCAAATAAAAAAAGATGAGATGGCTCTGCAACTGTCAGATAAAGCACACGTCCCAGTTCTTTTCAAGCAATTTGCTGTGCACTAATGAACTGGTGACAGCACACAGAAGTCTTTCAAGTAGCTTTAATTGACTTAATTTGTACACTTCCATGAATTGTCACAAGAGTAATACAGTACATACAATTAACACATGGTATCTTCTACTTATCAGTTGTAGGAATTAGACTGGTTCATAGTTTTGGGTACAGATAATGATGCATTTTCATTGTGCGGCAATTTCAAATGAATAATGGTTTGCTCCTAGAACTATGAAAAGAGGAGGGAATGAGAGAAAATAAGCAACTGTAGTGGTTTGACCATCTATTTTCCCTTCCCTTCCCAAATGTGGGGAGATTTGTTTAAAAACAATTTTGGAGGCCTTCTCTCAGTATTGAGACGTTGTTCCTGTGGTCAACTAAAATTCCTTGTATTAAGTCTTCTCACGGTTATCTTGTTTGGTTTCAGCTCAAAGTCTTCTGACATGGTATCTGAAAGAGTACTCCCCTTTGAAGAGAGGAATTCAGAGCAAGTTTTCTCCTGCTCTTGAATTGTTTGAAGTCAAGTGTTGTTACTGGGATGAATCAAATATATAATTAAAGACCAAGTTTAAGTTTTGGCTGTTTTCTTTGGAATAAGAGCTAGAACTGTGAGTGTAATTGATTTTTTTGCTTCAGTGGCCAAACTGAAATAAAACTATTTTCTTCATGTAATCTGAAAGCTAAAATATGAGAGCTTTAAAAAAACCGAAACAAAATGAACAAACAAATCCACAACATTTTATTCTGAGACATTTAAGTTTACTTTTTTTTTGTAATAAAGGAAAATAAATTTCTGGGTTCATATGACTATGTCAGATCAGAGTAAGGAAAGAAGAATTCTCAGCTACGGAAATCATCTGATAGAGCTTGTTAGAAGTAAGGAAAAATTATTCTTTGGGCAGGAGTTACACTAATGGGAATCTGAACACTTCCTAGCGATGAAAAAAATGGAGATGGTGTCAAAGCTTTTTGCTTGTGCTTTTTTTTTTATTTCATCCCTAATTGTTTGGAGGAGGTTTTGTTTTCAGTTTTGGTTTTTTTGTTTGTTTGTAGGGAGATTTTTTGTTTAATAAGAGCAAGATTAAACTCAGGAGCTTTTTATTGAGAATCAAATAAAGCATTCCTTTTTATAATTTGGTATTTAAAGTCCAAGAGGAACCATCTCTCTCTTAGATTACTAGAGGGAGAGGTGATGCTTGGATAAATAGACCATAGAGATCTTGGGGAAAAGGTCTGAACTAAACAAAAAATAGGCATCCTGCCTCCCTCATAACCTGACAATTCCTCTTCAGGAATTGGCAATATAATAGTAGCCATTTCAAAGGTATAGATTTAACTTGAATTTCAAAAAACAAGCTTGGGTCCATATCAGACATTATAAAGGATTCTTGTATGTTTAAGTTTTCAATCACAACCCTCCTTCAGTCCAAGTTCATAAGGAACCTGAAGTCTTGGAGAAACAATTCAAAATCTTTGCTTCTGAAAACCTGTTTTTATCTTTTAAAAAGTGAGAAAACAAATATTTCTGAGAATAGCTATTGCATTTATCTTCATAAACACTTATTAGTTGCTAAGCAGGTCTGTTCCCATTTTGTACATGGAAAATGTATAAAAGAAAAGGACATAACTGGCCCAGAAGACTGTAGGAAATCAGTGGCAAATGCACTGTTAAAACTTTGGGATCTCAGCTCCCATTTCACAGGTTTATTTTTCCTTATCTGAAAAATAATTATGTAGAAGAGTACAACATGGTGAGCTGTACATATATTTCTCTGCATGTGTATGTGCCTGCATGCTTGTGCATATATGGTAATTGCTCTCATGTAATGGGGTATTTCAAGTTTCAGCTGGGAGTACTTTTTTTTTCCTCCCTATTACAAACAAGTTTCCATAGGGACAGAAGCAGGCTTCAGTAAGAGGGTGGGCTGGTGTTACTGCCTTAGCTATTTCCTTGGCCTGGGGACTGGCTGCATGAGGTTTTTCAAATTAAATAAGCACATAAGCCAAATACAAAAATAAAAATGGCAAAATAATAGGGCATGCAAGGAGGAAAGCAATCCCCCTCTTCACTTAGACAAGCTACACCTCTAAAATCATTTTCTCTCAAACTATGCATTCAGAGCCTGGGTTCTCCCTTACCCTGTCACTACCTTGCCTGTTGCACACAGCTTGAACTGGCTGCCTCGTGGAGGAAATTAGAAGGGCTTCACTTTATTACTGTCTGCTGAGCTGGTGCCTGACAAGCACCCAACACCACCGGGGGAGCTAACACTCACAAGATGCCAAGTGCCACACAGAGTTTTGTGGCATCACACTCTGCAGGTCTATGATAGGGGTCCTTTCCCTGTCGCCAGCTTCAGAAACAAACACTACAAATAACACTGGGACACACGGGAGACTTTGCACTAAGGAAGGCCACAGTCACAGGCAACCAGGTAAAACAGGGGGCAGAGGGTCATTCTGTGGCCTATGAAAACAAAATCTTCACATTCTGTAACATTTTAAAAGGGAGAGATAGGATGCTGTGAGATTCTGGGAAGGAATTGCAGGGTCTTTGAAAGTAAGAGAGGGAGAGCAGAAAGGAATAAACAAAAAATAAAGTGGGGAAAAAAGCCTGTAGTACAAGCAGTTGTAAAGCAGTGGAGGAGGAGGAAAAACGGAGTGTGAGGTCTGAAAAATGTAATTATGAACTTGTGGAAAACCCCAAGCTCATATATACTATCACAGGCCTTGATAATCTATGGGTTTATTAGATTTACAGCTCTGCACAATAGTCTTCCTGAGAAAATACATTGCCAGCATTTCTAATATTAATAAATCCGTGAAAGAGAAAGTTGTCCACTTCATAAACTCACCATTTTCATGTGTGGATTCTTGTATCTCTGTATTAACAAAGGTGCAGAACTCAGACTCTAAAAAACATGCTTTTAAGCAATCCCTTACGGGTTAAGGCTGTCTGGCAGTACACTGTAACTGTCATAGTCTGTAGGAAGCACTACTTTACCCTTCCAGATATTTGTAATCAGATATACTTGCAAGAACAAATCAGAAAACTCACTCACACCCTTTCACATCAGTCCTTAGACTTCTGACACTAACACTATTAATTTGTCACCTCTCACTAGTACTTGTTGTTACTCAAATATGCAAGAGAAGCCAAGTACTTGTAATCTATGCTTGTGGTGCAGGTCACAAAATGAGGCAGCCTTTCTTGATGGATTTATTGGCAAGGGAAAAGTTGGGCTTGCCCAGACAACTCTCTTCTTGAAGAGAGCATTTGAGAAACCACCAAAACGGGGAAGAAAAAATCCCAAGGGCAAAGGTGTAAGTGAAAAAATTTCCAAATATAAAAAAAGAAAAATGTTTCAGAGCTTATCACAAGCAAGTCTTCAGTCTTGCTATCAGGTTGTGTTATACCATGGTAGTAATCCTGGCTTACTTACAGCACCTCTTAAACTAGTTTCAGATCATATTTCTCTCAGTGTTATGCTTTGGGAATGTGTGATGACAGGAATGCAGCGCTGCTGCTGCACACGTGCTGTAGTTCACCAATTCATTTTTCTGTGTGCTGCCTTATGTGCTGTGGTATTTATTTTAACTTGCATGACTTTTAAGAAAAACCTGTCTGTGTTATGAGAAGAAAGGCTCCCCTGTTTTGGTTCTTTTTTTTCATGCCAGACCTTCTGATTGCATTTGTGCTTCCTTGGCACAGAAGAAAACTGATGCAGGTTTTTCAATCTGGATACTCAAATCTCCCTTAAAAACCAGTGTACAAGCAGAAACACTTGTAGGATACAGCTTTTGTTTTGATGCATGCTTTTCCTCTCCTATTATCACTGACTCAAAACTAGTTAGTTAAAAAGGGTGGAAGCTCAGCTTGTAACTCCTCAGTGTACGAAACTAACAAGAGAGGGAGACAAGCCATGAATCCCACAAAAATTTCCTCTCACATATAACAGAATTCTAAAACTTGGAGAGGTGGGCTTACAGCAATTCAAATCACAACTCAATTCATTCACTGGCTGTTCTTCCAAAGGATGTAGTAGCAAAAGATATGGCAAAAATGTTGGCCTCAACTTTCTTGTTTTCCACTGGTGTCACATATCATTAGTACCCTGGTATTTAAGTAACGTACTGATATATGGGGGCCAGCTGTACTGTAAGTTAGAATAACAGCCTAACCTTCTGCTTTGGGAGTTGCAACAATGGAGAGCAAGAAGTGAACAGCCAGGGTAGATCCCACCAGCAGTGAAAGCCATCACAGATTATCTTCCTAGAGACTAATTCCCACATCTCTGTGTCTATCTATTCCCATTCCTCCGCAGAGCCTATGTTGCAAAGATGGCACCAAGCACGTGCAGGCCTTGGCCTCTTGTGAAACTTCTGGTGCTACATCAACACAAACAAGGAGATTCTGTGTGTCAGGTAGGTACTTTTAAAAAAAAAATCCATTAAGAAAAGAAAGCCCTTGGCAATAAGAAGTGGACAATATTTTGCATCTTGCATGGCTTGCATTGTCCTGCAAAGAGGACAATGAACAGATTTGATGGGCAGTCCTAAAAGCAGCATGCCAAAGAAACTAAATCCCAGCAGCTGCTATAACACCACAGAACATTTGCTGAATAACCCAGTACTGAGGGCCCTCTCAAAATTCTTGCTTATACAGCTGTGCAGTATAGTGAGTGTATTTTATAGTTGCATATATATAGTACGTACAAGAGGCAGAGATCTTTAAAACCTTAGAAAAATTGGGAGGCCTGAAAATAGGCTACTCCACCCTTTGTAAACAACTTCTTGTCATTCAGTTACTTCCATATGTGCGTGAAGCTCTGCCTAAATTAAATAGGCTTTCAAAATAGTGGTTTAGTACTGAAAAAGTATGGTTTCTACCCGTAAGTTTGAAAAAAATGCAAGGAAGAGAGAAACCTCACAGTGAAAAAAACACCAATTTCTCACCTCACAGAGAAGTAATTCTATCACTTCTTGCATATTTTATTATAGTCTCAGATTCAGAAGCTGTCTTGTTGACATATACATTTGGGCATGAAAAACTCTAGAGAGGAATCATAAGCACAGACAGAAATTAGATGACTCTACACACACCTGACTCAAAGACTTCTGGAAAATCAAGGCAAAATCATCAGTCTGCTTGTTCTCTGGACTAGACTGTAGTGCTGCAGAGTCAGTTTGTTCCTGTGAAGGTGGTACTCTTTAGTCATTGGTTTTCAATGGGACCCTGGAGCTTGTCCCTTCTCTTCTGATTCCACAGCAGCACCCATCAGAAGGCAAATTCCACTCCTGGGACACCTACCCTGACTGGCCCTGGTTACCACAGCTTGTTGCCATCCTCCACTTGGCTTTTGAAGCTCTGATATTACCCACCTGTGTGCAACCAGAGACAATTTCCCATTGCCCTGTTCAGATGAAGGTTTATGCAGGCACCACTTGCACTTGCCTCTCTGTAGAAGCTGTTCTTAGCATTTCTCCTGAATGCAGAGATTTTTGTATTCTAGTAGAGGAACAAGAAAAAAACATCTTATAGCACTGGGTCTCAAACTTCTCCCACCACTTTGTAAGTTAAATTCTTCCACAGGGGACTAGTGCAACAAAATAATTTTTGTCTTACTAAGTGACACCCTACATAACAGTAGCAATGTGCTAAAGCAAATGTCTCAACCACGGGGAGCTCTGCTACTTTCCTTTTCTATATATCCTTCTGTATTACTGTGTGGCTGTCAGTTGCTTTGTTATTAATTAATTTGGTTTTAAACACAAAGAGGGGCTTAAATCCAGGAGAGCACTGTTGCCTCCCAGATTTCTGGAATTCAGTGCAAGATCTTTGACTCCTCTGTGGAGCTCAGCAGAAGGGAGAAACACCCAAAGCCTGACCTTAGCAAAATGTTTCTAACACAACACAGAAGTGTCACACCAGATATAGGAACAATCTCTGGTGTGAATTTTTCAACCTATAACTTTCTGATCAGAGTCAAGGATAAGAACAACTGAAACATGTAGATGTTATGAAGAAAAAAATTCCCTCATTACAAAGGAGTATCATTATGATAATCAAAATAAAATTGTGACATTAGGAAAAGTAAATTAATATAAAATTAGAAAATTTAAGAAGAAAATTCCTTTCTAATTCTGAAAAGTGTACTCCTCACTTCCACCACAAAACCATACTTACATCCT
The DNA here is from genome assembly GCF_000691975.1 of Corvus brachyrhynchos. Classification (NCBI taxonomy): domain Eukaryota; kingdom Metazoa; phylum Chordata; class Aves; order Passeriformes; family Corvidae; genus Corvus; species Corvus brachyrhynchos. Next base: position 12,918,479 of record NW_008240046.1, read on the forward strand.
TTAAAGCATGTGAATGGCAGTGGCATAGGATAAGATTCCTTTCAAAATGCTTTATGTATTATAATGAACTTTTGTAAGGCACAAAGAACCACTGACATTTAATACTTCCAGAAACCTAAAAATATCTTTCTCAAAAGAAACAAACATCTTAAGAGAGACCATTTACATGAAAGTAAAAATTCCTAGCATTAGAATTCTATTTGAAAGGATCACATACAAAATTAAGAGTTAGAAACTCTTTAATCTTCATTAAAACTAATCACTATTGAGCTGTACTCAATACCTACCCAACCCAACTGTGGTAAATCTTATTAGTTATGGTGCTCATCTCAGAAACTTTAGCAAGGAGGCACCATGTTCCCATACATAAAAATTCCAAATGCTTTGTACTCCCAGCTATTCCAGGAATCAACAAATACTCAGGACAAACATTTCACAGATTATAATACAAAGTAAAAAATCTCCACATGCAAGTGCTCAGCAACTTGCCTTTGATCTTTTTCTTAATGGGGGAGATGTTTAGTAACCTTTCCATCTCTCAGACAGTGTAAAGTAGATCAGGCAATCTGCCTTCACAACTGGCAGGTTTCAGATTTGCCAGAGCATGATGCTTGTGTCAAATTGTTTTTGTCTTCCTTCCTCCCTAAAGATGGATCTTACTATTATCCCAGCTGATGGAACCAAGACAAAACAAACCCAGACATCAGGACTGAAACAATGATATCTGAAACTATCTGAAAAGGCATTTAAGTGCCCACAGTCATCCAAGGAGTAAAAAGTTATAAAAACAAGTACTTCTTTTTATTGCCCATATCCCCATGTCATTGCTGAGGTACTTAAAAAAAACCACAAACCCTATGGATTTCTACCCACCACACAGTAATTACTGAAATAACAAAGAATTGGAAAAATGTATTTCCAAAGCCTGATGCTATTACTGAACTGCCAGGGAAAAATTCACACTAACACCCCTTAAGTCTATCCTCCTGCACTCCCTAATCTGAACACAAAAGGTTGCGTTTAAACACCCACCCCCCACCCTGAGATTAAAACCGCCTGCAGTTTTGAGCTTCAGGCCAGCACTGACAATACTTTAAATCCTTGGCTACTGGCTTCGAGAAGACATAGCCTACAGAGAGTCCCCCAAAGTTCTTTGAAATGTTAAATACAAAGCAGGAGGAGGTCATAAAGGAAATATTCTTTACAAAAGGAATGGATATCATATGCAGACTTTTCAAAAACATTTCTCAGTTGCTTTGCTTCCAGCCACCATTTTCTCAATCCTGCATTGTGTGAAGCTTTTGAAATAAAACTCAGGAATTAAATAAATCACACAAATTGGTGTTGTAAACAGCCACCAATATACGCATTTGTTACCTTTTAGCTCTCATAAATCTCTCCAATTATATATATTGTATCCTACTTCTTCTCTGGAAAAACTAATTATTTACCTAATAAATGGTCCTACAGCAATTACCAAAAGCCCAGCTACATAGAGGTAACATGTAGGTTGTATTGCATCATCTTCTGTAGCATCTGCCCAATTACTGCAATAGAAACCACTGTGGTTCCCCGCTGCCCTAGAAATCCAGCTATCTTTCTGCCAAGAGCATTCTAGTGCATACAAAAGGAACAGGGATTGAGAAACCTATTTTATCCCCTCTTATCCCATAAACTAACAAGCCTTTTTTCCACTGCAGTTTTTCTCAACAAACACAGGTAATTACACAGGATGGGATTTTCAGTGTAGGTAAAAGAAAAAAAAGCAGTCAGTTTAGTATACCAGCTTTGCCAAGTACTGTCACCTTAAACTCTGAGAGACTTGCTTGCAGGGTGGGAGAGCAGGCAAAAACAATGGTGCCCTGCCACTGACATAGGGCCCAGCTGTAAGCAATGAGCTTTGTGGTTCAAAACTGTGGGTAGGTGGTTACATTTTCCTGTCCACTTCCATTCCGGTGGGGGTAAACAGGATGGTAGAAGCCTTATTCTGTCCCCTGTCTCACCATGAACAATCAATGTCTCTCCTTTCTCATTTGGGCATCATAAACTTACTGAAAAAATTAGTTTTACATTCATTTTGAAGAATTTGTGTTTGGTTTGCTTGTCTCAGAAGGTCTTATGAGCCCTATCCATACTAGCTTCTGACAAGACGTTCCACCACACATCCATAAAAACATCCCTGTCTGAATTTACAGATTGCATACTTGAGGAGAAAAGTAACTGGTTGTCATAGTGATGTTCACAGTCTGAGGAGCCTTTGGACTTCAGTGTCATGAAAGGTACTAGGAGTTTAAAACCTCCAACTAGATGAAGTGGTTAATGGAAGGAAGTACTCCAGCCAGCAGCAAATGCATGCTTAAATCACTGGTGATCCTGAAGAACCAGGCTGCTGCACTTTGAAATTATTTAAGCTGTTTAATGTTGGGTTATTTGCAAATTAGTGTAGCCCAGCTCACAGAAACTGCCACTGCTGTGACTACATGCATGTCTGACAAGCTGCTGTCCTCTGCTTCTAGACATCAGTATAATATTTGGGTACCTTCACAGGAGAGAAAGCCTGTTCACGGAAATGTTCCAGCTACAAAAAAAGACTGAAAGGTTATAGCAAGCTCAGGAACATCACATGCTTTTGGCAAGGTGCGATAGAGGAGGATGAAAGGCAAAGGAGGGTGAGCAGAATTATTGTTCCCCGATGATTAAACAAGCACAGAAACTATGATTACAGATCACAGGCATCTTTTATAAGATGCCAAAATAGCACACAGAGAAACATGCCGCAGTAATTCAGCCATACAGGCAGTATTGGCTCTCCACAGTTTGAAAGAAGATGTGGGTCTTCTGAAACAGAGGCTCTGCCCTGACTCCCTGCTTTAGGCCGTGAAGCAGCACAAAGCCTTTGAAGTATCTGGAGAACAGGCACTGCTGGATACAGCCCTGGCAGCCAAAAATGCTCCTTGCATTCAGTG
>NW_008240046.1:12921492-12938199 GCF_000691975.1 Corvus brachyrhynchos
GACTCCTTACCCCTATAAAACAAGTAAGAACAAACTCTAGGAAGTTGTAACATGAACCTAGGCTTCAGCAAAGCATACAGCTAAAAAAGCATCCCTAAAGAAACCCTAGTAGGAAGGCAATTTATTGTTGAAGGAGATCAGATCCACAGAACTTCCTAGGAATGAGAAATAATGATTCAACAGACACAGTTCAGTCTTGCCTTGACTCACACTGCGCGTCGTACCAACTACCATCAGTCAGCCTGGTTTAGCCAAGAGAAAAAAGATAATATTTCAGTATGAAATTAAACTCCTAGTTCTCTATGTGCTCAACTAAAGTAACCAACCACGCATTGCAAATTACTTGCAAAAGAATGTTGGTGACTCAATAGTAATTGGGGATTTTTAAAATCACGTATTTCTGATAAGACTTGTCCATTTTAATGAGACCTATACCACTAACATTATAAAAGTAAGATTTTTATCATAAGTGTATGCTATCAACAACCCATTTAAATATTTAATTCTACTTTTTGTTTATGTGTTACCAGTCAGAGAAGTTTCCAACACATTTTATTTTGTCCCTATTTAAAGGAAAAAAAAAAACCTAAACCAAACAAGAACACTGATCTCTGAACATGTGACTGAAATAACATAGATTTCTCTTTTAGCAAACTGTGCTGTTGAGAAGGCCATTTCAAAAGTGGCAAGATCTTGGTTCAGAGGATGTCTGAACATAGTCCTGTTTATCTTTACCACTTCAGAAAACTGCATCCTCCCTGATTGCTACACCTTGAAAATCAGTGCAAAGCTTGGTGATTTCAGAACCAATAGATTTCAGTCCAAGAGAAGATGGCTAGAAACACAAATTTCACCATATCCAGCTTCTAATAACAGTATTCCACCACTCTGGAACAATTAGGTAAGAAATTGAAACCTCAGCTCGTATAATAATGTTTAAGAGACCTAAGCATACCAGCTGTGAGTAAATTCAGTGGTCAAAATCAAAAAAAAATTCAGAAAACATTCTGTCTTTGCCTTCTTGAAGAAAAAAAGATGACACTATGCACCTTTAAAGGCAAGAAGTGCCCAATCCCTTTTCAAAGCAGAGGCATAGCTTTAGAGTCAGTTATAAAGATGTATACAGCAGTGTAAATTACAACAAGAACTACAAGCAGGAACACCTCCCAAGTGGTGGAGGCAAGTTATCAGGTACTTGATGCTCCTATTAATTATGTTTACCCAAGTTTCAAGCTATTCCTGCACAAGGTAGGGGTTCACATTTACTGAAAATTTACTCATTCTGGATGAAAATTAAATAACTCCAGTAACAAAATAGTTATTCAGACAAACTGGAAAAATCACGTTCATAATTCGTGTATAAGTTCATGTTTTGTCTGGAATTTCTGAAGTCAATTTTTTTCTGGATAGCATGATTTTCACAGTCAGAAAAAAAACATAGACACTCATCATTTCCAAGGATATCTACAACAAAAGAATTATGTGAGGATAGCAAGCTGAAGCTCCTTCGTTTGGATACATTTTTGTATCGAGCAAGCAACAAAAACAAAGTCACAGAGAGAAACAGATGGCCAATGAGTTATCACTCTTGGTCTGATGACTTATGTGGGCTCAACTTGTTTATTTACTCACATATGCAAAAAAGTAACTTCTCTTATGTTAGCAGCAGTGATATTATATACTATGTATATATTACATACACAGTACATACTTGTACCTACACACAACACAAGGGCATTTACCCTCTAATTATGGGCTCTCCTGCAACGATAAAGGTCACACTTGACCCTTCCCAGGGCCAGGGAGTTAAATGACTGGTATGTCTAACACCACAGATCAAGAAAGGGTTAAAAGAGGGTTACAGCTGCCCTGCTCACTGGCTTGGAGACAGGACAGAAGTGCCCAGGTCCTCGGGGGCAGGGAAGTGAGTCTGTAATTACTGTCTATATCCTTTACACTATTCGGGAACTGCTACCTCTCTCTCTCTGTTCACTGCTCCCTGTTGATGCATCCCCGATGCTAACCCTGCATGACGCATGACAAAAACACTATCATATGGTCCTGAAGCAACAGGCACCATTTGTGTGTGAGTCCTGTCAAATGAACCATCCTTGAAAATACAGATTCTTCTTAGATCATCTCACCCCCCCTTTAGGACTGATCTCATTATCTTCACTTTAATTGTTCTCATTATCTTCTGGGCATAGAAAAATAATGCAGCCTTTCTAAGGACATTAAATCCAATTACGTAAAAACACAGTGTTGGGAAAAGAATTAAATATTTTAGCTAATAAATTAACTGCTAAAAATCAGGAAGGGTCAGTGTGTGACCATTTAACCCCCCTGAAAATCACCAGAAAGTATTTTCTAGCAGCAATTACAGTAATGCTGCTGCCCTCAGCTATGGTTAACCACCAGTCTCACAATTGTAAACGCTACTGATAACCACCTCCTAGCCTGCAAAGAGCAGGCAATGGACAAAGAGCTTCTGCATTATTTTCCCACTAGCAGAAGTTTCACTGTGTTTGTACTACAACTAAAGTGAGTAAATGATTCAAAGTAGTCAGTGTCATTTTATATACTGGAAGAGTCCTGAAAGTAGAGCAAGACATTTTTCACTAGATTCTTCAAATTGCCAGGATGTAAATGTGATGCAGAATGTGTGTATAGGCACCCTTGCAGATCAGTATGTGCTGATAAGATTGGTGCAGGATGGTTGCATTGATCAGCTGGTTAAGGATCAGATTCTCTTCATAGGTATATTGCCATGGGGATGCACAAGGGAGCACCTTTGAATAAACCACTGAGCTCCAAACAACTCCTGTTACAATACCCCTGCAGTCCTGAGGACTTCAGTGGAACCACAGGTACAGCAGATCCCACAGCAGCAGTCCAGAGACTGAAACTGGAAAGAAGGAATCAGGTACAGTGAAAGAAAGCTGAACTCCAAGCAGGATGTTCCCATCTGACCCACCAACATCTGGTGCAAGACAGCCTGGTGCTGTATCTGGTGCAGCATCTGAGCCTTTGTGACAGTGCAGAGAAGTCTACTTCCATTGTTCCACCCACTCCATGGTGTAGGAAGTGCTACACAGACAGACTCATGAACACCATCTGCTTAAACTGTGGCATTTGACTCCCTTCCTCCAGCATGTAATAGTCTGAGATGGTCTAAGTGCACTAATACAATCCTACATTTTGCATGTTTATATGTCATGAATCAAAAAAGAAAGTCAAAATATACTTTTCATCTCCCTCAGCACTGCATTTAGTTTTCTACCTGGATTTGCTTGCAGTGTTTCTTAAAAGTAAAAAAAACCCCAAAACTCTGGGGGAGTATGAAACTCTTATTTCAATAAAAATTAACAGCCATAAATACATGCAATACTTACATCTGCACAGGAACATAAAGTCTACAGAGGAAACAACTTTTTTTTCCCCCCATGGTACCTTTATTCATTCTACTACAAAGAAAGAACACTAAATTTCAGACATTAATGGAAATACAACAAAACCTCAATCCAGACCAGGAAAAAAATCTTTTTCCTAAATATGTGAAATCACTAACCATCATTTTCCTATTCACATCTGCATTTTAAAATGAAAAGAAAAAAAAATAACTTCCAAGTACTTGGGCTGTCATGTCACTGGGGGTTATTAATCACACACAACTGTACGGCCTATTAATTATAGAACAGATATATATTACTTACAGCATTTCTGTAGCTTGGAATGCAAGTAACTGAAATAGCCTCCCAGTGCTCTTGGAGATACGACAGCTAGTTAGGTAGAGGCACACAACACAGCACACTCTCTTTTTAAATGCTGTTCGGTGATTTGTACCATCTTTCACAGTGAAAAGGATGATATTTTTAAATTTATTTCTCATAGAAGTCCAAAGTCCCAGAACTGCAAAAGTGACCCCTTAGCTCTCACTAGACTTCAGCATCCCAGGGGAAAAAAAAAGGAGGAGAAAATCAGTTCCCAGCAGGCTCCAACGAGAGTCCTAAAGGGGAACACTCCAGCACACTGCTTGCCCTCCAGAGAGTCCCAGGAACTCACCCAGCACCACACTGGCAGCAGAGTTACAAAAAGTCCTCACATCTTCTAGTGCCCACCCTACATCTTAACAAGAGATCAAAAACATGTTCCTCACGCATATATTATCTGTGGGCTATATATCAGCTTTCCCTAAACCAACAAGCACAAATAGAAGGACAAGGTAGCTTTTGACAAACACAGATACAAATTATCCCAATCTTTCATTTATCTTTAATGCTAAAGTATCTGTACAATGCCCTTTTAAAAAAATAATTGAATGGATTTAAATTTTTTGCTCAACTTCATGATAAAACTGTTTTGTTTGACATGGGGAAGAACAGCATAGGGAAAAAAGGAACATACTTTTAACACAGCAGTGATTTAAGGCAGGAAGAAGAATGAAGACTGCTCACTTAGCTCAATACCACACAAAAATCTTCCACCTGTCAGAGGAAGCCCCACCAGCCCCAGGCTCAAGCTGCAATCAGTTTACATCTGAAAACTGGTTCTGCCCCACCTCAGCCCAGTTCCCAGTGGGCATGCTTGCATGTCTCTAGGCCATCCCAGCAGGCCCACCATGGGCACTTTCTGCTCAGGGCTAGAAAGAATGAGAAAGCAGAAGAATATGAGATACTGATGCTTATCTGAAATTGTATATGCAAATAAGCAAAAGGGCCAACTCCAAGCAGAGGGATTGTTTCTGATTCTCTTAAGACACAGAAGTTGCCAAACTGAGAAAAATACAAAACTGTTACATGAAACACAAAAGGATGAAACAGTTTGACACTGAGTATTTGCATGTGGACAGGACTGGCTTGTTTGGCATGATTAAAGCAGTGCAGATCAAACCTCAAGCTTGCACTTTTGAGCTCCCTCCAAGCCCAGGCAGGCCAGCCGCCCAGGGAAAAACCCAGCCAAGAGAAAAGATGTTCCTCCAGAGGCTGGCAAAAATATGGCACACACCACCCACCAGCCCCTAGTGCCCGCTTGCTCCGAGCATCCACAGCATCATGGTACCCCCCGGCATTTCCACACCCTGCTCTGCACCAGCACTGCCTGGCAGAGGCGGGAAGAGAAGCCCTGCCCGGGTAGGGGAACATCCATCCTGCTGACAGGCTGGCTCCCCTGGTCCTCCTGTGCAAAGCCCTGCACGGGCGGCAGCTGCGGTGAGATGGGCTCCCCCCTCAGCGACAGCCGGCGGGGCAGGGTTCGGGAGAGCACACTGAGACAGTGAAAGGCTCCCTTCCAAGGTGTCGGGCCGTGCCTTTGACACCGGCACTGCTCTGCTGGACAGAGATGCAGCAGCGTGTGCGACGTGCAGCTGTAACTCCCTGCCAGGACTGGCTGCCTTTCTGCTACAAGGCAAGACTGGATTCACTACTGTGGCCACAGGACTTGTGCAATGAACGCACATTAATTTAGTCCAGAATTCCATGTTTTGGTCATTTGAATAGTAGATGGCATTTGTAATCAGCTCAAATACCATGGTTGTCAGGATAAGACATTAAAGAAAGCAGCTGTTCACCTCACTGATCTAACATTCTGCAGACTGGAGATCTATTAGTGAACCAACTGAATATGGGAGATCAGGGATGAAACATAAATAGCGCAATTATTCGGTTCAAACCATTTTAGGAAGTTATTCAACAACAAAAAAAGTACAAGAAGGTAGCATTTGAAAACACTTAGAGAAACACATTCTTAAGTGAGGCTTGAAAGCCATCTGAAATAAATACAGCAGAAATCTTCCAGAGGTGGCGGTTAATAAATACGATTTATAGTCTTATAGCTAAGCAATGAATGTAGTCTGTCATGCACCTGAAATTGCTTTACATTGTGATTCATTTGCACAAGAACTACTTTCAACGGCCTGATTTTTTTTTTTTAATTTGAATTATAAGTCCATTAAAATAGAAGAAACACCCCAGAAATCCCCAATACAATCTTAGCCCAATATTTAGTCTCCTAAAGAGACCATCAGCACACAGCCAGGGAAGAATAAGGTGGCACTTATGCCTTCTCATAAGAATCTCTGTCTCCTTCCATTTTCAGCTTGAAGGATTTGCTGTGCCTCCTCTGATTCCTCTATTGAGTAGTCTCTGTGAGGCCTCTCTGCCAAAGGCTTGCCCAGTCTTTCTATCAGCCTATGTAAACTTTTTGCACTCACAGCATCATCTGAAGTCCTGCAAGTCCTCCCTCTGGCATGAAGAATCACCTCCTTTTCCTTTTAAATCCATCTCCCTCCAGTTTCCCCTCAAATTATTTTAACTGAAGAAGCAGTTCACCTCCTCATCTCTTACCACCAAGAACATTTTCATTCCTGACATGTTGTATGTAAATGCAATGAACTATAGCCCTATTTTAATTTAATTTTTAACCAGGCAAATTGAATGTACTCAAAAGATGGTAGTGATATACACTACTTTTTAGTGTAGGGCTATGAAACTTGTAATGAACCATCACACACACTTTTTATATCATACAGCTTCCAGAAAAGTTTAGATTATTTTGATACTGAGGAAAGTGGTTATGTCACTGTGCAAAATATCACTGCTGTTGAAATCATCAAAATACTTCTGTCTCCAACTTTGCAGTGGTTGGCAAATTCTTCAGACTTTAGCCCTGATTTTCTAGGAGTTCACCTACATCATCATTGTAGGAGGAGAGATCTGCCTAGGTCTTCCCCAGTTTCACCATGATTGTGCCTGGACACTTATGAGGAATCATAATGACAGCAATGACTGCAGATCCACTCAGAAAATAACATAACATTTGATTTTTTTTTTTTCAAAACGTAAAACTGCTGACTGATTGCCCTTGTATGGGCCGTCTCTCTAAATTTTATGAAGACAAAATGGAAAGAATGTGACAAAGGCACACAAAAAAAGTAGTAGTCAGTAACTGAGACATGTGAGAAGTACTCTTAAGGCAGCAATCTGGGTAATGAAGAAAAAAAATGCAGTTTTCCCGTACTTTAAAAGCTAAGCACCACTTAGTGCCCTCTGCTGCATACAGAGGTAATAGGCAAAGCACCACTGAACAATGACATCATCTGATATTCAACAACGCGATACGTTGCATCTATGACAAATATTTATTTCCTTAATTACCCTTGTTTTCTAAAAATAATAATAAATTATGCTAATATCTTCACTTAGAGCAGGTGTTTTTTACATTCTCTCTTCCCATGTAGTATCCTGTGTTCTGCCTGCAAGCAAGCTGTCACCTCGTCTCCCACATCTTACATAGTGGGAAATTCATGCTGGGTGAGTCGAGATGCTGGGTGGGGGGAGCGTACGGCACCCTCAGCATGAGATTTACTCATGACACGCTCATGACGGCTAAACAGCTCAGTGGGACGTGGTCTACACACCGCCCCTGCCACTCCTACTAAACTCAAGGGAGTGGGAAGTGCCCATCTCTCCCTATTCTCAGCTAAAAGAAACAAAACAAAGACAAACAAACATAAGCGAAGGGCAAACCTCCCATGTAATTTTCAACTTCCAAATAAATGTGCATTAAGAGTCTATAAAAAGTCCTTCATGCACAACATGAAAGAGGTAAATGCAGACCGGAGCAACTGCGACCCTGAATAGGATTAATTGATTGTCAGACAGAACTGAGGAGGTCTCCTAATGTGGAATACAAACATTTAATCTGATTCTGAAATCTTATCTCCTGTCTTTAAGAAGATTAACAGAAATTCTTTTGCAGCAGACTATTATTTCTGATCCATTTAATGAACTAAGAATATTTTCCAGAAGCAAAGTTTGAGCATTTTAAATAGTTTATTAGCATTCTACTCAAAATCAAATTCAACCAAGTTGATCATGATTAAAACCTGTTCAAGGAAGTTAGGTCATAAAAAAATGTCATTTGCATGTATTCACATTGCATTAAACAGGCATGTCACACACATGCACAGACATGAAAACGTAAGGTATCTAATCTTGTATGAGACATGAAGCATTCAAGGTCTCCACACTGTACTTGAACTGAAACTGGCATGAAGATGTTATGGCAGTAAAGTTGTTCCAAGAAACCTTTTTCCAAACTGATAATCCCTGTTCTAGCCCGGTTAAGGGAGATATTCCATAGGAGGAGGAATTAATTCATACATCCTTTTTTCTATCTTACACAGACTGAGTACAGGCAGACAGTTAATATCATTGCTGTGCTTGGTTCTGCCTGAGGAATCTATGTAACTGGCCAAGTTTCAGGCTTCTCCTTCATTTTTCCTTTGAATAAAGTGACAAGAAAAAGAAAGTACAGCCAGCTGGCTTCCTTTGTCCAGTTTCCTTCCCCCTGGAGGAAAGCAAGGGAGCCATCCTTCCCATTTCTCTCCTTCCTGCCCATAAGCTAAGCCGGCATTGTGCCAGATAGCCCAGTCCTAAGCTTTTGGTATGTTTTTCCCTTGAAATCCAGGGGCTCCAGTAGGGTCTGTCTGAAGCAAGAAGAGCATGGTAGGCAGTACAGTGGAGGAAGGGAAAGATCACTGCCATCACTTCTGCCCCCTACAAGTTCCCCTGATGATCCAGAGTGAGACAAGATGCTTGAGGTTCTGCTCCACAGTCACAAGCCACTCCATCCAGCTCGGCCTGCAGCCCTGCTGAATGCACAGCATCTCCGCTGGGTGACAGCAGTAGAGCGATGGTGATGCCAAATACCTATTTAAATCAGGGCTGAGAAGCATCACACATCAGGCAACCCTCAAGAATTTGGCAGGTCTGCTTTAGATCTGTGTTGGCTGGTTGAGTTCAGCCTGCTCCTGTTTAAAACAAGCTAACCTGGATTTCATTGCTAAGTAAGGCTTTATCTGGGAGTGGTCAGCACAATGAAACCAACCCAGCAGCATATAAACCAACACTCCTGCTTTTTTCTCAATAGTCAATTCATAATTAAGCTACCAGGCATCAGCTGAACTTTACAGTATTAACCCCAGGGCTTTTACTTGAGATGCCAAATAATTCAAATAACTTTACATTTGTCATGAGCAAAGTATGCAAGCTTTTGCAGTACTTCACACGACTCAGCTTGAGCCTTTAATCTAGACAGGACCTTGATCCAAGGGCAACTCAAATCAGTCCTCAAGTAGAACACTGCATGGGCTTCTGCTTGCTGCCTGGGAAGGTAACGTAATGCACCACTTGTACACTCTAATGCCTGCATCTTGCCTGTAGTCAAGGAAACATTTTAATTATACTTTCATTTTTAAAAAGTCCAAGGGACATTGTTCTTCTAAAGCCTCTTGTTAATTCTTTATATTATCTAGAGCAGAAATACCTCTCTTTCACACAGAACAGTACAGGATCACAAAGACATGGGCACATTGTCTCCTGAGCCCATGAGAACCACCCCCCCCCCCAAAACCATCCTCTTCAGCAGGGTTTAATGAGTACTTCACAACCATTATTTTTGCACATAATAACCACAGTCACGAAGCAAGTCTCCCCTACAGCAAAAAGAAAGCATTTAAAAAGGATCCTTGCATAATTTCAGGTAAAGCATGTTAGTTTCCAGTTCTCCCTGTACCTTCTTATGAAAATATCCAGTCAGTGAGAAGATGTGTGAACCCCTGAGGTGATGCAATAGTGCCACAAGTGCATTGCCATAGGACACCCTTCCTGGCACAACAGCTCAGATTCAAGTGTCCCTCACTTGAATGCCCAGGTATTTTCCCTCATGTACCTGCGTAGCTAGTAGGAAGCAGAAGTCCCGGGTAAAAATATGATATGTGGTCATGTATTTTGTCATGCTCTCAGCTGTAAAAAGGCATAAGTAACATATCCTTCCCTAAAGGGCTTCAGTGATCACAGAGACAGAAAACTGTCACATACATTCTGGTACAGAGATAGCAAGGTCCATATATAGACCACAAAAGAGGTTTTGTCCATCATAACCCACAGGGAAGAGAGCATCAAAATTTTAGACTGTAGCAGAAATTAAGTACCTGCCTTTTCTTAAGATAAAAGCAGTTGCCCTCAGAAATTTTAACTTTAGGTTTCAGCTCATAAATTCCCAAGGTATCTTAAGAAAACTAGAAAGACTGTTAATTACATGTACATCCTACACTACATGCACACAACCCTAAATACCTGCTTTCTTACATTGGGGAAAGCCACTATCCCAGAACATACTGCCCTGATAGGCCACATGTTGTTTCTACCATTTTTGCCCCCAAGAGTGCTTTGTGCCAAGTTTACAGACTTTAAAAGTTATTCTTTCTTCTTTCCTGATCTTAACCCAAAACACTAATTTTCTGTGCAATATACTCAGTAATAAATATGCAGAATACCTGTTGGCACCAGCAACTGCTACATGACACTTACCAAAAACCTAAACTAAGTAAAAAAGCTTTTCAGATTAGACAGATTGTATTGGATGTTGCTTATGGAACTTGATCCTGAACTTCAGCACACGTGTTCTAATCTTGAGCAGCATGAGATGATAGGGAAAGGCTGTGGTTACTTTGTGAGGAAGCAGGAACAAGAGAGAGCTGCATCCCCAGCAGTAAATGTAAGGCCTGGAGGGTGCTCCTGGGCAGCTCCCAGCTGGAACTCCCTGCTTTATCAACTGGTGCCCTTCAGCAAAGTACCTGAGGGTTACACTGGGTGCTGGGAAGTTCTCCTTAGTCTTGCAGTTTCTTAGGCAATCCCAGAACCTTTCTGCGTGCCACTGCTTCAAAGGCTGTGTGGTCAAACAGAGTACATATTTTCTGACACAACTGAAGTTTCTCAAGGAATGTAAGCCATGGTAAGAAAATTTTCTTTTTCTAGCTCTCTCAGTAAAAGCAGAACTTCCCAAGTCAAAGAAAAGATACTCCCTTAAGCCAAAGACAAGTTATGTGCTGCTGCAAACAAAACCAATTTTAGAGTTCCTCTCTCTCACCTCCTGCTTCCCCTAAAAAAAGGAAAAGCCCCAAATGCTCATAATGCAGTGCATCTGGTGGCCTAAATATGGCTTCCCCACTGACATAAAGAGGTCAGAATTCAAGAAGCTGAGAAAATGACTTAAGCTTTCACAAGAAAACTTGACCTGGAACAATTAACCTGAGAACAACACCAGAACAACATCGCAGAAAGCTCGTTTCCAAGACAAGCTGGGAAAAGTTTAGTACTTCGGGACTGCTGAGGTAAGTTCTCACATTTACACCTGACAAAACGAATTCACTTGGACATGCAGTATTCTTAGAACTCATGTGAAAAAACAACTGCCTTTTGCTACACAATTTCCTAACCTCCTTATAAAAATGCTAGGTGTAACATGCCACCATATCCAGTACTTTTGGCATCTGCCTACTATAAAGGAAAACTTTGTTATGCAGTTGCAAAACCATTAAGCTCCTTTGAGAAACGTCCTTGTCTTCCAGGATGCTTCTCACATTGAAACCTAATTACCAAGGATCACTCCTGATCACCTTTACAAGTTCTGATACACTTAAAAATGTTTTCTTCAACTATAGTCAGTGTTTTTAACATATTATTTTCCTCAGATGTGAGAAGTAAAATAAAATACCATGTTCTGTCCTTAAATAAAATTGCCTACACAGCTACTTTTGATCCATGAGTGCTTGTTCTCCCTCCCAATTTTATCTGCCAACCACCCCCCACAAGACACACTTAGATTATTTGATTGGGGTTTTTTTTATTAGCCATCTGCTGTGCAGATAAACACATGAAAAAATTACAAATCAAAGAAAGAGAGGCAGATAAATGGGCTTTCACTAACCTTTCGCCAGGATAGGGAAGCTGAAATGACCTGTGGAGGCAGAGCCAAAGGGAACTAAACCAGGCAGCAGATTTGCTCCAGTCGGCTGGTGAGAGACTGAGCAAGCAGGGAGAGCTGGTGGCTTGGGAGGGAAGGAGGAGCACAACAGGGCAGATGAGTCATTAGCTACTAAATTAGAGAATAAGCAGCTTGGAATTGCAAATAACTGTATGCAGTCTGGGAAGTGGAGAGGAAGAGACACTTTCTGTCAAACTGCCCTGAACCGTCAAACATCTGCATTTTTCACTCAGTAGGGAGTCTGCCCGCGCCTCATCTGCTAGCCTTCCCTGTGTGCCAGCAGGAGGCTTCTCCCCAGCAAGATTTTCATTGGGAACACCGGCTTGGTTAGCAGGGAAGCGCAGAGAGCTGGCATGTGTGCACACACCTGGGAAGGAGCGCTGGAGAGCCGCAATCGCTCCTGGGCACCGCTCATTCCTGCAAACCTTCCACTGCGGGAGGTGCTCTCTGCAATTACAAGCCTTTTTATGGTCAAGATAGTTGCAATGTTGCCAAAACGCTGAGATTGCTGAAGCTGCTTTGATGGCCTAAGAAAGTCTGCAAAAGCCTGAAGCAAGGCAGACGTGATTAGTCTCCACCATAAAATTTTCAAATACTCTGGTGAGGAAAAGTCAAAGAATAAAAAACAAACCACAACCTCTGACCTACACCTTTTGCTACCTAATTTTTTGTAAGAACATACCTCTGTTGACTGTAAAACTTAAAACTTATAATTATGAAGGTGAACCCATTTTTATTATGGATGGATGGTTATGGGTGAAGTAACTTTTAAAAGCAAAATGACTAGAGACCTTTCACAACCAGAATCTCAGATGTCATTTGAAAAGCAACAGGATTCAGATCCAAACCCAAGAGTTTCAGACCTGATCAAGACTGTGCTGAAGCCACAACAACAAAGACCTTAATTTTTCCAGTCAACACTTATAAAGGAGAAGAGATTGGGGGTTTTGCAGTGGGGTCAACAAACTCCTCATTGTACTCAAAACATTTCTGGTCTAATATAATCAAAAATTTGTGAGAATAATCAGATATTATTAATATATTATTATATATTAATTTATTTTCTTATTGTATTTTATTTATAGGTAATATATATTTATTTTTTATAAAACCTTGCAGGATATGCTCACAAGATTTCAATGTCATTGCAGCAGATTAATCAGGGTCTAGCCCTCAGCCCACATGAAAATAACATCTCCTCACGCTCCCTCTGAATAAAATTATTAGCCTTAAAGCACCCCATCCTATTTTGACTGCTTTTTTGTTCACATTTCCACTCACAAAATAATTCTTAATCCCTCTTTTTAGCAGGCTGTTTCTGCTTTATTTTCTGTAATCCCGAGTTACCTCACAAGGTATGACAAGGGAACAGGTCATAGCATCACTGTGCCTCAGTGCCCTCTCCAGCAGCATCCTCTGCCCTGCATTGTACATGAGTCCTTGCTGAGTGGTTAGCATTAAGCTTTCATGTTAGTGACTAACCTAGACTTCTGAGAGTCTTTGGTGCCTTGCCCAGGCTTAGCAATTACGCCCTTAGTGTTTCTGCTTTAGTTGCTGCTAAGACTTGAGTTCTTTTCTCCTACTAGCAGAAATGCAGATACATATTAAAGTAAAATGCATCTTTTCCATTACAATTTCTAGTTTTGCAATCTTTTACCAGCTAGTTCCACATATTTCTGTTTCTTGGGCTCTTTGTAGCTGACATTTTTCTTTAGACACCTACAGCTCTATAGCACAGGAACACCAAATTTCTTTCTATACCCCTCTCAGATGACTTTTTGATGACAGAAATGTTACAAACAGTCTGGCACACCTTCAGTCTGCAGCATATCTATTCTGTGAATATTAAGGGAGACTTTGCTTTCCAGTCAAAGTCCAGTCCAGTCAAACCAACATATTTAAATGAGTAAAGGATGGAGGGAAAAAAAAAAAAAAAAGGAATACTTCTATAACATAACTGCACATTTATAAATAGCTTTCCATGTGTGTCAGATATCAAATAGCTTAATGACAACTGATAACTGGCTGATTTCTGCAATCTGCCATCAGCTGCTATTTTCAAGAGAACATGAGCTATTCCTAATACTGTAGTTCAACTCTACTTAGTTGTGTAGGAAGCTTACATTTTTCAACCAGATGGCAGGTATATACTATTTTAACCAAAATCCTGTTTTAAGAACAGTGGTTGACAAAATGACAGTGCTTGACAAGCCAAGAGGCATAAAAAAAAAAAAAAAAGAAAGTAGATAACTACATAATACCATTTAATATTGGCCTTTAAAAATGTAACATACTTATGAACAGCAACAGATGGGCCAGGCAATCAGGCTGCATGACCTCATTTGCTGGGAAAAACAAGGTGTTTTGTTTAGTTTTTTTAATTAAACTTCAGCTTTTATTTTCAAAATATACTTCATAAAACTTGGATGTGATTTTCCTCATGCATGTATCAAGCCAAAAAGCCTCTTCTCCCAGGGTCAAGCAGGGACAAGAGCTGTTTGGCTGCATTATAGTGTGATTAATCCATGCAACTGCTTTAACACCCAACAGAGGGAAAAAGCCACCTCTAGAATACAGGGCTTGATATGATACAAAAAACTTGTTGTTAAATATCTCTATCATTAGAGCAATGTCTACTAATTAGGAAGTAAATCTTTTACACTGGCATTTCTACTGTAGCAGAAGACATTATCCTGCTCTTTTTCACTGGTGTCTCCTAAATGGCAACAGACATAGTAGCTGTGAAATCCACTTTATATCTCACAGAAGTGAAGTAATTCTGCATTTTTTAGAATTGCAGTAGCCTGAACACATTTTTTTTCCTCCACCCCAGTAACAAACATCAGTGCCTTTTGGGATCTGACCCACTGCAGTCTCATTTTGCTGCCCTTAACATAGGACATGGTTTTCCCCTCTGTACTTACATTATGTCTGGAATCCTCTCTTCAAGCAAATGGAGAACCAAGCGGCAAAGTGGAGTCTGGGTGACAGAGCGGCACACCAAAACACCCCAGGTGATCACTGTGGGTTCTCCTCTCTGCTGTGTCAGAGACTTCCCTTGTATTCAAAGTTCATTTCAGTGGGGAAGATCCAATGTCCTACCAGTCAAACACACTGAGCCTTTAGATCCTTTAAAGCTCTACCAAAGCATCTAGCAGTAGATGTCTCTATATTTACTGCTGTCTTTTTTTGGATATATGCCTATGCAAGAAGGAAGCAAACTCTCTCTGTATTTCACACCCATTCGCACTACATTTTTTTCAGGGTGTTGCTGAAAGAAAAAAAATTCCCAAGCTAGCTCAGCTCCAAATGGCCAACCACACAACCATTTATTTTCCTCTGATTATCCTGACTGAGTTATTTTCCCACACATTCCTGATGTGGTGAATGACTTGTCTGAGCAAGTAAGATAATGCTTTAGGCAGCAGATTAGAAAATGCAAATGCACAGGGAGTCCAATAGGCACCTCATGGGTTGCCTCCTGCCAGGGAGGCTTGGTTTTCTATCCCCAGCTGAAGCTGCAGGAGGTGCCCATGTCTCTGAAGGCTTACACTGGGGATCTCAGGCCCTGAGTGAGGTGCTACAATGTCCCTATGTCCCAGCCCTGTGTCTGAACATAAACAGCGAGAATTATTTCTGCCAGCCGCAGACACCATGGCTCAGCCCTGCTATTAACCGCAGTGGCAGCGACCAGGTTGCCAATCCAGGGCAGACTATTTCAGCCAGGACAGATGTATCGCTTACTGGGGAGAAAGGAGGACAGCCCTGGAGCACCACCATTCCTACTGCATCACTTATATGTGGCTGTGGCAAAAAGGTCAAGGAAAACCAGGGATAGAAGGGGTTGGACTGGTTTTCACCCCCTGGATCAGCAGGATGGTTTTGCTTGCCCCATGCCTACTCCCAAAAGAGGACAAAGCAAGCCCTCATCCCTTGCACCCACCTCTTCGTGGCATGGAGCACCATGTAGGAGAAGTGTCCTAGGCACTGCCTCCTAAACAAAGAGGCTCAGGAGTATCATCTATAGGGAGAACAGTGCCACATTTTAACCTCTGACCGTTCTAAGTACCACGTGGTAACAAACATCAAAATACCAAGCGTTTCCTGGAACAGGTTTCCCAGCAGGGATGCGCTATCCACATCCCTGGAGACTTTCCAGTCTGACCTAACTGGATCAAGCCTTGAACAACCTTGTCTGATTCATAGCTGGCACTGCTCCGAGCAGGAGCTTCTGGAATCCTCTTCTGTTTGACTGCACTCAAACCAATGTGCTGCTGACCATTTACTCTCCAGCTACTAAGTCCTCACAAGCTCAGCACCCTCACAAGGATTTTGGAGCAAATTAACTACAAAAGCACAGCAGTGTACCCTCCTCCAGCCAGGAAGGTCTCCAGACCAGGGTTCTCATAATGACTAATATCCCCCACTGAAGAGCTTCTAACACATACACAGGGTGGGGAGCCTAAAAGTGCAGAAATAAACAATGTCTCAGTTACAAAGAGGAATTTTCTAGATCTTTCTGTAAGATTTTACCTCTACCACTTTGTCTGTAAGCTTTTACTGCATAGTTTACTCTTTTTTTTTTTCTTTTTGCATTGATAGAAAATCTATATGGAACTAGCAAGAATAAAGATATCACTTTTTTAGTATTTAAAATAACTGAAAATTTGTGTCACACTGAAATCTTAATTGGAATTGGGAGTGAATTTTACACATGGTAACAATGAAACAATGCTGAGAAGGAACACCCTGACACCTCTTTTCACAGGCTCTTTACTTGAAATTGCAATTACAGCGATCTAAGTAGGAAGATAATTCTGACATTTAAAAAAAGTTGTAATAAAAGAAAACACAGTTTTCAGTTTGCAGGCAGCTGCTGAA
>NW_008240046.1:12938210-12944554 GCF_000691975.1 Corvus brachyrhynchos
AAGGCCGGACCCGTGGAGCACGCCCCGGCTGCCGCAGGATGGGTCTGTCAGCTGCACCTCACCGTCCTCCCCAGCTTACTGGCTCAGACAGTGCTCAGGAGCATGGCTGAGACACCCAGGGTCACATCCCCACTGCTCAGCAGTGCAGAGTGGCATGACAACTTCTCCTAGGCAGGAGCATGCTTAGGGGCAATGGCAAGGCAGGAAAAAAACCTATTATCAGTCTGGCTCCCTTCCATCTGACTCATGCCCACGTCCCAGGACAGCTGGCACATGGCTGTGCAGGAAGGGAAGCCACGTTTTTCACCTGAGGAGAAGCTTGATTCGTGCTAAAATTCCAGTCTGGATCTCGGGAGCAGTATCCACCTGTTCTCCCTAACATCAAGGGTTTTAGCTCATTCCCCGGGCACAACCCAACAGCCTCAGCAGTTTGGGCACACCACACCTGAGCAGCAGTGGTCCCACGAGGGGCAGAAAGGTTTATGGACTGAGTGATGTACTTCAGATATTCAGAGTGCCCAGATCCCATTTAAAGTTTCACAGCAGGAGAGGAAAGGGAAAAAGAGAAGAAGAAAAAAACAAATTAAAAAATACAATAGCTGTGTTCCCAGAAACCTGAAACACAGACAGACAGTAGCCCTGTTATTGCTGCAGCTGGTATAAAGACAGCACGTTTTCACACTGCAGTCACATTTCCAGTTTCTTTGCAGACCTACCTGGAGGGACTGAATAATTTGCATCTCTCTTTTCCCCATATTATTTGCACATTCCACATATTATTTGCATTTATTGTGAAAGGGTGGAGAATAATAGTGCTTAGTGCAAGAAATAAATACATTTAAAAAACAAATCAGTCAGTGCTGCCAGTCATACAGATGCAAAAGTTGACAAAATACAGCCTTTCATTATTTTTTCATTCCAACCAATGCACAAAAATACATGAAATATAAAAGAGTGCCTCACATAGATTTTTTCCAGCTGAATGGAGCTTTGACAGCCAAGAATACTGCATTTTTCACATAATAAAATGTGATTTTCCATCAATTTTACCAGTAATGAAAATGTAACATACAGCACAGTCTCTTGAAAGCCAAGAAGTTGAAGCCAAGGGTGAGGTTGAAAGTTGCAAAACTGGGAGCCTCAAGGGAAGTGGTGGATAGACAAGAACTGGTTCTCTGCCATTCATTTACTTTTCTGTAAATGCCTCCCCCTCCTCGCAAAAGGGCTCTCCCTCCTGCTGTTCCTGGTGCTCAATGGGAGGGGCAGCCAAAGCAAAACCATCCATCTGGTTCCCATCACAGGAAGGACTGCCTAGGCTAGCTCCTGCCAAAGCCTGTCATTAGCAATCAGCATGAGAGAGAGAATGAGAAAACACAGCACAGCTAAGACAACAAACCTAATACTTTTAGTACACTAATCATAACAACAGTACTCAATTTTGTTCTTTATAGAAATATCACAGGAGTCAGATGGGTCATCCTGGTAGCCTCATTTTATCAGGGAAATTAATGTAACAGGCAACACAAATGTTATTTTCTAATGCCACAGTAGATCCATCAACACCTATTAGAAGCATCTACAGGAGTGAAATATGGCAAAGAAGGGTAATTTGATTACGCAGGTGCAAAACCTTGCTACCTATTAATACACTTGCCTCCTTTTAGCTACAGAATAATAGACATGGCATTTAAATCCTGATGCTGCCACTGTAATCCAAGATCTAGTATTTTACAAAAGCTTGGAGAGATGACCATCAAATTGCTCATGTTCTCTTGCCACAGAAGTTCAGCACAACCCTTCCCAGCTTCCTTAGCCTTGCTAACCATGCAGAGCAAGGCCAGCATTTTCACAGTTTCCACAAACTGCCCGCCTTGCATATCATCCTTTAAAATCTACTTTATTACTCTTTCATTTCAGATGGCCAGCGGTGAAAAAAAACCCAAACCAACATCCAAACAGTCTATAGCAACACCTCCTGCAGCTGCTGCCATGGGAATGAAGACCTACAGGGATATTAGGACCTTGTACCACTGGACACTGCACACAGATGAAAGCAGAACTGCCAGCTAGACTTTGCAGCTACAACTTTCCCCCCACCTCAGCAATACAATCACACACTCCCCTAATTACTGAGTAAGAGTGGCTGTTAATTACCTATCCAAAGTAAGAAAGAAATCTGACTGGGGTCAAAAATTATCTGACAGTAGGGAACAGAGAGAGGCAGCAAGCTCTAATCCTTTGCTGTTCTCCTGACCTGCCTTAAACCTGATCCCTCAGGAGCTTGTTCTCCTCCCCACAGGCTACACACACAGTTCTTGTCCAGGTCTCTGAGAGCCACATTTTCCCCATCACTTTGACAAGAGCTGCCCCTGCTCCACTGGCACAATCCTGCCATCCTGGAAGAGCACACTGGAGCAGATGAACACTCTGGGATCTCCAGGAGAGCAACCTGAGATCAGCTTTGCATCACAATGCCTCCCTTGAGCTCCTTTCACCAGAGTAACAGCAACTTCACAACTAACACTCACACAGCAGCAACCAAAACTGATGAGTTTCTCTGTAAACACCTCCCTTCCTACAGTTCCCTGTACTGAAAGAAGGGGACCAAGATGGGAAATAAAGAAGAAACCTCCTTCAGGAAGAATTACCATGTCTCTGCCTAAGGATGACATGGCTCAAACTCCCTCAGGACTGTCCCAGGCACATCACTGTCACCTGGCTTGCCTCTCTCTAGCTCCCTCCTTTTGTTAGGCTGTTCCCACGCACATCTAAGAATATCCTGATGAGTGAATATGAATAACAGCTTTTTCTTCCTCCTTTCAGGAAACTATTTCCCCACTTGTTTCTCTCCTCTCCCTGCTTCGGTATTTAGTTGCAAACGTTAATGACCCATTTAAGAAGAGGAAAGCACCTTCTAGGAATGACTTTGCCCCAGGCTATTCCATGGGCTGCTCAGAAGTAAATCCCATAATTTATACCCTCTTTGGTCAAAGAGGAACATTCCCAGGACCAAAGAAAAGCACAGGTAGACAGAGAGATGGAAAGGGAGAGGAGATTGTCATGTTCTCTCTTGCACACTTTTCTATGTTTCTTATTCTAGTGCTTTAAAAAGTAAAGATCACTGGGATATCAGGGCTGAGCCCCAGGCCAAGTCTGCTCTGACTTGCTGCCATATAATCAATAAGAAACTTTGCAAAAAGTCTTCCTTCTTCCCTTCAGTGCGTTTATGTCTCAGCCTGCTACACTGAAGCTGACACAAGCCTCCAGAGGGTCAGACAGGCATCAGTGCCACACCCCAGGATGGGACCACAGCTGAGAGCAAGGAGGCAGCACCACTGCAGGAACCTGGCAGTCCTTACCCCTGACCTGGCTGTCTTCATCACACCTCCTGCCCTTCATTCCTCCTGTCTTGGCTTGACACTGCACGCTCACCTGTGGGTTGGTAAAAGGCTGCATGCTGGTTTGACTCCTTCAGGTCACTTGCTGGATCCTGGTGACCATTCCCCCTCCCAGGAACAAGATGCACAACCATACAAGCAGGAACAAGCCATAGAGTGCTGCACATCCAAGACAGCTGCAAAGCAAGACGAGATGGAGAATGAAGACAGACAGCTCTGTGAAAAGCAGCTTTGAAGGAAGAGATACAGTGGAAACAGAAGCTGACCCCTAAAAAATGGAAAACAAAGAAGGAAACAAAGAAGGAAACGAAGGCTGTGGAAGGGCAGCCCCTCTGCTGTGAACTGAGCAGTTGGGATTGGGAAAGAAACAACCAGGTTACTGCTGACGGATTGATGAATAAGCAGTTCAATTTCTCTCCTAGACCTCCCATCATAAGAAGATGGGAAATGGTGTGTTAAAACCTCCAGGAAGTATATATTTCATTCATCCCTTAGAAGTCATGGATCAAGAAGGGTTTTCCTCCCTTTCACCATTCTTCTCATGTCTGAAGCATTTTCCCTGCCTCTCTGTACTTTAAATTTACACTATAAAATAGTAGAAGATACTGTGTATAGGAAGCCAGCCTGTTGTTTAGACACAGTCAAACCTAAACAATATAGAGGAAAAAAAGCAGAGGGGAAGAGACAAGCAGATGGAGTGAGCTGTGTAGACTGGCATTGCAGCCCGAGTGTTATTGGAATATGCTGAAGCACCATTTGCACAACGTTTAACTCCCTATATTTTACAAGCTTAAAAATGCAAATACAAAGTCTGACTGCAAGGCAGAAACTTGGGAGCTCAAGTTTCACCTCAGAACTACATTCCTAGTGCTGTTGTACCTAAGATTATGAAAATAATGCATCTATACTGAAAAGGCTGATTTGGCATGCCTCTAAACTAAAAAAAAAAAAAAAAAAAAAAAAAAAAACAAAACAAAATTCAAACCCTGATATCATTTGGAGGCATAAAAAAGGAAAAACAGTATAAAACATGCTTTTTCATCAGTTGATCACGAATCACTTCTTTTTAAGTGACTACATATATACCATTTTCACAAAAGCGTTTGCCAAAAATTCAATAAAGCTTCTGAATGTGAAGGAGTACCTCAATACTGTTTGGTTACCTTACATTAGAAAAACAGCTTTGGACAGATTTTAAATGCATATTGCTTGCTATTACACATACTATGTACACTACACTTAAGAGAATAGTACCCAAAAACTGTAAAAATATATCCAGGAGTATTAATGTTAGGAAAAAAAGTACTTCCCTTCCCTTCCACTTGAAATTACTGCAAAGCCCAATGAAGCAGGCTGCAAGGAGAGGGCAAGCACCCAGCAACACCTTGCTTGAGAACACACCAAGTGTGCAGGCTCTGCTCTCTGCACCCATCCCAGAGCCCATCTGAGATTCCTGAGTCTCAAACTATGTCAGGGCAGCTGTGATGAACTATCCTCATTAATGCTGAACTTCTTTGTTTTGATGAGGTGAATGAATAATTACGTTTGTGCCCTAAGTGGACTATAAATCACCAAGGCATTTAGCCACTTAGCTTAGTACTGTCAAACATACTTTGCAATGGCCAAACACAATCCATATGATAAATTTATGCAGCTGAAGTCTTCAGACCACCAGTAATTTCTGCCTTAAAACCCTCATGACTAAGAGGAGAGGCAGGACAAAAAAGAAAATAGGGAATAAGTAAGTACCAGTGACCTGAAGTGGCACAGATTTCCCAGAGAATATGACAAGCGGAGGCAGAATAAAATAATCCATAGCTGAAAAGGCAATAGAGGTAATACTTTCAAAAAGAGGTAATACTTTCAACTTTGCATTTCTGCCAATCTCACATTGTATGTCAGCAGAAAGATGGGTGCTTGCAGAAACTGGTGCAAAACATGGGATCTGTGGAGGCTGAGTCACAGATCCAATTTGGAAAGGAATCTGCTTTGGTCCACTGCTGGGGCAGACATGCACCCATTGATGCTGTTTCAGCTCAGCTCAACTCCTATGGGACTTGTCTGGGGATCCACTAAGGGGACTGGTGCCAAAGATCTCACAAAAATTGAGGGCCACAATGCATTGCCTCCCTTATCACAGAATCATAGACTGTTTTGAGTTGGAAGGGACCTTTAAAGGTCCAAACCCCTGCCATGCGCAGTGACATCTTCAACTAGATCAGGTTGCTCAGAGCACCATCCAGCCTGACCTCGAATGTTTCCAGAAATGGGGCACCTGCTACTTCTCGGAGCAACCTGTTCCAATGTCTCATCACCCCCAATGTAAAAAACTTCCTTATACCCAGTCTGAATCCCTCTTTTAGTTTAAAACCACAACCACTTGTGCCATCAATAAATGCCCTGCTAAAAAGTCTGTCCCTATCTTTCTTCAGTTAGATATTAGAAAAAGGTTTTTCACCCAGAGGGTACTGGGAAGTGGTCACAGCACCAAGCCTGACAGAGTTCAATAAACCCTTGGACAATACTCTCGGGCACATGGTGTGATTCTTGGGGATGGTCCTGTGCAGGGCCAGGAGTTGGACTTGATGATCCTTGTGGGTCCCTTCCAATTCAGCTTATTCTGTAATTCTTATAAGCCCCTTTTAGGTACCAGAAGGCTGCTCAAAGTTCTCCCCAGAGCCTTCTGTTCTCAAGGCTGAACAACCCCAGCTCTCTCAGCCTGTCATCACAGATGTAGTCTAGCTCTCCAATCGTTTTCCTTGGCCGTCCTCTGGACCCGCTCCAACACGTCCACGGCTTTACTGTGCTGCGGATCCCAGAGCTGGATGCAGCACTCCAGGCGGGGGTCTCACAGGAACGGAACAGAAGGGTAGAATCACGTTCCCTCTTCCCTTCTTCTGAGACGACGTCACCCCTTAAAGAGGCCGGACCCGATTGCGGGACCCT
>NW_008240046.1:12944757-12980203 GCF_000691975.1 Corvus brachyrhynchos
GGCTGCCACCCACGCTGCTGCTACCAGCCCCGCGCCCACCGGACACCAGCTTTGGTCGAAAGCCTCCTTGCCGAGGGCTTGCCATGCCCAGCCATGGAGGGCCCAGCCCCTGACCTCTGGAAGAGACACTCCAACAACTGGAGGGCCAGCATGCTTCGGGTGAGCAAGTTCCAGACAGCACAGAAAACTTTAATCTTATTTTTCTTCCAGTTTCCTGCAATGAAACCTGGATTTGCAACATCATCTGGGTCAACTCACACAATATGTCCACATTCACCCATCAATTTGGAAAATGGGGATAACAGCGAGGCTGAAGGGTTGGATGACTTCAGAGCTGTATTTGCTGCATCACAGATAAACACCTCACTCGCCCTGCTAGTGTTCCCCCACGGGGGATGCAATTAGGCAGGCGACAGTCAATTGCTCGTGGAAACATTTGCTGTGACAGAATTTCCCACTCACACCCAGTTTAGCACAATCACATTAGAGTAACTTTTTTAACCCCATTTAGAAGTGGAACACCAAAGCAATGCAAGCCCAGGCCCCCCTTCATTCCAGTCACTTCCAAGCCCTGTGTTTATGGGTAATGTCACTAAATAACAATGTTCAGGTGGGAAGGGACCTTGGAAAATCTGCAGCTTCCTGCTCAAAGTAGGCCCAACCCTGACTTCATGTGATGTTGTACAGGTCTTGGTTCACTTGGACCTTGAAAACCTCTGAGAACAGAGCTCCTAGAGCCTCTTTAGGCAAGTTATCAATGCAAAATTTTCCTCATGGAGATTTTCTTATCTTAGTATTTTCTCAGAAAATCCCACTCCAGTTTGCAATCCTTGTCCTTGGAGCTGGCTCCATCTTTTCATTAACTTCCCCATAGATACAGGTGGGCTGCAGTAAGGTCTCCTCCAAAGCCATCTTCTCAGGGCTGAACAAACCCCTGTCCCTCAGTCTCTTCTTCCAGAGCACATGCTCCAGGCCCCTGGCCATCAGAAACCCAGCCATCTGACTGTTTCACACGATGTGCTACTCATATTTTATTGAAAGTAACAAAAATGCTTAAAATACGTGTGAAGCCATAGGTCCAAGTTTCAATAGTTCTCCAACAAAAAGGCAACAAACCTACCAGCTATGCATTTATTTAAAGGAAAGGCAGACAGTAGAGACCATCTATATTTCAAAAAATAAAAGCAACCCTCCTTCAAGGCAGCAGAGGGAACCTACTTACCATTTTTTACTCACCTCTCTGTGAAATGCACATGAACATACTTAACTCCTTGAAAACTTAATGCCTTCAAGAGGACTCATGCTCCAAAATGCTAGCATGCTTTATACCAAAAGAGTCTTCTGATTCACATACCAACAGGAGTATAAGATCATATGCTGCAGGTAAATTATTTGCAGGAAGGCAGATGTCATATTAGAAAAACACACGCCTGCAGTCCTAGAGACTGTGCTTATTGCCCAGCACTTGGGGAACACTACAAGAATGATTAGGACCTTTGTATATATTGATGGGAACAGCAGCAAATAAATATCATGAGCTCTGAACACAAGTCCCAAGTGAAGGAAGCACAGGAGGCATATCTGGCCAGCCTGGGAGATTACTCTCACAGCAGCCCTCCTCCTTTGCTATAGTCACAAGACACATCCTTGGGCAGAGCTGCTACTGCTACATCCAGTCAGTGCAAGTACTGAGCCCAAGCCCAGCTCATGTACATGGTCCGATGCCCTGGCAAGTCACTGCTGTATAAGTACAAAATCCAGCCTCTATGCAAAATTACATTTGCACACACATTTGAGTTGAGACTGTCAAGAGCTGCCACCCAAATGCTGGCACAAACAGCACCCCAGCTCAGGGACACCAAATAAAACAGATTCAGCTGCCTTTCTGAAAGCCAGGAAGCTGACACCAAAACCACCCAGCCAGACTGGTTAGCTGGCTATTCCACTCCTCTGCATCAGAATCAGGATTTCCAGCCTCCTCCCCAAGTGAGCTGGAAAGATGAGCTGTCACCATGGCAGAGCTGCATGGAGATATGATGAAATCCCCGGCAAGGCTCCCACTGACCTCAGGTAAACTCTAACACACACCATGACAGGCTCCAGAGAAACTCAACAAAGACAAAAATTAATAGCGTTACCCTTTTGGATGAGAAGAAAAAAAGTTATTTCTTGTTCTTTTCCCGTACATTTCTGGGGACATCACTTGGAAGCTTATCTCCAACTAATGGCTAATCACTTTTTTTTTTTCACCCATTGGTTATATTTCAAAGGTAAAACCATCACACTTATTCAGATCAAGAAGGTATCAGAACAGTCAGTGAGCTGTGCAGACTCTTTGAGAACTACAGTTGATCTGGAAGACACGTCTTTATTGTTTCAGCTGCAATCAGTCGTTATTTTTCAAACTAACCAACATAGGAAAAAAAAAATCTCCATTACTACTCAGCATGCCAAAGCATACTTGAACTGCTTCAACACGCTATGCTGGAATTAAAACAAAGAGTTATTTCAGGTTTGTTTTAATTCATTACTAATGTGTCGACTGTTTTAGGATCCTTTGCCAAGAGCAGCTACCCTTTGCTGAGAGCTAATGAAGTTAAGATCAAAAGCAGTTGTGTCCTGGACCAGACCAATGTCAGGGATCAGGTGAACGGCAGGGCTGAGCAGGGCAGTGCACTGTGCCTGGCAGAGATGCGATGTTTAAAGCATGGACCAGAAGTGAATTAAAGTTCAGGGTGTTTGCTTACTGTACAAGATTGACTTCCCCAGGTTAGCTACTTTCTGCTTGGCTACCCAGGAGGGTGTATAGAGATCAGTAGCTGCATCTATTGGCAGCAGGTTAATTTCTACTACCTCTCTGTTTCTGAGACGCTTACAGAAGTCAGCTGAGCATCACCTATGGTTACAAACAGGGAGTGCATGATATGGATACAAATGTTATGTCCTGGGTCTGTAAGGGTGAGCTGCAGTGCTGGGGAGCACCAGGGAGCCCTCCTCCCTCTGACTCCAGAGATCTCTACCTCCCAGTATCACACAGGCTTGCTGATCCCCTGTCACCCCTGCAGCTCTGCACTTCTTCAAGTGCTTTGGGAAGAGGCTGTGAGGCACTGATGCCCTGCCAGCCTTGGAGGGAACAGCTGAGGTAATGAATTCTGTGTTGAGGGCAGCAGCAGGGCTGGAGTGAGCAAAGATGAATCTCACCCAGTGTGCAAGAAGCTACCAAAATGCTTTGGGAATGACCCAGTGCACCGTGACAGGGAGACAATCCGAACACAAACATGATGGATCAATGGAGAGACTCCCACCTGCACAAGCATGTTCACAGCACGAGAGGCGTCACAGCACCCAGCCAGAGCTGGGACCTGGCTACAAAGGGCTGGCAACCAGGATGCTAATTCATAATGCATCCGTAAACACCTTTAGTTCTCTGGAGCTACATCAAGGTCTGGAAGCAGAAAAAACAGTTACTGCAAACCAAAATTTGGCACAGTGCCTCCGCTTGTGATTATTTAAGAGCCAACACATTCCCAGAACAGTTAATAGCTCTGTGCTCTGCTTAGAAAGGAGGACACCACAGAAACAAAAATGGAATAAAGAGAGAGGCAGCAGTACCACCAAAACAGCGAAGTTACAAACAGGTTTGGACACAGGTCAGGCATCAATGGCACACAGCTTGTGCAAGGACCACCAAAGCACAGACTTGGAGGGTATCATAGGCACAGTTCAAAAGGCAGCTATTTCTTTCTGCTCATCAGCTGGAAGGCTTCAGATGGAGACTTCACCCAGTCTCGGAAATAACTCTTTCAAACAAAAGACAGGCACATTTGGCATAGAGTCTGAGAACCAAGTAACTAGAGCCAAAAGACATTTGGAATCATGATCTATAGGGAAAAACTCAGATGCTTAAGAGTTTACACAGGTGGCAGATACATCCTGAGAATACAGAGACCTGAGACCAGGTAACTGTTTGAAAAGGATGGACATCAATTGTTGCACAAAGAAGAACAAAACCTTACTATACACCCAATAATTTTTGAGGGTATCATGAAAAAAATTTTTGACAACATGGAGAGTAAAGGCCTAACATAGGATTTGTTGATGGGTTGTGAAATCACCCTCATCAGAGGTTTTGAAGATAAACATCTAGCCCTCTTGGGGGCAAGGAGATGGATTAGAAGATACCTTTAAGTCACTTCTGGCCCTGAATTTCTAAGAGTATTGCAGTTCCACTGGTATACCCTTTCTTGTCAGTAGGCTTTGATTATTAATTTTAAAAAAAACCTTATCCTTCATTGACTTCTGTAATGCCAATTCTCTTTTTCTTCCTTCTTATTTTATTGAGTCAACAGATCATACACCTCTGTATCAAACTACAGGGAACAAATCTACACGCATTCATACATATCATGAATATGATGGACACAGAAAACACCAGCCCTGCCAGCTTTAAAACAAAATACATTGATTTACTCCATGGCAACATACCCTTGAGTTTTGCACAATACCCCCAGATACTAGCTTATCAAAAATAGAGAATTTTGCTGAGCAGCAGAAAGTCAGAGGTGAGGGGCAGCATGGGATAATTGAAAGATTTAAAACAAGTATGTAATAGTCAGACCTGTTTCCTGTTTCCAGAGGTAAAGGAATTTCCTGTTTCCGGAACTGGCTATTTAAAGAAAATCCTGACAACAGAGGGTTTGGGGTTGTGTCTTTTTCCTAATAATGCCAAATAAAATAAATTAGTAGGGCCAGTGCTCCTGAGCTCATTCTTTGGAGAGGAGTGGCCTCTCTTTTGCAAGCCACACAAATCACCACACTGCCAGGTGCCTCGGTGGCTTAGCACCCAGTGATGGAGGATGAAGACAAGGTTGTGGCACCGGAAGGCCCAGCAAGCACCCACAGCCTCTGCAAGAGGGCTCTGCCATCAGCCTCTTCTTTCAGTTCATGCCATAAATTCTGAAGTCAATCCAGACTGACTAGTAGGAGCACAGGAACAGCAAAGGGCCCTACAGCCAGCTAAAAATCTCATCTGCTGCAATTATTTGATGAAACACCCAAAGACTTCTTTCAACCAAACATGAAGCTGGATTCTTTTCATTCCAGCTGTTTTTACAGTCAGTCAAGGAGCGGAAAATAAAATTTAAAAAAAAGAAATCCTAGATTGTTCACTTGTGGAGTATTTCTGTCATGTTGTCATTTTAGTGGTTTTCATCTCTGCTCCAGGGCAGTTCAAGCATCTAAAAATATGGGGGAAAAAAATGTGTACTGAAAGGTACAGCCCTGCTGGAAACTGTAGGAGAGCTCTGACCTCCTCACTACAAAAGAGGTTTGACACTGGAAGTGCACCTGTGTTGTACACTGTGCATTTTGAAAATGTGAAGGTTTCATGGATTTTTAAATAGCTAGAATTGCTTTTAATTTTTTTCTTTATTTATTTAAGAAAAAGAAAAGTTACATTTGCAGGTTTTCAACACTTAAGAAGCAAAATTCTGTCCAGGTTTGGTCTTGAAGAAATAAAGCTGTGCAGCCATTTGTACTGTATTGCATCAGGATTTCATGGTGATTTGCTATGGAAAACCAAACTGATTGGTTTGCAGAGGGGTTAGCTGGGCCCAGGACTTCCACATAGGAGATCATGAAGGTAGAGGGAAGCTGGTACAACTTGGGGACAGAGCCAGGTGGTGTCACATCCACCACTCTGCTCAGCTCACACATGCACAGCCTTGCAGCTAGGGATCCTTCCAGGGTAGTAGAGGTAAAATAATACACAACGAGGTATTTCTAGGGATGGAAGCAAGGAAGCCTGTGACCAGTGTTCTGCTTCCTGCTCTCCAGGGCCCACTTTATTCTTCCATACATGAAACAACAAAGGGCTCAAAACTGCACACTCCTAGTTTTCATCTTATGCAATCAGCAAAAATGTTAGGGCTCTGAAATTGTTCTGATCTACAAGTAGAGAGCAGAACCTGAGAAGTTTCACCAGTCTTCATAACACAGGAGTTTCCTGATGCTGCTCTTACTCCTGTCTCCACAGGAACACACAGTCTTGCCCATCTGCCAGTTAGGCAAAGCACGTTTAAGCAGAGAAAGGGAATTGGACAGGACTGCCACTAACTACCCTTCAACTCCCTTGCATCACTCCTGTGATTAAGGGAACTGGAAAAGATTTGTTATGGGGAAATGTGAGGGATACCCAAACAGGGGAGCAGGTGGCAAAGACAAATGGGTAGAGGAGAGGGGATAATGCTTTCTCTAGCTACCACTTCACATGATGCAGGGCTACACATAGTGCTGGTTTTGCAATGCCTGTTCCGGATGGAGGCAATATTTTAAAAAAATGTTGCTTCATATTTTTACAACATTGCAATTAAGCATTATTTTGTTATTGATATTATCTCAGCTGTGAAATATTTGGAGCATTTGAGTCAATGCACAGACAAGTGTCACAAGGATTGAAAAAACAGATTTCCTGCCATTTTTCACATTGAAACAGATGCTCAATGGAAACTGGTCTTCTCACTCCAGCTGCCAAAACCCGAACTGCCTGTTGCAAAAGCCTGGTCCAATTTTCCTAGACAATTTTCCCACCTGTTTCCTGGTAGGTAATGACACCCAAGAGCAGGGAAACAATAATGTTTAAGGGTCATGGTCATAGCAGTACCCACACACAAAGTCTGTACTTCAGATCCATTCCCATGGCAGATGCTTACACTCCATCACACTCCCAGTTTGGATTTCTGCAGACCCAAAAAACCCATCCTCACCACAAGCAATCTGCTAGGGATGGCCTTCCTGAGGCTGTCGCCAAGGAGGGCTCACATGGACATCAGCAAAATGACACTTTGGCAACATCAGCTTGCTGAGCCTGCTCAGAGATGGCCCCTCCATGTGATGGTCTACTCAAAGGCTGCCACAGGCAGCCCCAAACATGAAAACTCCTGGGTTAACATGAGACTCTCTTTCTAACATCCTCAACAGCTCAACGCTTTTTTCTGGTCTGGAATTCCAGAGTAGGTCACACATAACCAAGCTAAGGACACACAGCAAGGTTTACAAAAGATTTTCACAGTGGCATTTGAATTTCTTCCTGCAAGTTACATGACCTACTTGCAGACAGCTGCTATCATAGAGCTTGCCAGAGTTGTCATGACGGGATCAGGCAGAAGCTGCAAACATTACTGTATGCATTTCACAGAGAATATGGTATTTGCCATGATGCCATAGGACTCTCAGTGTGCAACCACAGCAGCACTCCCAGGATCTCAGGACTTGAAAAGGCATAGAGCTGGGGTGTGTTAAACCAGCTCCAAGCCATCAAAAATGCTAGAAGGCCAATTCCTACCTCCTCACTCACTCTCCCTGTAGAGGAATACCAAGATGGCCACATCAAGCCCCCAACGGCATCACCGAGAGCCATGTGAGACATTTCCTACCAGAGAAGGACCAAAGCTGCCTCCTGAATGACTGACCCTCAGAAACAGAGCAGACACTGAAACAAGGCTGCAGAACCATGACCAAAAGTCAGGATTAATACAGCACAAGTAGCAGTAAGTTATTCAGTAATCTGAAGCACCAAACCTCCAGGACCTGCAGTCATTCAGAAAGTCTGGAAAAAGGCAAAATTAGCTCATATTTCAAAAGCAGCAAAGCAAGTGCAAGCTTGACGGCAAGCATTCTGCAGTTCCTGACCTTTGGAAAATATAGGAAAAGGTATTAAGCAGAGGGAAAAAAACTTTAAAAATAGTACATGCCTAGACTGCCTCTACCCCACTGTTTTTCAACTTCCCCAACATACCTCTCCGATGAGGTGGAGGTGGCTAGCAGGGACAACAAAGGAGGGCTCCTGAGGTCAGCAGTAATAACCTAAGTGACATGACTAATGAGAGCAGAAATCAGTAAGCCTTGCTTACATGCTCACCTTCATCACTGCTAACACCAGTGGGAAGCATTTGCCAAGGATAATCTGGTCTAGACCACAGCAAGGCATGGAGCTGCCTACCAACTGGGGAGTGCAGCGATTGAAGTTCAGTTCCATTTCCCAGTCACGCCACCAGACCCGCTTCACTGGGAGAAACATATGTAGAGGAACCAGAAACGACATTTTCTGGTTTTCAATGTCAAAATCATAGACCAGAGCAAGTTTCCCCAGTTCTTGGCATGTAAACTGTCTCCCACATAAGACAAATGAGGACATCATGTATTAAACTGAGGGCTTGCTGAATGGGATATTTTAAGTGTGGGATGGTGCAGGGTTTTCTTCCCTCACCATGTACAACTAATGGTCTGGATCTTGCATATTTCTGGCTTTTTGCACTGTGATTTAATGCTACAGTGACTTCAGTCAGAATTAGTAAGACAGCTTGCACACCAAGAAAATATTTAAGCAGTATTTAAAAACAAGTTCTGGGTTTGGGTTTTAGGCATAACTGTGGAAAAAAAAAATCACGGTATGTAGGCTAGGTGCTTGGAAAAGTTAGTGCAAGATGTTCTAACACCATTCCTGTAAAAACTTCACGATAATCATGAACTACTTGGTGCACAAATAATTCTCAAAACCTAGGTATCTGCACACCACATGCAGAATCTAAGTTATTCAGGCATTCAGATAAAAAAGCAATTGCTTATGGCATAAAACCAAATACAGGGTCACTGCCCTCACGTTCTTTTACAGCTAAACCAATTTCATTGTATGTACTTAAACTTTCAATTCCTGTTGAGACACCATTTACATTTAATAACTTCCATTTCACATAAAAGCTGTGGTGGTCAATGGGAGAGACAACAGCTCTATGGAGGGAAGATGGTGGCTTACACACAGAGAGAAGATATAATTAGCATCGTCTCCACAAAACAGGAGAAACAGTAACGAAACTGGAAAAGGAAAAAAGCAGAAGGGGAAAAGCAAATAATTTGTCAGGTAGGTCACCCTACACAGGAAAATTGCTAGGCTGAAAGTAGCTCACAGACACCTGGAATGCTCCAATAGTGAGACTTTTTTCAGATCACATAAAAAAATTTCTATTTCTGCTGCTTAAAAGAGAAGTCTGTGTTTTTCATTCTGTCTGGAGGACTTAACTTTGTTACTGGGAGATACTGCTATTGGCAGAAACTGGATAAAAACTATGAAATCAAATATTTATTTGCTTTTAAATTCAGGGGCACAAAGAACCACTTACACTTAATATTCATTTTACCTGTGTGCTTATATTTGTATCTGTGAAAAACTTTTGGACCACTGCTATCTCCCCAAAATTTTCATGGAGTAACATGTGACTCTGCAGTCAGGTTTTTCCTTGAAAACATTAAAAAAGTCATATGACTTTGAAGATCAGCTCCAACACCCCTTAAAATAACATCATTGATTGCCTGTTGCTTTCAGGTGGAGCAGCCTTAGAGTCAGGAGACTGAGGAACCACTAATGACAACAGGTCTTGCAATGTCTCCTCCTACATGTGGTTTCTACAGTGAGACCAGGACACACTGGATACTCTTTAAATCCAAGGCATAAGCATTTGCCTATAGGCTTGGTAGAACTGATGTAATGCTGCGGCACAATACAATTCTTTGTATAATTGCTCCATATTACACTTTTTTCTAAATTATTGTTTTAGTTGCAGGGTTTAAACATTTCCTTTTAAATGGGAGATTTAAAATAGGTACAGATATTGTAGCTATATTAGCTATTACATGTCTATCTATCTATCTATCTATCTGTTTTCAGAAAGCCAGGACACCTCTGGACAGCACACACATTGCTATCAGCCCTCTGGGGCTGGTTTAGCCTGCCTCCAAATTTCAAAGTCTACTCAAAAGCAGATTCTTCCTGCGATAAGTTTAATCCTGTAAAAAGTAGTAAAAACATGCTATTCATGCTCACAGAGTGTGCCTTAGGACCCTAGGTCTGAAAAGTCATTCATCAGTGATTTGCTAGGGAAATAGAAATCAGTATTCCCACACCCTGTGACCTTGCTTGCCACACTACTCAGGGAAACAGGGGCACCAATATGCCTTGACCCAGCCCCACACAGCAACTGCTCACGGCTGACAGATATGGATTTCACCACATACCTATGACAACAATTCACATGGATTAGCTGGTTTGACTCACTTCTCTTTTGAAATATGAATACAGCTTGAAATTACCTGTGTATCCAGGCTCCCTGGTCAGAAGAGAAAAAGGTTGCTTTATTCAGGTTTGAATTTTCATTCCCTTCTCCCCCTCACCTTTTGAAGTGGCCAGCTGGCTAATGCCAGTTGTATTTGCCATGCTGTAGGTCACAGCCCAACTGGGCAGGCTGGCAGCACTGCCCAGACAGATAGGGGAAGTCCAGTTTTCCCAAACATGGGTGCTCCCAGTGCATTGTCAGACAAATTGAGTACAAGTAGTAGGCCCAATAATTAAATAGCAAGCTCATATTTGATGCTTTTCATCTGTGCACTCCAAACACATTAAAAGAGAAGCAGTGTATTATTACTATTATTGCTGTTTGCTGTATGGGG
Organism: Corvus brachyrhynchos; assembly: GCF_000691975.1. NCBI lineage: Eukaryota > Metazoa > Chordata > Aves > Passeriformes > Corvidae > Corvus > Corvus brachyrhynchos. The sequence goes on from NW_008240046.1 coordinate 12,955,258, forward strand.
AAACTGAGGCATGGAGAGATGAATTTCCCTACTAGGTTCACCTAGTGGGTTGAAACAAAGCTTGGGAGGGGACCTGTTAGCACAAGTTTGAACCTAAATAGCAAAGAAAATGAAGTTATTATCTGCATTCCATCAACTGCTGTACCATATGGTTAGATGAGGGCATGAGTCCAAGCAAAGCACCCAAATGACTCCTTCAGCTGTAATGCAACAAACAAAACCCAAAATGTACATCCACATATTAATCAGTGTAATCCCTTAAGCTTTGCCTGCGTTTCTGCTGACACTATGTTATGAGGATCTATGCTGAAAATTTAATAAAGGATAAACCCAGCAAATGAGCACCATCTCTAACACTACATATACCTGATCCCATCTTTCCAAAACTATCAGCTTCCAAGAGGGTTTTTTTTCCTTTGACTACAGGCTCTTTCCATTCCTGGTAAGATGGTACTTTAAAGTATACTTTAAAAAAGAATTCGCTAAGAGCACCTTGGTTCCTGATTACATCTCCAGCACGTGTTAGGAAGATCCTGCGCACACTAATTACTCTTTATCTAAATCAGAGATTCTTTTAATAGTTTAATAGTTCAGAGTCTGATATACAAGAATCAGCAAGTCTTCTGTTATTAAATATTGTACAGTTTACCAAATAGAAGAAAAAGGAAGTGAAAACCAGATATAAACTGTCTTTGTTCCCTTTGAAAACTGCTTTGTTCTGCTGCCCCACTGCTTGAAGTAGATTAACTCATGTACACCAAGAAATGAGGAAAACGAACCAAGGGATGAAGGACAGGAGAGGGAAGCCTTTACCAGGGTGCCATGTGCTGATGGCTGGATATGCAGGGATTTTTTGTACGTTTAAATTACATTTCCTTGGGCTTCTGCTCTCAAATCTTGAATCAAGCAATCCTGGATTGCAAGTTCTGCCCTTGAAGACCTGCCAGAGGGCCTCCAGAGAGAAGCAGGGAGAAGACAAAAGGACATACCATGATTGCTCCAATGACTCTGAAATCAGACAAGCATGCCCAAAACAGAGTGAATGCAGCAACACTACTTCATATCTCACATCCAGGGGCGGCTTCTCCTCTGTATTTTAATGCTTTGAGCATTTAACCCAGGAAACAAGTGGTGACAATGTTCACTGTGCATTCAGGGGCAGAAGAAGCAGGTACATGGACAAAAGGCTGTTTCTCCATGAAAACTTGTTTTTTATGCCCTCCATAAATTTGCAGACACCCTGCAAATAATTTCTGCAGTGGTTGGGGTTTTTTTAAATTTTTCTTACAAAGATCAGCATAAGAATTTAGCCTCACTGACAGGCAATGTCACACTAGCGATAAGTTCACCAGAGCTGTTAAAAAATATTTCAGTACCAGATTAGGATGCTGTTTACTTCCTAGGCTACACTAAAATGTGGAAGCACCCTTCTCGAGAAAGGTGCTCACCTGCCTTAGACCAGGAGGGGAAGACAAGGAGAACTAAGGGGAACAACAAAATCAAGCAGTTGTGTCGAGGCTGGGCATTGAGGGGCTGGACATGCTACAGAAATGGCATCTCCATGCAAAGGTATAAAGGTATCCAATGGAGGCAACCACCGGGGGTATTTCAGTATAGCAAAAGTAAGGCCCAGCCAACCCAGAAAGACACTGCAGACACACACAAGCGAGCCCTTCCTCACCAGCTTGATGGAGAAGGGTAATGCGGGGGACAATACCTGGCAGACAGGAGAAGAATTAGGTAGAGCCTGGAGCAGCTGAAAGTTGTGCCAAGGGGCAGCGACAGCAAGTATCCAGTGCGGGTGAGCCAGTGGTTGCACAGGCCAAAGAGCTGGGGGAAACAGGGATGTGCTGTATATACGCGTGTGTGCATGCGTGCGTGCCTGCGTCAGGTGAGCCGGCAGGAAGGAGGTCTCAGTGATGATGGCAAGAGGTAATTATAGCCTGCAAAGGTTGGAGCTCGTAAAAACGAAATTAGATTTCCTCGAAAGTTTGTAGCTGCAGATTTTGTGCGTAGTCTGGACGCATGGGATGAGCAAGAGACTGAACAACTACGCACTGTGTGTCCAAGTGGGATAGGAAAGGCAAAAATTGTGATGGGATTAGGAAAAGGTGTTTGGGAGGGAGGGTAAGGAGATGGCTCATACCACCAGCTACTGAGAGGAACGTCAAGAGAAAGGCAATGAAAGGCTAAGTGGGAAGTAATGAACAAGGGAGAGCAGGTGAGCAGTATGGAAAGGGTAGCCGAGACCATGGAGCAGGCTGGTATACAGGAGGCAAGGGACTGGAGTAATGAGAGCCAACAGGAATGTGCAGGACAGCCCAGGAAAGGGGCAGGGAGAACTGAACCAAGGAGATGCCAGCAGGACAGCCAGAGAGGTCAGTGAGGGTCAAGGGATATGAAAGGAAGAGAGTTGAAAGCAAAGGAGCCTAACATAGATGGCAAAAGGTCACAGTGACCTGGCCAAGAAAGGGTGTTGAGACAGAAAAGATGTGAAGATAAATCAAAGTTCAAGGAGAAAAGTTTCCTCATGTGCAGTAGAAAGACTATAGGGAAGACAAAGGAAAAACCCAGAACTTTTATGTATCATTAATATCAGAACCCCAAACAGACATAGCCCACAGGCACAAATCAGGAGTTTATTCTGCCTGAGCCTGAAATACTTCAGGACAAACATACACATTTTACAGGGTACAATTAAACTCTGCTCTCCTTCCCACCCCTCTGCAGAGGAAAACCAAAGCCTGCCAAGATCCCTTTTACTTCATAATTTCCTTTCTTATTGCACCTCGAAGCTAAACCAGCACAGTGACAGGATTCAGACAGATCCATGTTTATTTCCCTTTGCTGTGTAGGGCACAGTCCAGCCAGAACAACGATGACAATTATTTCCTAGAATTATTACCACATTTCACACCCTTTCCTCTGGGTTATGAGAAGCAGCACCCCTTCCTCAACAACACCTACAGCTAGTTTCCTCCCTCACCAGAGACCTGCTGATGTGCTCTTCTTTCTGGGTTTTTCACTCTGTCCCAGCCCCCTTGCCCCTTCATAAAGAAATAGGGTTTCATTTTCTACCAGAAACAACTTAGCCCTCAATTGCATCGAAGAAAAGAATTCACTTGGCACTTGTTAAAATAATTTTAAAAACATTTCAAAAATCTCATTTACACAATTATTGCCCCATTCAGAAGCAAAATTTGGTTCTTTAAACCCTCATTAATTTCTGGCACAAGGTCCCATCTGGCCCATCACAAGTAACACAAAGCTGTTTTTCTGCACAGCAAAGGGCACTGTTCTGCACGCTCTCTGCAAGGACAGCTTTGGTTTAATTGCCTCATCACTTTAGGATGCTACAACACCACTCCCTTGATGACACTACCAGTTAGTTACTTTTAAAGGGGTGGTCATTTTACCCCTACAAACAAACTTCCATCATTCCAAAGGCACTAATTTAGACAGAAGGGATTTCCCAATGTCTTGGTGCAATTCTGAACTGGCTTAGTGTCCTCTACCCACAGTTCTTCCAGGGATGTATAAACAGTGAGCCAGAGGACACCAGCCATTTTCAAGAGCTTTCCGTCAACCTCCCTGTCAAATTCACTCCAAGGGAATGCCATAACAGTAGAAGGACATGCAACAAGATCTTCAACTTTATTTTCGTTTTGTAGATGAAGAAGATTGAAACAAAAACACAGCTTGTTTCCCTGAGGCCTGAAGAGTCAGTCACAACTCACAACGAATAATATAGTCTGTGTGAGATCCTAAAACGAAATACTTCAAGTAGATATGCTTCACAGGTCACATTTAAATTCCATGCACCTTGTCACTTCTCTGTATGGGAAAATAAATAATTTTATAGAAGGAAAATGCTTGATCTCATTTTGACCGAAACACCCCGTGCATTGATGGGGGTGACTTGCGGAGAGTTATTCAGAAGTTTGCACCAAGGGGCAAGAAACCTCTTCAAATAACAGTGTAAATTGAATGTTTTGGAACCAAAAACCTTTTTTTTTTCAGTATAAAGTAGTCTGATAGGTAGAAGACACTTACAGGCACATTTTTGTCAGACACTTCCCATCTACAGGCCCAAACACATCCCACCTTGGATCTGGCTTCAGCTCCAGGAACCTCCTCTTCCTCCTTTCCTGGTAACACTCTTTTAATTATAACTGAGATAAAATAGCTAAACGGCCACTAGCAGGCTAACAAGCACAACACACCTACGTGCCTAATTTCAGAAGATTACATCAAGCATTCCTTGTCAAGGTGAAACTGCTCACAGGACTGTAGGTTCAGCACTTAAACAAAGTATGTGTATTTTGCAGGAGAGAAAAAGCAGGAGGAGTAAAGTCCTGTATCACCTTTAAACAAGGTCATGGGATAAAAATACAGCTATTTCTTAGCCTTCTTTACCTGTCAAATAGGTCTAAAGCACAGCCCAGCTTGACAGCAGCACTTAACCACCCTGCATTCTTCACCGAGATAATTACACCCCTAATAGCTGACCCCTCTGTTCTGCACTGCGTCAAAGGGGTTTACCTTTTGTAACATAAACCCCAGGAATGGCTCAGAGCAAAATGAGTTAGGCTTTACTAGTCATCCAGCAAGACACACATACCTTCACTTCCACAAAGCAACTAATAAGCTGGACAAAGCCATTACAGAATCAATCAGGTTGGAAAAGACCTGCAAGATCAAGTCCAACCTACGAGAGAAGCAAGAGACAGGCTGAAACCAGCACATTCATGTAGTTCAATGCAAGTGAAGATGCAGGCTGCTGGACTGCTGCTCTGTAATAAAGTTTACCCAATGCAAAGATAAAGGCCTGATTTTACAACATTCTGCCACTCTTTTAGGAGCGGAGAGCGAGTACCATAATGCCAACAGAACACCACAGAGATAAATCCTCCAAAATACGCAGCAAAGCAACCTTACACAATGGCAAGGAAAGCCACTGGATTCCACACTAATAGGTCTTACCTCATCTGGCCTTTTTAATGGGGAAGAAAAGTTTGGAAGAAGAGAAGAATGGGAATCCAAAATGCAGCAATAAAATCCAGCTCCTCAAGAAGCCACTCCTTGCCTATTCTGTTCATATTTGATCAATAAATGCTCTACATTCAATATCACATTGTGCTTACAAATGACTTCTAAATCTTCTAGATAGAGAATCTTTTTGACATCCTGCTTACACAAAGGCCAAGGCCCTGAAACCCCAGCCACAATCAGGACACACTGCCACCACCAGAGCACAATGTACACACATACACATATAAGACCCACAGGATGACTTACATTGGATTTCCTCTCTAAATGAATGTATAACCCAGCTGTTCTCTTCACTTTGACTATTTCTGCCCAATTTCTTTCTTTCCACTTTTTCTTCCCTCTGTTCTCCATAACACTAACACCAGACATAACCCATACAGTGATGATGTCTCTCTGCCACCAATCTGGTTGGCTGGGCCAGCCAGATCATGCAAGTGACTAAGCTCTGGTATTAGGATTTGCTTCTGAAAGTTTTCGTTTTCTAAAGCTTGAAGACCAGATTCCCTTGCATGCAGCTGCAGCTTAAATCCTCCTTAATACACAATCTTACTTCGTGTTTGCAGGTATCAGTGCAATAAATGTTCTGTCAAAAATCTGTTTGATGCACTGCTCAGCGGATTGAAGCATAAGGGAGTGGTTATTCCAAAGCACCCATGGCATTTAAAGATTTCTCCCAGGATCTAGCATTTCACAAGGTGCCTTGCTGCTGTAGGACTTGGCCTGGCTGAGCCACACTAGCAGATACAAGTAAAGATTTTTAGAATAATATTCAATAATGCTGAAGCCACCACAGCAAGGAAAAACTACTGCAAAGGATTAAACATTCCAAAATTTCTTCTTTCTCCTCGGTCTGCCACACTAATATCTGCAAGCTTTGTTCCTAAAGGTGTCATCAGCCTGGCTTGCACACAAGCACAGTGACTAAGAGTTCAGTCCCATGCTCAGCTTCCCCTCTCACTACCCCAACAAATTGCCAACACCTGACATGGGCTGAACCTTGCTCCCCAACCTGTGGAAGCGCGCCCTTCCTCTGCCTCCACCATACCTAGCCATTTTGGATATGCATGGCTCAGCTGTTTTTCTCTAGGCCTGGCAAAGCAAAACAATTTTTGGAGACACACCATTATAGGTTGTGTCTACTCTAGGTAAGTCCCAGGAGCCCACTGACAAGCTCTTGCTTCAGCTCATTGCATCCCGTTCAACCCGTCCTTTAGCAGATTTGGGCAGAGGAAGATTTCCAAGTAACTGCTTCTCAAGCCATCACATGAGATGGTGTAAGAAAGGCCTCTCTCAAGTGAGCATCTTGCTGTGTGGAAATACATTACTTATAGAGAGCCCAGCTACTTCTGTCCTTCCTACTACCTGTTGCATATAGCCCTATACAACAAGCCAAAACTAGGAAGTCATTCTTACTGGCTGACCCAACCATAAGGAGTGACACCAATAGGAAAAAGAGCACTATGACTGTTTCATGCTATGTCATTTGCCATGCTGCATTGTTCCAGTAGGAAAAATAAAAAAAACCAAAAACCAAAAAATTCCTAAGCAACAATCAGAAATGAGCAAAAATCCTGAATGAGACCCTGTGTGAGATCCTATATTCCACAGAAGTTCAGCAAGTATATTTTTAATTGCCAAATAGTTTCACATCACACAGGTAACAATAAAGTATTTTTTCTTTTATTGGAAGTGTTAATGAACTGTTATCCTTGTCTTGCTCATGCTATTCAACAAAAGAATTCTCTACACTTCCCTAGATTTGCATGTTATTCCACATATTTGGACTTCATGGTCACGCTATGGAAGATATTCACATGAGTAAACACGACAGTCATTATAAGTACCCCTACGAAGAGACATTTCATCTCCTCTTCTGGCATTTGCAGAGATCAGGACCCAAAAACCACTAATGTGCTGCACTCAGTTTGTTCCAGGCTCAGCATTTTTAAATAAAACAGCCCATTTTGAAATCAATACTGTAACAAATATCTCCTTTTGTAAGGAGCCCCTGACACCAAGAACCCCTGGCTTCATGTAGGTCCTTACAACTCTATAATGAGCTCCTGGGAGGTCCCCAGGTTTTTCTTTCTTTTTTTTTTCTTTCAGCAATGGGGGCAAATTCCTTAGACTCACTTTTCTGGTCCTTGAAGCAAATTATCAGATGAAGAAAATGATGCGTCTGTAAAAGTAGAAGGAAGATTTTATAATAGGCAGCATACCAGTGCACTGACCCCCTTCAACCCACGATGGGAATTCAAACCAGCTTTTCCAGGCTGGGATCTTCTGCCCAATGCGCCTATGCTTTGGTTTTCATCGAGGAGGGGCCCCTGTCTCCAGTGCCTACTGCCCGCCTCTCAGCCAAGTCAAAATCTCATGGCTTTGAGGCCGCAGGCCAGGTGCTTACCCTTGCCCTTGAGACTTGGTGGCCACTGGCACAACACAGAGCAGGAAAAGGAGCATCTTCACACACACCTCCCATGAGCTCTGCTGGGAGCCACCTGTGGCTACAAAAGCCAGCTCCAAATTAGTCACAGGGGGAGCCAGGAATGGTCTGGCAGCACACAAAGAAGTTCTTGTGTATGCCAAATTTTTCTTCTGTGAATGTATCTATTTACTTTTGAAGAGAAAAACTTTCAGGTTTGGGAGGGAAAGACTGTTCTGTTGTTTGGGATTTTTTATGAGAAATCTTTCATGTAAGATCTGGAGGATACGAAAAGTCTAAAACATTACTTATCCATTGTTTTATTATGTTTTCTGAAAATAATCTCTTTTGTTTGTTTCATCATTGTTTTGTTTTCTGAAAATAATCTCTTTTGTTTGTTTCAGACTTACCTCCTAATAATTTAATTTGATGCTCCCAAATCCTTACATCAGAAAAAAAAAAAAACCAAACAGAAAAACATAATTGCTCCACTCATTTTCTCCCAGGACTCAATTCAATCAGCTTCCACAATATAGCTGCTACATGCAAAAATAATTCTCTAAACCAAGAATACCTGTCCTTGCATTTTTCCTAGTTCTCTGGCTTTTTTAAATTGGTATTCTACCACCTTCCATTTTATTTCCTATTTATTAAACCATCAGTTCATTGGAAAAAAACACGCAAGCATATATTAAGTTCAAACCAAACTGGCAAAACACTGTACGTTTCAAAAAGCCAAAGAGGAAGCTTAAGTTCCTGCCTTTGTTCTATTTATTTCTATTCTATTTATCTTTTTGTTATCAACTTGAATATGTTCTCTGTTTCTGTCTTTAGACAGAAAATGTCCAAGTACTTTGCTGCCTAAAGAAGGTTGAGCAAAAACCTTTGGTCCAGTTGTCTGGTCAGCCAGAATATATATGCAAGAAGTCCTCCAGCGGAAAAGCTGTGACCTTCAAAGAAAAAAATGAAGCCAACTGTAGTTATGAAAGTGATTCACACCCTTGTCTTTAAATATACCTAAGAAACGTGTTCTTAAAAGCAAAAAAAGACATTATAATTGTGTTTGTTGTGCATCTGCATTCTCTGCATTGTCAAGTCATCAGCATGAACTCCTAGTCATGAGTGCCAGGAGTGTGGATGTCCAGGTCACCACCACAAACAGTAAGACACCCCGACATCCAACAAACATGGCATGGGGAAGGAAGTTATTTAAATGAGTGGCAAGTGGACTGAAAGAAGGAAATACAAACTGCATCAACAATAATCCTTTTAACATAACATCTATATTTTCTCCTCCTTGATTACAATGCACAGCAAAAAATTTTGCAAATTTCTGAAGAAACAGAATGATGCTTTTACTGTCAAGAAGTCAGGAGCTAACAGTGTGAGATAGCTTGCCCAGACACTGCTGGCTAGTCAGAAAGAAAAAAAAAAAAGTGCCATCTAATAAAGCCAAAACACAGACTCCTATATTATAAAGTCAGGCATGCCCTTACCCATGTATTAGCCAGACAGGCAGCTCTGGATTCTGCATTTAGAAATATAGAAAATCTTGTATATATTTGCCTGGGCTTGCAAATGCCACTATATCAACTTCTAGAGATGCTTTGGGCAGCATATTTTGTATGAATTACACCATCAGAAAAGGTTTATAATCCTGCTCAGTTGGCAGCAAACTTTGCTTACACATATAAACTTTTCAATTGTTTAAGTGTAAAACAGAGTGACTAGGACACATGAGCAGAGAATTGCTTGATTTTATTCCATCATCCCTTCTACAATTCACTAAAAACAGCCACTTAGAGAACCACAAAAAAAGCTACAGTTTGTGCAAAAGACAATAGAAAAATAGCAGGATATTTACTTCTGCTACCAACTAACATGAATATTCAACTTTAGCAGTAGCCTTCATAGTTACCCTGGAATAAGTGTAAGAAGTGGGACCTCCCCTCTTTACTGAGTCCAGGGTGAATTTAGCTCCAGCAATTGCAGAATAGTTTTACCAAACTGTCATCATTCATGTTACCTTCTCAACCGTGCTGAAAGCTGTAAATTGTTTCTGAAAGAGCACTCCCTTTCTGAAGACCAAGAAAGTATTTCCTGGCTCGACCCTTAGAGGATGATCGGTTAATAATTCAACAGCAAACCATATCGGGTAAAAAGTGAGGAAATGGGTATTAAAGAATCAGATAAAATGCAAAGTCTACATTTCATACATCCTTTTTCTCCTGTGTTCCTCTTAGTTTGAGGCATTTCTATTTCTCATTTCACTAGAAGTACCACCTAACTCCTACTGTCACTGGGAAATTCCCACTGATGGAAATAAAAGTTGGATCTTAAATGTAAGACGGGATGGGAAGGTCTATAGTTACCAAGCTTGCCCCTTTCAGTAACCCAACAGGGTTTAAATAACAGCTTCTAAAAGCACAAGGGTCATCCATCTGCTTTGCTTCTTCCTTTAGCAAGTCCCTTTGCAGATCTGCTGTGGTGCAGATGCCCAGATCTGCTGACCAGGCACACTGAACACAGCCAGTCTCACCAGAAGCAGGTTAATGGATCTGTTGTATTAGAAATTGTAGCAGATGGGCCAAAATGCTCACAAACCTTGTATATTTTCTGTGGGTTTACTTACATTACTATGCAAAAATATATATCTAGGGTATTTTTCTTTTTTTTTTTTAATAAGTCGTTTATTCAGACAATGAGTTCTCTGTGAGTCAATGAATGACACATTTTCATAGCCCAAAGGGTATCTGTCAAACTGCAGAAACACTGAAAAAAAAGCATGAATGGTCAATGTCTCCTCCTCCACTCTATTCTGAGACCAACTTCAAGGCCTGCAGCCTCCATTAAGTGCTTTCTGACACAGTTCAGGTAAGAATAAAGTAAGGAGATAAGGAAACAGTGTCTAAGAGTGGTTTGACAGTCTAAACTCAGATAAAAAACATGATTTAATGAGCTGAGTAAAAAGACTGTGGTTGCGCAAGGAGCAGATCAACTGCAAACAGAAAAGTCACAAAAGAAGTGGGAAAATTAGGTTATGAGAGGAAGAAAAAGCACTTGGTTGATTTGTTTTCCATAACTTCCAGTCACCAAGTCATTACAACTTAACTTCTCAGCATTTAAAATTAAAGAAAGGGCAGGCTTACCAGACATTTCAAAAGATCTTTCAAGATTACCTAAAGCAGCCATTGCTGGGACTTTGAAAAAAAGTTTAAACTACGGATTAAGTGGTTCCAAAAAAAAAAAATCTTTCTCAAGACAAGCATGGTAAGAAAAGCTCCTATAAAAAGCTGCTGGCAACTATAGCTCTGTCAATCACCTTAAGGATCTGTCAAAACACAGAAATATATCTGAGGCAAGCTGGGGAAGGAGTTGCACTTTTTTTTTTTAAACAAACACATTTCAACTAAAGACAACAGCTGCCTAATTTTGTTCAGAGCTGTGCATTCAAAAAGGTATCCCATTTGCCTCAAGAAAGCTGGTGTCCAAACAGCGTGGGTGGAAGAGACAGCCAGACGGCACTGGGTGCTCCCGGGTCCCCCATTACACAGAGCAACTGGAGGCAGAAAGACCAGGGGAACCTGTTAGGCAGGAGCCAAAGTTCCAAAAGGACCTGTCCACAGCAAAACATGCGGGAATTTGGGAAATCATCCACAAGATCCACCAGAGCTGCTGTTAGCTGCTGCTGTCTTCAACAGGGCATTACAGGTTAGATGATGGGAACAACTTACCCAATGTCACGGCTGTAATCAGGAGGTCAGACAAGAGACACATGGAGTCTCTTCCTACAAAAATTACCTTATGATCCCACACATATTTGTTTGAAGACTATAATGCAGAGAAGATAAGGCAGCAGCTCCACAGTAATTTATCCTGAACTCTCTTTTCCTCTCTCCTTACTCCAGGTTAGGTTTTTGCCTTTGTGATGGCTCATTGTGGGCTCCTGTGTCAAAGCAAAGGCTGTGTGACCTCCTTGGTGAGGACCCACACCAGCTCAAATCACTGTGGCAGTACAGATACAGAAGGAAGTTCAGTTCCTGCTAAGTATAAGGAGGGACTATAGTTCTGCAGTCAAACATCTGAAAATGGACCTGTGCCTTCCTCAGTGAAGTGTAAACAGAAAGAAAAAGGCCAGTTAGGGACAGCACTGGCACAGATCGACTTAAGCACTTCCCATATCTATCCTAGTACTTCCCAGCAGTCAGCTTCTCAACCCCATTTTTCCCACACTGTTCAGCATCTCGCCTTGCCTTAACCATATCATGGTTTTAAGGATCAAAAACATGCCCTTTACAAAACATGTGGTCTGACTTCAAAGCATAGTATCACCATATCCATTCCAAGAGCCAGCTTTTGAAGGCTCAGCCCCAGCTAGCACCAAATTCAGCCAGTGAAATTTCTGAAGCCATCAGGAGAGACAAGATATCTTCGAAGAAGGCAGATTTTGTAGAAGGAGGTAGAGCAGAGCCAACAGAAGAACGATGATGCTGTAAGCAGTGAGGTAGGTAAACTGAGATGGGACAGACTGTTAGGGGCTCTTTACCAGACTGGTGTGATCCTGGCACAAAGCCATTGCTGGAGAAAATGACAAGAGCTTACATGCTGGCATGAGCTTTTAAGCAGAGAGATAGCATTAAGAAAAGGTCAGTCATGGATAAAGGTAAAAGCCACACTTGCTAAGTTCACAGAAAAAGAAATTCAAAAGGCAGGAAGCAAAAAGCCCTGAGGAATTCACTGCAATAGCTCAGTTTGTAAAGGAGAGTTACAGTATCCCAGCGCTGCGGTCTGGATAAGCCCGAGCTGCCTTTAATCTAGGAACTCAAGTCTCTTACTGCAGCAGCTCATCACAGGCTCCCTGAGTGGCAAGGGGAGTTAGACACTGCTGAAAACCACAATTATTGCTGGAGTTGAAGAATGCAAACCATACCTGAGCTGGCTACTTCAAAACTAGCTCAAATACATTTATGTTCAGCTAAAACACATGCAGGAAAAATCAAGGAGCCCAAGGCTGAAAGAAAGCTTAGTCATCTTGCAGAAGCACTGAGACCTGTGGTTTCAGGAAGGGAAAAGAAAGATACCCCACCACATACCACTTTCCTCTCCACCTCTGCTTTTCCAGGACAAGAGTAGGTCACTTCCACAGATGTACTTCTGGGCGTTGCCACAGAGAAAAGAACCTACTGACAAACTTGAAAAGGACTGTACTGACAAACATGCTTCAGTAGAAGATGCAGAGTTGCCTTCAGGGGCAAATTTCATCTTTTCTTACCACAATTAGGAAAGAACAAGCCTGTGAGAAGCCATATACATTTCTAAAAGATACAGGTACTGTCACACAAGAATCACTATTTTGCAGTCGATTGAAAGAAACACTATATAAACCATGAGAGGCTCCACTTCCCTTCTGTGCAATCACAGGTAGTGTTTACATGTCATATACCAAGAGTGCAAGACCACAGACTGGGACAGTAGGACATGTCTCGTCTACACCTATTGACCCATTGGGCCCTGCTCTCATTTTCTTAGTTAACAACCAGAGCAAATAAAGTAAGGATAGCCATTTATGAGCTATTATGCATTTATGGCTCCAGATTCAAGCCAAACACATATCTAAGTATCTGTGATTGCAAACTCACAACAGCTCTACTAAAACCTTCAAAAAATTTATGCACTCAACTCATTCATGAAGCAGGCTGAGGACTGCCACAAAAATTAATTACTATTGCCCAAGTGGTTAGAAAACAGGTAAAGCAGATCCCGGCACGTTTTGAGCAAGAATTCTTTGCCTGTCTGCCTATTTACAGATTACCTCTCGTTCACAAGTAACCTCATATGTGTGTATTATTATATAAGGTTTAGCACTGTCAGAGCACCTAAGGACTTCAGCCCCAGCTCAGCACTGCAGTGCCCAGCACATCAGTGTGACAAAGCCACCAAGTTCTCGGCTCCAAAACACTTGTGCTCTCAAACACAAGGCAAGGAACAATGTTTGGAACAAGCTTTCCAGCCTGCAGCCATCAAAGTGCCAACCATCAAAAGTTACCACCACAGGTGTCCTTGAAGAAAAGAGAAGAGGAAAAGTTGCAGAGCAAACGCTGAGGCTCAGGGTAGCTGTCATAAATAATAAATTGTGAATTATTTCAAGGGAAAGTTTGGTAAGTCCGCAGCATACTGGTAGGGGAGCACAAGCTTCAGCTGTGTAGGTACCTGCACATTCAGGTGTAAAATGCTGGGGTTGGCAAGGTCAGGGGTTTTCAACTTGGGGTTTGCAGGTCCCCAAGTGATCTGTCAACCCTTTTCCAAATGGTCCATAAAAAGATAAAAGCAAAAAGCACCACTTACATTTGCTTTATTTTCACTGGAAACTCAGCAATCTGCAAACTAAAGAAAGGTAAGGATCATCACACTAGTGGATTGTTACTCACAGGGACAGGAGGCAGCATAAATCACCCAAGTCCTCAGGAACTGGAAATGGGTGTGCAAGCCAACAAGCAAAAGTGTTCCCAGCATAAAAAGAAAGGAAAAATTGAAATAGCATATCCCAGTTGTTAAATATTGTTCTAACTAGTGGGAAATGTTCTGTCAAATGTTCTGTTCCTTTTTACCCCAGTCACTCATCACAAAAATCAGCACTGAAGACTGTAGCTCGCTTTTCTTCCATCTCACCAGATGATTGGTTTCTAGTGGTTCCCAATAGACAGGATATGTTTTGGCCTTTTTCTCAACGCAAACACTGAAGAGACTGGGAACACAGCACTGGGATTAATTTAAGTAACCACTGAAACCTGAAGTCCAGTGATTATCTGAGCAGAAAAATTGAAAAGACTCATGTGCTGGCACACAGATAAATCTGTTTTCCCCCTTTAAAAACAAATATGTCACTGAATGAGACTAGTTATTGACAGAGAAAAGCAGAACAATGATAGATGTCATGATTCTGACATGAAAACATTTTACAGCCATACCACACTTGAAAGGCAGCCGAGAAGCAAGTCCCTACAGACCTTCCAACAGCTATTTGGCATCAGCTTCACTGAGGAGCTCTATATGTACACCTCTTGCAAAGACAAATTAACAATAAAAAAAAATACCTTGGAAACAAAACCAAAGAACCTGAATTAGTAAGAAATCTATAAACTAAGGGCTACAAATTAGTAAGAAATCTATAAACTAAGGGCTACAAGCCTTTATTTAGCCATAAATAAAAAATGACAAGATGATAGCCACTAATTCCTATCCAAGGAAAGAAATCAGAATGATTGTAGGTCAGGTTCCCTACTTTTCATGACTTTATCTCTATTGACAAAGTATTAATTAATACTTCCTCTTCATACTTTTCCTGACGGCACCTACAAAAGTTGGGTAAGGTCTTCTGCTATTTATTTCTCAGCGTACTGTACACACCAAAATAAAAATGAAAAGAATACTAATCTTGGATTCCCAAGCTTAACTCTCAAAGGACCCCTGGTTTACACACAGATGACCCACTCTGCAATTAACCAGGAAGAGATTCCCCTGGCAAATCTCTTAAAAACAGCCAGGCAAATACAAGAATATGACATGCCTATATTAAAAAATGTGAGTCCTCCCACTAGACTTAACGTAAAAGCACATGTGGGTATCTGTACATTGTTGAATCAAGACCACTCAAAGTAATGGAAAACCTCTGTTCATACAGCACTTAAAACACTATATACACTCTCACACATATGTCTATATGAAGCAATTCCAGCTGAAAATTGCCCTAAACTTCCAGCAGGGAATGCTTAAGCACACAACATTTCTTTGAGAAACAAAGAAAGTGAGAAAATTCCTTCTCCCTTTTAGTTATTTTTAATAACCCCTTCTGCTAACAATGTCTACAATGTGAGATACTGTATTTGCTTTAAAATAGACCTTAAAATCCTGGTTTTCAGCTGGTTAAACCACCTTGTAAACATGTGACTAACTAAGACATCCCTATTAGCCCATGTGAGTTGCTGACTTCCCACAACAGGACCAGGGCCACTCAGGTGATATCAGGCACTTGTAAACATCTGTTCAGGTTCATCCAGCTGTCCATAATTTTCTCCTCCTTTGAGCCATATAAACACTGAGTAAGGGGCAGTCCACCAGGACCTCCTTCCTCTACTCTCCTTCCCAGTGCTGTGGATGTTTCACCCTCTGCTCAAGATTGCCCACATCAGCCTAGACCACCCCCCTGGACAGGGCTACTTGCAAAGCCTTGCCAGGAGCAGCTGGCACACCAACTGGATGGAAATCTTCACATGGGTGCTGACCTACTCCTGACTTCTCAAGCCAGAGCATCTCAACAGCAGCCTCAGATTTAGCAATATGTACAGGTTTCCCTGAGTGGAGATGGTGGAGACAAAAGAGGCCCTTCAGGGAAACCCAAATAAAATACTCAGCTTTCTCTTAATGCCAGGTTATTTCATCTGTCAGTGAAAAGAGAACATGTCTGGGCAGTAGCCCTGCAGTATGCACAAGCAGGAGAGCAAACATTTAATGATGGTCTGCTGGAGTGGGAGTCAAGGGCATGGTCCAGTTCCACACATGCGGAAGAGTGGCTGGAAGACTCAAGGGCAGGCTGAGGACTACTAATACCCAAAAAACGCATCATTAATACTTTGAGTAAAACACCTCCCCTAAAAGAAAAGCAATTAAAAAAACAGAAACAAAAAACCAACCCCCTCAAAAAACCGAAACCCCACTCCCAAAACTACAAAAAAGCCCCACCAAACATACAGAAGTTCACTGCAGCATCACATGGAGCTTACAGGACTTCAGTTACTTCATTAGAATTCAAACACAATAAATTAACAGGCAATGATAAACCCTATTTATATCAAGTTGATCTCTTTGTAAAGGGACATAAATAATAAACTGTTTTGCAACTGGCACAGAAGCAGGACTCTGTAACCTCATGCACCCAAGGATACTGTTAACACAAGGTAAATAGACATGATATATTTATTAGGCCATTAAGTCTTTCTCCCAATGACCTGGAGAAAGGCTGCTGCATCCAGAAATCTATTTCTTCCACATTCTTTGCATATAGAAAGATATCCACGGATATTATCATGAAAGTGGAAAATACAACTATAATCTGAAAAAGTTAACATTAATTTTTCTTCTTTAGCTAAAAGTTTTGCTAGATTCGCAATAGGGCTTTTTTAAGGAACAAAAAAAGTTTCCATTTTAAAAAAAGAAATACTCATTTTATAGCCCTCAATAATATCTAAGACTCTGCTGCCAAATCTCAAATACACAGCACCCAGCTTGTTCTAATGCTAATAATACATTGCAAGTTTTACAGCTCCAGTGAAAACACGGTCCTTGCAGTTCTGCTCCTTCCTAGGAGCCTCTGTACACCCAGTGAGAGAAGACGTTGCAGCACATGCAAACATGCAACTGCAAGGCAGCAGTAAGCAGGAGTTACTGGAGCTGCAGTCACTGATGACAATGGACATGGAAATGCAACTGCCCTGCTCCCAGTGCAGGAACGGAGACACTTGCTCAGCCACAGACCAGCCCCAGCACATACCTTTATTCCCCTTCTGCTGACACCAGAAGGAGGAATCAGCTTGCCACATGGCCAGCCCAGTCCTGCAGGCCACTGTGTTTTAGGCCATGTTATTGTGAAAGCCATTGGGTCACCATCCAAGAGCCCATTGTGCTGTCTCAGTGGGATTCCCCATACTGGGGCCAGCCGTGGGTCCTTCAGCATTCTCGTCCTCCTCTGAAGACATGCATGAGCCAGCACATGTCCCCTCTGAAGCACTAACAGTTAGCAAAAATTGCTTTAAAACTAAAGCTTCTGGAATATACCCAAACCAAGCTCTTCGGGTAGAAGCATTTCCCACAGTCACAGCATATAGATTTTGTAAAGAACCAAATTTGGAGTTGTTTCCCAGAGTTTAAGTGAATTGGTTTGCACTTCTAAAAGAGCAATCTTTGATACACCTGCATGTCTCTTTATTAATTATCTGATAGTGGAATTCAAGGTTAAGATAAAAGTTTTACTCCAACTTCTGCTGTTTTGGTATCCCATCCTGTCCTCATGTGGAAGAACAACAACAAAGTCTCATGTTAGATGGATTAGAAGTATATCCAGCTCCAGAAAATACACTACAGAAGCCATTACTCCGTGCATTAATTTAGTGCACAGAATAGTAACTTGCTTTCATAAGAAAACCTTAAAGAGCTTAATAAGTGCTGATGGTAATGTTACACTATTGCTTTTCTGCTACAGAAAAAAAATGCAACTATTCAGATTCCCTGGGTAGTTATTGACCTTTGAACGTGGGCTCAATTGCTATTGTGGCTCAGAACAGGAGCCCAATTAAAAAAGGAGGCATGAAGATCTGCTCAAATATCAACATGAAAACGCTTTGTTTCATCAAAATATATGTGTTTGTACATTCTTTACATTCAGATACCGCTCATCGCGGTTCTCAGGTGAAGTCCCAGGTCATAAATAGAGGGATCAAGTACAGCAGACAGAAGAAAGCATGTTTACATATTAGGTGAAGGGATTTTATTCCAAGAATGTAATATCCTTAAAAATCTTTCCAGATTTGGCCCACCCAGGGAGCAGTTTCAATATCGGAAACCAGAGACTGCAATAACATTCCCAGCAGTCAACATCATTAGAAAATAATAAAAACATTTATGCTTTTGTATTTAAAACAAAGAAAAAAGTTTGGAGACAGCTTGAATTTTCAGAACCCTGTTAAAATTCTGTTATTGCAGAAAACTATTAAGAAGTTCCTTCCATCCTCACATTTCACAGCCACAGCTTCTGCAGGGGAAACCACCATCTGGTTGCAGTTTTTATTTTCTTTGAACACTTCAGGTTTTCCTTGACTACTAAAAGAAAAGAGAAGCCTGCCTATCATGTTTGCTGTAGCCAAGGGACGGAGTGACGTTGTTTAGGAGGCAGCATTTGATGCCAGGAGTTTTGGAGGACACCCAGTCCGTCTGGGTTGCACCTTTTCTGCTACACTCTCCAAAAAGATGTCTAAAATGCAGACAAGAACATGGTAATGCTTTGGCACATCCTGTTGGGGGACAAGCTGTGATTCTCCTGGCCTGCAGAAAGGAGGACAGGCTTACCATCCAAAATCATGGCCCGAGGAAACAGCACCAGAATTGCTGGGAGAGTGCGCCAACTTTGTTATCATTCCCTTTACAAAAGAGCTGAAACAAAAACCTGCCAGTCAAGCCCAGGGACAGAAGTGTTTTCAGATACAGCTGACCTTCCTAGAGCCTTTCTCTGCACACATTTCTCCAGGCTTGGGGTCTGGAACACCTCTCTTTTGGAGACAGAATGAGAAGACTCTGGGAGGCCTTCTAGTACTTTTCAGTACCTAAAGGAGGCACGCAAGAGAGCTGAGAAACAGACTTCACAAGTGCATGTAGTGATAGGAAAAGGGAAATGGCCTTAAACTGAAAGACAGTAGGTTTAGAGTAGATACCAGGACAAAATTCTTTACTGTGAGGGTAGTGAGGTGCTGGGTCAGGCTCTCAAAAGAAGCTGTGGGTGCCCCATCCCTGGAAGCACTTAAAGCCAGGTTGGATGGAGCTCTGAGCAACCTGGTCTAGTGGAAGGTTCCCTGCCCATGGCACAGGGGTTGGAATGAGATTATTGATAAGGTCCCTTCCAACCCAAGCCAAGTTTTGATTCTGTGAGTCAAAACTCATATAAAGCAGAATTTTAAACTGTGGCAACACACGCAGAGGATCTGCACTTAGTCAACTAAAATCATTACAGCTTGATAAGTAAAATATTTAACAACATGCCTCTTACTGGCAAATCACAAAGACAGGACAAAAGGGGAAACACAACCAAGTTTGCATGCCACAAAATGGTAAAAATGAGCAGGCAGGATGGAGGTTATCCATTGCATGGCCCCTGGACACCTCATTCACCTCAGTCTCCTTAAATCCAAAAATGACTAAGTAAAAAAAGAGAGTGGGACAGACAGAAAGGTGATTTAGTGACTGGCCTAGTGGCACATGATGCTGGCAGCCCAGCAGCCCATTTAAGAGCTGGGAATAACACCTGACAAGGGCTTCATGCAGTGCACACCCACCGTGCTGCTCCCTGGCAAAGACAAGGGCCCTTTTGAGGAAGGGAACAAGGAGCATTTAATTAAAGACCAGACCCTCATGCACAAAGAAAGAGTTGGAGAGAGTGAGAGAGCTCTTGCTTTGTCAAAGCACCATGGCCAAGGGCTGCTCTCGGCCACCACGGTTCCCTTACAGCATTGCTTTTCACACAGAGCATACACTTAACTTGCAAGGCTGGATGACTTATTTGCCACCGGAAAAGATGCTTTCCTATACAATGGTGCTCTTTGTGGGGAGGAAGGAGGTGGGGAGACAGTACTAGCTGGCTATTAACCTTATAAATCCTTCCCTTGAGCTGCACAATGAATACCACAGATCTGTGTATTTGACTTTGCTTGTTCAAGAGAAGTTGCTTTGAGTGAAAAAATGAAATTCAATAGGCCATATCTTTCCTTCCTTTGTGTTTTTTTACTTTCACAATATGTTTTTGATGACTAGCACTAGCCTTGCAGGCCATCCACAATTTTCTTTAAAGAGCAGAAAGCAATTCTGACTCTAAGACTTCATTCCCACAACACAAGCACAAACCACATACTGAGAAATCAGGCACTTTATATGCAGTCCATACTCATTTAGCTCTTGTCTCTCTCTCCCCAGCCTCTGAAAGCTGCTTTTACAAATTACATTTAAGGCCCAACCCAACACTTGTGAGCAGTGAAGTTCTTTACTCAGAGTTGGGAGTAAATTCATAAGCACTTCAGCCTAGCCATAAGCTTAATTTTACCCTTTTTTTTTCAGGCTGCAATAACCACCTCACAGATATAAAAAGTGCTTAGTGAATCTATAACTGGCTCTAGGTTGGAGTGGTAGAGAAGGAGAAGAAAAATATTGTCATTTAAATCCACTTAAGTTCCCATGGTAATACCACAAGGCATACAAAAGGTGTAGTTGAGTGTGTGGTAAAGTCATCGGAGGTTTTATTACTATGAAACCTCATGCTCCCTCACTGAAAAGAAATTTTCATTATACAGAGGAGATAATTGGGAGGAAAAAAAGGAACTTATGTTTTATAAATGTCTATAGATGAATAACATTTAATGTCCAACAGTCTACACCATAATCATCCACTAATGACTGAAAAATTTACTGTGAAAATTACCAAACCTAAACTGGTGGGGTGTTAATTTAATTTTTTGGTGGCATGAGAGGATATGGAAGGGAGAGAAAAGAAAGGGAGCACTTAGCTCCAACTCCCAGCGCAGCAAAAAAAGTTTCCCCCCTACGCCTGGCCAAGCAGGAACAATGCACAACAGCCCAGACCTGCCGACTTTGCTGAATTATAACTCCTGCTAGTTAGTTTAATTATTGCACATACATTTCTTAAAAACTCCATCTGAACATCAGCTTCTAATTGGAGAAATTGCTCTGGGCATGGCCAAAGGGTTATTATAAAGTTTGGTCACTTCTTTTCAAGCAATCTCTACAAAAGGGCATGGCCCTTCTGCGAAGCGTATGAAAACCTCTCAAAGATGCCCATTGTCCGTGACACAGAAATCAAGTGCAAGAGATACAGAAGGAAGTCTCATCTGGGAACACAAGAGGCGATGAAGACATGAAAATGAGGTGGAACATCCTCCTGCGCTGACAGCACCTTGCACAGAAGAGCTTGCACAGAAAGGGAAAAAAGAAATCAGCTTCCAGGATGACAAATACTAGTGAGTGCAAGTGGAAGGTGTGTCAAAAAAAGAAACCTTATTAAAATACTAACGCTCATTAAAGACTTAAGTTGCAAAAGCCTTACAAAGTTACAAGAGAGCTTCCGAAGACAATGAATTTCATCACTGGACCTATAGATTTGCATGAGGCTTCCTTGACCCCCTAAATCAACATATTAAGCAAGTGCTGGTTCGGGGATTTTGTTTATTCAAAGACTGCTTATGTTTCCCAAAATTTCTCCTTCAGCCAACTTAAAAACCTCGATACACCCTAATTTCCTAATATCCAAATAACTTTGATCACTGCAAAACTGGTCACTGAGCAAGCTTTTATGGCGTAACCATTTAGCTTAAGAAAACTGCCAGAGGAGTAAGTTTAAAAGTCACACATGAATCACTTCATCCCCCGTACCCTCCAGCCCTAAGATGTCAGTGCTATAAGCAAATTTCTCATGTGCTTCATATTCCTGATGTATTAAATTGTAAGGTCTAATTTTATAATTCAGATCTTCAGACACTGGAATCTCATGTGAATTTTAATCCATTCACTTTGTGGCTCAGGTACACCTGCACTGAGCACCATAGGACTGTCCAGTCCCTGTTAACTACAGATTATACTTTCATGAACTTTTCATTATCAAGCCAGGGTAACTTAAACGTGGAAAGACTATCCAGCAATGAGTCTCTCCTGGTTTACATTTTACAATTCCAGCAGCAGAAAACATGCTATGCACACCAGAGGTTTAGTATTTCCTCCTCCTCACCAGCTACTTTTTCCTCCAGTTATTATCTCCACAGCCATCACAACCCATCAGAGCCAAGGCTCTGGACCACAATGAACGAGAAATACCAGCAACATCAGCAGAGGTTTGAAAGTCAGGCTGCAGTTGTGATTTCTGGGTCATGTTAATACTTAACAATATAGGGGAAGGGAAGTGTTGTCCAAGGCTCTCAGCTACCTGTGCATGGAGGTTGTGCAGCTGAGGAGACCTTTCTGTCCCTTGTCCCATGCTAGACAGCAGCAGGAGGTTGGCATGCTCCCCCCACACCACCTTGGGGCAGGCAGCTGGTCATCCCAGCTGGACTCCAGGCGCAGGTGAGGCAGAAATCTGCCCCCACCTTTCTGCAAAGAGACAGCCAGCCAAGAAATGAGACAAGAACCAACTCAACAACCTATCACAGCAGTGTCCAGATATTCCAACAGCCCTGGGGTGCACAGAAAGAACCCCTGGGTCAGTCCCCCATGCACCCCCTCCCCCATTGCCCAGCCATGGCAACCCCTATTACCACCACAGTATGGGGATTACCAGATTGGCCAGAGCAAGAGAAAATAGCAGCGTCACCTTCATCAAAAACACTGTGCCACTTTTTCCCCTTGACCCCACCAGTTATTTATTAACAGGAGTAAAATATTACTATTCTGCAACTCCCAGCAGGCAGGTTTTCCTATCAGCCTAAGATACCAACCACCTTTTTTTTTAAAGCTGAAAAGCATTGGGGCTTTTGCTTTTTGTCTGTATGTTGTTCGCTGCCGTAATGAAACAAAGTAGATAATAAAGTGTGAGAGAGTTCCTCAGTAAGTCACAGCCATTTACACATTAGGTACCTAGTTATGTTGAAAATACAATTACATGCATTTAAGCAGATGCTCACGCCTACAGGCCAAGGCCATTATTTTGACAATTATTTAGCTACCTAACTTTACAGTAAGTGCAAGTTGAATCTACTTAGATACAAGACCTGAATTATCAGTCTGGGAGTGGAAAAAAAAACAATGGAAAAAATAAAAATCAATCAGTTCCTCCCATCATATTTAGCACAGCTAAGGCTACACAACAGGCAAGACTCCAACGGGTCCCTGCTCTTCTGTCATAGCCTTTAATCAAATGCTGAGAGGCATTTGCTATTTTTAAAGTCAAATGAAACACTGGCTCCAGTCTTTTGTAAATTTGCAGCAAAGATAACCCCCCAAAGGAATGCATATTATTTGCACATCAGTGAGCTTACTTATTAACGTGAACTTCTAGCAAAAGTTTTGTTTCCATATTTTAAGATAGGCCACAAAGACTTGTTTACATTCCTTGGGTGGCTTTAGTCAAGTCAAGGTCACTATGCACCTTTCCACAGCCCTCCTGGGCAGCAGGCTGAGGAATGTCACCCAATAAGCAAGGTCCAGGAACACCCCAAAAATCAAACACTGACCCTGACACTCTGTCAGGTGACAAGGCCAATTCAAAAGCTCTTCATCCTCCGTCCAACTGCAGCCAAAAAGCCCAGATGAGGTAGGCTGAGCAGCTAGCACTAACCACTGCCTAAGAGATTTCTTACCTTCTCCAAATAGTGGTGGACCACAAAAAACTTTTTTATCACAGAATAGGATTAAACACCTGCTCTGCAATACTGTCTTGTCATCTGAGGTTCAGAGGAGAATTTGCTATTATGAGGAAAAAAGGTCCATCCATTCATTTTTAACAAGGCAACTTGTCTTGACCCTCCCTCTCAGCACAGAAAAAAATGGTAACATTCAAGTAAGTCTGATAGGGAAATAGTGAGTGACAGACAAGTGTCTGACAACTCTGCAAGAGACAAGACTGCTAATAACTAGAAATTATAGGACTCTGAATTGCTTGTTCAAAAGGGTAAAGGCAGCTAAAAACATTCAAAAGCCAGATTAAAAACAGGACACTGGGAAACCTCGAATATTCATGTTCCATTCTTTTCGGGAACCTTACTCAACTAATTTTTTAAAAAAAGAAATGCATGAAAGCATCCTGTTCTAAGGGTCTGAAACTCCCAGCACAGGGAGAGCATCTCTAGCTTTGTGACCTGTTCATGGTGCCTGCTGCATAGGACATAGATGATACAAAGTGTACATGAGGAAAAGACACCATCACTGCAGCAGCCACGGCAAGTAATTAAGCCAGCAATAGAGCAAATCCTCACAATTTTCCTTCTCTCTATAAGAGAAGCTGCATGTTTCAAGCTGTCATGAATGTTGATTTGCCTTAAATCCTAAGAAAAACTTCTGCTCTGTTGTTCTTCACAACTTGCCACTATACCCACCAAATAGCCACAGCTTTATACCTTAGGGTTTGGGGGTGGTGGAGGGGTTGGGTTGCTTTTTTGGCTTTGTTTGGTGTTTTTCATGTCAAAATAAGTGCTGAAACATTTGTGCTCTCCATGCTAGGATTTTTTCATTTCCTAAAGAAAATTCAGGATGAGGTGTGCTTTGTCCTAGGCCAGTGCACACTGATGGGATTCCCCTCAGGGAATCACACTGTAACTTGAACCTTCAGCCCACCACGGCATAACAGACTTGCCGTTTACAGCTCCAAAAGTCACCTGCCTTGCACCACTAAAAACCGTATGTTACTCATCTCCTCCTACTACTTCTCGCTGTGGAAGACACCTTCACAGTAACACTGTGACTGACACAAGTTTGATCTAGCAAGTAGAGCCGAATATAAAATAAAATATTGTTTTAGCACACCTGGAAATACTAAACCCAACTTTTAACTCCCGAGCCAAGCGGCCCCAGGAGCACGCTGCGGGCAGAGCCGGCCGGTAGGAGGCCAGCGGGCATTTCATCCTCCAGGGAGTATATTCCAATACTTCCAGTTTATGTTTTCACCCTCGCCCGCTGAAGGGAACGGCGGGACGCAC
This sequence comes from Corvus brachyrhynchos, assembly GCF_000691975.1. Lineage (NCBI taxonomy): Eukaryota > Metazoa > Chordata > Aves > Passeriformes > Corvidae > Corvus > Corvus brachyrhynchos. The sequence goes on from NW_008240046.1 coordinate 12,980,185, forward strand.
CTCTCCAACCGACCCAACA
>NW_008240046.1:12980931-12987965 GCF_000691975.1 Corvus brachyrhynchos
CACGCCCTGCAACCCGCCTCTCCCCGCCTCACGCTTCCCTGTCCCGGCACGGGAGCACCATTCCCAGAAAGAAAACGAGCCCAGACACTGTCCCGGCCGGTGGTTTAGGCTTCCAGGCACCATTCCCCCTCCCCACCTTCGGGAGACCCTCACCCTTCCCTTCCACGAGTGAAGCACAGGGGCATTCCCAGCCACATCCAGATTATCCCAGCAAGTCTTACAATTCCTTATAGTTTTGTTTCCTCCAGTGGCTACACATCTGTAGGTAACACACCCAGTGAGTGGCATCGACCCTGCCATGTCCAAACGCCTTTCTCTTCACTCGCTGTAATCCTGTGTCACTTTGTGTCTTAGTGGTACTGAAACGTGATGGTGATGGAGCAAGGGTAAGGTTCACTCCTAACTTCTGTAGCTTTTTCCCAGCAATTCAATATTTTGCCTCCTCTGTGTTCTGGATCACCAGCTGCCCGTGAGGCTCAAGGGAGAGCTCAGCAAAACTGAGCAAGGTGCAAGCAGAACTGGAGGGGTCCTTGCTGGCAGTGCAAAGCTGACAGCTGTGTTGTGCATCAAGGTGGTAGCTGGCTGCTGAGCTGCAGGTGCTGGCAGCAACGTGCTGGTTATGCTTGTGAGAAGGCAGATTTAGGAACTTCTCTCTTGTCTTCTATAGGAACCCTCTAACCCACAGCAAAACTGGGCCACAATTCTGAAAACAGGGCTTGAGTTTCTGAAAGGTCTGTAGCTGTTGGACACCTTGGTGGTGTGTGAACTGTGGGTGGCCTCAGCAGCAAACCTCATCTTGCCCCAGCGAGCTGGCACTTGGGCCATGGGCAGTGAAGCATGAGAATGCACCAGAAAGGCAAATGACAGAAAGAAGAAAACTGCTGAAGAGAAGCAGGGGCAAGGGCTGAGGCAGAAGAGAGGTGAGTGAGAGGAGAGAGCAGGCAGCAGCTGCTCTGCCAGGCAGCAGTATGAGACCTGCTACAGCCACAACACTCCATGCTGTGCACAAATTACAGTGTTTTACCTGTTGCTTCTGAGTACACTTACATCAACCTCCCTTGCCATATGTGGTCCCCTAAACTATCACCCATTCTGTTCTAATCTCATTCAAATCCTGTGTCACTTTCCAGCTGGTTTCACCCAATTCCTTCTCTGGGTCTCACCCAGTGCTGTCACAGTATTGAGGAAGGTCAAATTTACCAGCATCCCAAGGAGTTTTGCAAGGAAACAAGTTGTACAAAACCCACTTTTTCAAAGGGGAAATTCGAAGTTAAATAAATTATCCAGAAACACTGTCAGTCATTTTGAGCCAGGAGTAGAGAGTATTAATACTCAGTTTCTATCCCTTCCCAGGTCTCCAGCACTGCAAGATCTCAAGAGGCCCCTCACCACAGCCAGGAATAGTTATAATGTTGCTGCTGTCAGGATTTCAAAGGAGCTCGTTTATTAAGCTTTGCAAGAGGACCCCTCTGGCATCCTCACTGTCCTCCAAACTGCTTCCCAAAGTTCAACTGAGCCACTGGTTATCTGTTGAAAGAGCTAGTCTTAGTGTGTTGAAACTACTGTCATGATCTTGTCATGTTCATGTTATTCTTACCTTGTGCCTTCCTCCTCTGCATTATATCAGCATTTTATCTTGCCCATCATACATGCATTTCAGTTCTCTGGGCAGGGCTCACCTTTGTGTTGCCTTTATGTGGAGCACATCACATTGACATCTCAACTGCTGATCAGAGTCGCCAGGTAACTTCAGGGCTTGGATGAGTTTTCATTTTTATTCCTACCTGCAAGAATAAAGGAGCCAAATGAAGCCCTTTAACTGTTTTTAGGCTTTTGTGCCAGATACATCCTGAACGCTTAGATGTGGAGTCCCACACTTTGCCTACAGCCCCCACATCCCAAGTGCCAGCCAAATCTGTGATCCTCCTGCTGCCTCTGACACAAAGGCATGTTAAGTGTGGCATGCCCGTCAGCCTTTGGTCATGGCATCAGTGTTGCTCTCTCCATTAGCTGAGCTCTTTTTCCCTTCAGTACTGATTTCTGAAGCAACTGATGTGGCGAAACATGCCGCACAGTCATTTCCCTCCTCCTCGCAGTAACGTTTGTGGGCTGTCAACCTCTTCCCTACCCCTGGCTCGCTCTCCTGTAAAGGCTAGTCCTCAACCTGCTAATCCTCTCCCACCCTGCTTTCAACACCTTTTCCCTCATGCCACTTCAGGCCTCTGTGCTCACAGGCTGGCCCTTCGTCCCTCCCTCCCTCTCCTTTTCAGCATGCTGCCCCTCTCTGCAGCTTGCACATAAGTAGTGTCACATACAAGTGTGATGACAAGGCAATGAAAGAGGGCATGCAATGATTTGTCCAACCCTTGTCAGATGAAGCTGTGGCACAAACAAAAATACGCTGTGTTCTAGGGGTTAGGTGCTGTCCCCACAGAAGCCAGTGCCAGGATTGCCTAAGCAAGATCTTGAGGGCCTGGTTAAGAAACGCCCCTTGTTTCAAGGGCCAGGGGATAGGCTGTGAACAACAAATATGTAACTGAGTAAACTGTTCATCATTCATTTCTTCCATTTATTTCCTCATCTCCTTATTGAGTCAAACATTTTTTATCCCCAGAATTTGGGGTGTTTGGTTTATTTCTGTTTATTTACACTTTGTTGCTTGTGGGTTTGGTGTTGAGTAGCATCTCTTTCCTTTTCATTCACTCACTTCAAGGGACTTCTTCTGAACAATCAACATCTATAGCCAGACTAAAGCCCATCCGGTGTTTCCCAGTAGAAATATAAGCAAGAAGACAGAAGACAGCCCACAATCTTCTTACGGCCAAATTATGAAAGCGGGTGAAGTGGAACTCCTAAGTGCCTCTGAAATGTTTGGAAAGACAGAAGTTTATGTTGCTAGCAGGATGAAACCCCTGAAGATTTGGACACGTCTCTTTGAAATACATCAGTGGTGCAGGAGGTCTGCAGCAAATGGTGTTCATTCTGGGTGGGAGTAGAAAGCCAAACAAACCTGACAAAGCTTTGTTCTCTGGCTGTCTGTACTGACCCGTAATTCAGGGGTAGCATCTCTGTCTGCTGCAAACATTGCCTCATGAAAAATTCTCTGGGAAAAGGGTACTCCTCCAGAATTCATCCAAGGCCACAGAATGGAAAAAAAAGGCTGAGGTGGAATATATAGTGTTTGTGCATCCCTGGCTTGTACATAGTAAGGCAAGTTCCACAATTTCACAGCCTATGCAGTATGTCAGCAAGTGATCTGCTTCAGATGTGGTACTCAGTCAGTAAGTCAGCAAGTGCCTCCCAGGAAAGGTTTTGAAAGACTATTTCCTATCAGAAAATTACTTTTAAATCTCTCTAGTCATTTTATACAAGAAGAAATTATACCTTCCCTCCCACTGTCCATCCAGTGTTGCCACCTGTCCAGACAGTCCTGGATACTTCCCAGCCCAGTTGCCCCACTCCTGGGAAGAAGCTGCTCTTATCATTATGTGGGTTTTCAGGTAGTTGAAGTGTGTTTGGCACAAAACTGCCAGCTACGGGATGGTCTTTTAAGATATTCCTGGCAGGACATTTTTTTGAACATACCTGCATATATTGCCATGTGGAAGGCTGACTGAAGCTTGAGACTCACACTGGTGGTGCAGAGTTGCACAGCTGAGTGCGACTGCTGTCATCAGAAACGGCACAGGCTGCAGATCTAATGAGACCATAGCTTACAGACTGCAATAACAAATTTTGAGAATTGTTACACCCTCCTCCTGCTCCATTCAAGACCTACGTGAGCCTGGCTAGACTTTCCTGGACATGGAATCAATGTAAACTGGGTCTGGCTTTGCTGCTGCAGGTGTGCAGGAGAAGGGCCAGAAGCAGGTATGTTGGTAACACACAAGCTGGACACTGCTCTTCTTGTCATACTGTGAGAAAAGCCAGGAGCAATTTTAGAAGAGTGAATGCTCTAAAACAACAGATCCTGAACAGTGGTGGGGACTTGCACCTAAGGAAAGCAAGATGGTGGAAGGGGCATACTAGTAGTTGTTCCTTAAATTCTTCCCAAAAATGTGGACCCTTTGTAGGTAAATATAGTTCTACATTCACCTAGTTTACATCACATGATGACACTTACTTGCCACAAAGAATTCCTAAAACACTACCTGTTTAGCTTCACCCTTATGTTTTGGTAACCAGTTTTTGTAATACAGGGATAATAATACTTCTCACATTTGTGAAGTCCCTTGAGGCCTGCTATTAAAAATCAGGAATGGCTGTTTGACTGTCTCTGCTCTGGCAGGAGCCAAGTACTTCTGTGCTCAGTCCTGTCCTGCCATCCTCCAGCAAGAAGCCCTGCTCAGAAATCCTTGCTCAGACAGTATTCCCAGTGAAGTCAATGGGAGTTTCCCGCGTGAAGAGTGATGAGCTGGGTCCAAACTAAACACCCAACTAATAAACAGAGCAGGAAACAGCTGACTCTATCATTTTTAAGCTCTGTGCTTTTACCTGACTCAGACATGCTGGCATCAAGAAGGATCCTGGGGGCAGGATGCGACCCAAGGGAGGAGAGGAGAGCCCAGGTTATGGGCAGGCATGCCTATCTTCCTCTTCAGGAAAACCTTTGGCAACAGTATTAAACCTTTGCAGCTAGGTGAGTGCTGCTTGGATAGGTGAGCTGGTAGGTAGACTATTATCTGTTGTCTGCTTAACAATAGCCTACACATACTAGGGAAGTTACAACTGACTAGGAGGAAAATCACCTCCCAGCAGACACTGAAAACAAGTTCCCACTTTACTCAGAACATGCACAATACAGGCTACAGGTTTCTCACATTGAAACTCAGGTGCCCATGTTTAGACATGTAAATAACACAGTGCTAAAACACCTGGATTGGAAGGCCCTTTACTTTTACCTATGTGTGAATTTGCAAAGAGGGAAACAAGACTTACAGATGTTTTTGAAGCAAAAAAAAATGGTGTGCAGCTTACAACAGCCGTGCGGGTAAAAGGGGCCAGAATAGATTCCCTGCACGGGAAATTCTTGATTGTAAAATAATAGAAGCAAGAGAAGGATATATTTATATCTTGACTTTCTAAATATATTTTCTAGAGATGTTTTTTATGTGCCTTCCAACCTATGCTTGTCTCTTACCTGCTATGGTATTGATGATTGCTTTTGGCCAGATTACAGTCAGACACTAAGGTGGGGGCTTAGATGATATATTTGACCAGGACAGAATTTATTTCAAAGTCTGCAATTGTATGCTACTGAAGCCATAAAGGACTAATACTTGCAGGAACCATGCAATTTTAATTATGGAAATGGCACACCAGTTTGCCTTCAAAAATATCTGCTTGTCATGTTGCCTTGCAAGAACTACTGAAAATACATTGAGGCAGCTCAGGCACTGACATGCAAAAAGAACTAGAGTTTGTTTTTATGATTCCCCTACCAGTAATAAAAAGAGCTTGTGAATTAAATGGCCATTAATTTTCATGAGAACTCTGGAAGAAAGAGCAATAAAATCTATTTCTCCACCATTTTTCATATCCTTTTACAGCCCATGGCCTGAGCCAGCCTAGCAAAGGCATGTGGTTAATCCCTGGCAGATCTCATATTGCTGAATTATTGACTCCAAAGTCAGACCAAGGAGATCAGAAGTTCTTCCTCAGCCTTGGCATTTTAATCTGAAATATCTCTGCTTTGAATAGAATGCTTTCCTCCTACAGTCCCTTCTCATGTAGTACAAGGCAAGTCCTGTAGGTGCTGGGGGCAGTGCAAAACTTCACTCAAGAGAAAAAATTCCAGTGAGATACCTATACCCCTAAGAGTATGCAAATATAAATGGCATACATAGGCAAAGTGAGGTAAAGGGAAATCCTTGTTCATGTAACATGCACAGTCAAGAGCTCCCACCCATACGGGCTCAATTTTCCTGTAGGGACCCCATTAGACTGTGGGCCAAAATGAGAGAATGATGACCTGTGACTCCACACTTTCATTTGGGAAGTACATTTTGTGCCTAAGCAAGTAAGCGAGGTAGACAGAGCTGACCACTTCTAAGTGAACAATTAAATGAATTCTTCTACCTTCCAGGAAGAATTTAATCAGGGGCTGCTCTTACAATGACCACCTGGGGTAAAAAAAAAAAAATTAAAACAGGATTCTGTGCCACAAGGCACTCTGCAGGCAGGCTGATCAGCACTCAGGGTGAGAGAACCAGAGCTGAGCATGGCTCTGTAAGCAGCCTTTGCTCTGCCCTGGCAGCAGAGCTGTGGGTGACTAGTAGACATCGGTCTGAGCTGAACAGCTCTGATGTGAGCTTGAAAAGGGTGGGAATACCACATCTCTAACTCAAACTGCAGCTATAAAGGACTGCATTGGTGGGAACCATACAGTCCATCCCTGCAGGTAGAGGTGAGGGACCTTCACTGCTGCCCACTGGCATGGGGGGAGCTGGCACGAGGTCCTTGAAGGACAAGTTGGTACATGCTGGCTTCTCTGAGAATCCTTGGTGCTGCAAATCTGGGGAGGCTTTCCCAGATAACAGGATGGGAAAGCTCTACGGTTATTTGTCTTGCCAATTTTTGGATGGCAGCTTCTCCTTTCTGACTGGGGAAAGGGAAAGTGCCCAGTGTGGCTGGTTTTGGGTAAGAGCCCTTTGAGATTTTGCCTTGCTCTTCTGACAGGCAGGCAGACACCCATACTGATACACAGCACAGGGATACAACATACCAAGATACAAGGAGGCTCCATCTGTGCCACAATATTCTTGCTCTTCCTGCCAGGAAGCACAGGCTGAATGATGGGCTTGCTCTCTGTACCCAGCCTGTGACATCTTTCCACTTTCTGTGCACTGATCCACTGACCATGACTGAGTTCAGAAAATGTGACCCAGGCTTACAGCCTCCCTCTGGGCCCCCCTAAACCAAGGACATGTCTTTCCAACCCACAGAGCTTTGCAGGAAGAGGATTTCTGCAATCAAGCACAGGAAAATGGCTGTGGGAAGAGGGACTAACCCCCACCACAGTCTTTGCAGGTAGG
>NW_008240046.1:12987980-13023230 GCF_000691975.1 Corvus brachyrhynchos
TTGGATAACGTGCCCACCTTGGGTTGTAATTCTCTGCTCTTCTTGCTTCTCCAGCCACTACCAACCTACCAGCATGCTTTTAACTCATCTGTGCCTTTTCTTGATCAGAATACCAATTTTTGATGTTTCCTCACTTGATACAGATGCCTCTGAAAAAGAACAAAGTACCCCTGAGAAATAAATTGCCATCATGGTTTTTTTTTTTCTCTTTTTCCTTTTTACAGAAATTTCTTATCCAGTTTGCTGAATTCAATAACCTTCTCTCTTTTCACTTCACTTCAGGCCTTCAGTTGCTTGCCCATGATGAGCTAGTTCAGTCAAAGCCATGCTTGGTTTACAAATATGAATGTAACAAGCACCTTACAGCTGCCTACAATAAACAGCTATTACTTTTAAAAATAGACCAGTACCTGTTACACTGTGCTGTGAAACATTCCCTTTTGCTCTTTTAACTGGTGAAGGGTGGTGGAATAGCCCAGCGAATGCTCAAGTGCACAGGGAGGGAGGTAACAGACACTTTCTCCAACAGGACCTGCTACAGCTCTTCCAGCACTGGTTTTGTGCCAGTCGGGTGAGTGCCAAGAACTGGCACACATTCAGGTTATGGTGTTGGCTAGCCACTGGCTAGCTTCTTCACTCCTCCATCATTTTCATTTCACTCAGAGCAAAGAGACAAATATGAAGGTTGATGGGCTAGATGCTCACCTTTAGGTCCCCTTCGGCAACAAGGAATTGGTGAAAGGGGTGGTGGGGTGGATGTAAGAAAATTTATTCCTGGTTTAATAGCCCTTCATTATAGCTAAGCCTTTTGCGTAAACAGCAATTTGGCTCCCATCTCCTGAACACTGCTCCCTTGTATTAGACCTTTTATAATAGCTGTAATTACAGTTGCAAGCTCTGCTTTTATTTTATGGGAGCCGAGGTAAAGCTGCCCGATGTCCCAAGTGCTGATCCTCAAGTACAGCCATGTCTGTGAGGCAGTGTCTCCAAGCAGCAGGATATAATGGGTGAGTCACAGCAAAGAGCTGCGGGTTTCCTCACTAGCCCTGCCTACTCTCAGGACTGATCTCTCTCACAGGTAATCTTAAGCAGCCACCATGCTACTCTCCTGCCTCTTCTCTTTGCCTTGGCTTGTCAGGATTAGACAGTTTAACCAGTGACCCTAGTTATCATCAATCTCAATATTGAGTGCACCAAGATAATACAGGCACTTCTCTTCTCTGTGAAGACAGGCATTTATGAACTATTTGTGAAGCCGTTTTAGCTAAAGAAGACAGACAGCTCTATTTCGTGCCTAATATTGTCTGACAGGTGTGGACACACCCTGGGATGACTTTCTTGTCATCCTGACTAGAAGGTCAAGAGTCTACATTTGACAAAGAGAATTGCCTTTGGCACTCCAACAAAAAATGAAAACACAGCAGCATCCAGAAAAAAAACAACAAACCCTTTTGTAAACCAGATGTGCCAGATTTAACATTTCCCAGAGCTTAATTCCTTTTAAATTTTGTAGCTCCTCTTTGAAGATTATCCATGGACCCAATACCAGGTTAAACCAGAAAGTTTAGCTTTTGTTCTTCTATTAGCCATTATCAGCTTACTGTTTTAAACATCTCAGGCATGGTGGGCAGTAGCTCTCCTCTCTCCTCTCCCCTCTCTCCTCTCTCCTCCCTCCATTTTCATGCTTTCTCTAGGGACCTCTATGCAATACCACCTTGTGCTTCCCTGCAATCCCCAGAATGCAGCTGAGATCCACTGTGGAAGAAGAGAACAGGAGCTGACCTCAATCATGGCAGCACTGCTGTGGGTCTGGGGTGAGATTCCAGTCCCACCAGGTTAAGAAGGTTGAGCTCAGAAAAGAAAGCTCACCAAAAACTCAAGAGCTCCATAGTGGGACCATAAGATAAGACATATCCAGTAATGGTCTAAGCTCTCCTGGGTTATTTCCTTGGCAACGCACATTTCAGCAACTAAATCTGAGCCCCCTCCATTGGCAAATGTCAGACCCAGGAGAAAATACAGTTTCCTGCTAAGGTAATAAAGATGACTCCTATAAATTAATTTTTTCTTGGTTTTGAAATGAGGTTCCCTGTTTTTTTATAAAAATGGACACATCACTGCTTCATATTCGTGCAGAAGAGAGTTACATGTTAGTAGCCAAGAATCAGATCATTTCTTTGCAAGGAAGAGGTGGGAATGAGTAGTTTTTACCATGGGTTTTATGGGAAGAGCTTTGCCATGGTACGTGGTAAACTTAAAAAAACTCCTTAGGCTTTTCCTTCTTTTGCCATAGTAAATGCTGCAAGTTACAGACCCCAGCAACCACTTTTTGTACTACTGCTTCCACACACTGAAAGGGCACATTCAGAGATGCTGCAGCAACCAGCTGTGGTCAACCCATACTTGACTTTGTGACCCTTTCTAAGGCTGCTTTCAAAGGCTGGATGGTTTCCAGGAGGATCATACCAACCCAGGCATTGGAAGCGGGGGAAGGAGAGAAGAAATCTTAGGGTTTCCTTGCTTCCTGTTTAGCTCACACTAACTCATTTTACAAAACACTTGAGGCAGTGTACCTGGAAAGACCCCTGTGGAGAACAGAGCTGGAGGTAACCCTGCTCTGACTGGCTGGTGGCTGTGGCAATCCCACTTCAGCAGGTGCCACTGGATAGTGCTATACAGAGGGGAGCAGAAATAGTTGGGTTTGCTGCTAAGCTGAGCCTCAGCAGCTTTTGTTTTCAAACTTCATCTTTTTGACATGCAGAGCAATGTGCATGGAGTCCGTGGGCATCTGCGGGGCTTTGGCAGAGAGTCCTGCATCTTGCCCCACATCCTTAGCTGTGGGCAGCCTTGGGGGAAACCTGAAAGCACAAAAGAGTACAGCTGGCAGCAAAACATCAACAGGAGCACCCGGCAGGCACTGAAAACCAAGGATGGAAGAAGTTCATTTGAGAATGTCCTGGCAGACCCCCTGCTCCACCAGTGCCAGTTTAGGTAGTACTAGGAGCTTAGATCCCATTCCAGTAACTTCCTCTTCTCCAGGGCCAAAGGATAAGAGGGGGAGGAGGGAGGTGGCACCCAGGCCAGGGTAAAGAAAGAATGGCTGGATCATCCCTCTTCTTGAGGATCACAGCCCCAAGCAAGACTTCTTCAGGCTCCAAAGTGGGCAGCAGTTCACAGTCAGGGGTCATCCCTACACCTGGTCTAAAGCTCCTCAGGATCCCTTGCCTAGTCCTCTTTCCATGGCCTGTTGGGTTTTTCTTTCATGCTGTTTAACCATTACAGACCTCAGCATTCAGTTTTTCCCTGCTTTAATCTTTCAACCAAACCAGTCTTCCTTCCAGCCTGTGGGGATGAGGTAGAGGAAACTCCAAGAGATCCTGATCCTGGTTTGCAGGAGACAGTCTTTGGTTTTACAGCTTAAGAAAGCAGGTTACTTCCAGTACAGTGATGCAGCAGAGTTCAAACAGCCAGCATTTGTAGATCTCCTCACATGGATAAAGTAATAAAACATCAAATTAATTTACCTAGAAATAGGACAGCAATCACAAGCTAAAGTTCACCACAATGATTTGCATTACAGTAACAAACACAAAGCTTAATCATAGCTGTACATCTCTATTTCCCTTCAGAAAATACTATGCCCTCTGCTCATCATAGATAGCTTATAACTGATCATGCATGTAACTAATGCTGGTTTTCCTCTAGCAATTAAATCCCAGGTAAATCCCACGTGCTCAGCTCAGCAGTTCAGGTTTCGTCTCATGGAGTAACCATGGCACAAAGAACATCATGCCAGATTTCCCCAGGGGCAAATGGGCACAGCTACTTTCCAGTCAGTGGAGCAACATCAGGTTGCTCCTGCAAAAAGCATGACCTCTTAGGGAAATTTAACTAACCCAGGAATTAGAAAAACATTTCTGTAAAAATTAGCTGGTGTACACAGTAGTACCTGGCTGAGGGGATAAGAGCATTCCTCTCTCACTACCTAAAAACTCCTTCACTGAATTCATTAATCATTCTTATCAGCACCCCTTTTGTTCCTGGGTATAAGAGTACTTGAACCAAAAGTTTTTCAAGTCCAAATCCACTCCAAGTGATGAGTATCTTTGAGGTCATAAATTAATGCAAGCAATTGTTATGTTACCCACATGAAAGTCTTCAGTGGAAGAGCAGTGACCCCAAGAGAGAGTGAGATTTCACTAAAGATAACTTTTGTCTGACTGCTCTGCAACCTCCTAGCCAGGTAAATATCTTATAAACAGGTGATTTTGTAGCAGATAGAGAAGAACTGGCATTTTTTTGTTACAAAGAGGCTGGTGCTTGAAAACTGGACTAAGACGTCTTTATTTTGCTTTATAACTTCCTAATGTTGGTCCACAGAGAAGCCATTTTATGAAAAACCAAATAGGGAGCATTCTGGTATCTTTGAGTACATTTCTGTTTTCCTTCTGTCTGTAATTATCATATATGTTTTGATATTTATTATTACAAGTGTTTGCACAGTCACTTGTAGACTATTTTGAGAAAGCAATCCATTATTGAGCACATATGTCCCATGCCCAAGCTTCCAGGAGATGCTGAGGTGGGATTCCTTGATGTCAGTTACAAAACAGAGGATGTATGTATCTGTATACCTCTATGTGTACATATGTGCTTATGCTCAGAGCTGTGACTCTGGAGGGAAAAAGTACTGGCTGCTGTAAAGCAGCTCCATGGTTTTGTTTACACTTGGAGTGCCCCTGGCTGAGGGTGCAAGACAGCCACGCCTACCACTACTGCTCACGAAAGCAAGTGGCAAGGAAATTTCTATTATGGCATCATAAAACCAAATGGTGAAGAAAAATCAGGCTAAGTTCATCCCAAGCTGCATTTTATTGGAATGTCTTCTGTGTGGGACAGGGAACTGAAATATAAGGGGTTTTATCCTCATTTGGGTATTCATTGTTGTTTTACTGGAATTTATTTATTTCACTGGCATACATAGGTATGAGTATGCATATATAAAAGCTATATAATGAGAACCAACTGGATTCAACATATTTCAGCTAATTACTTATTAAAACAGTCCGGGAAAGGAGTAGTTTATATATTGGTTAGGAAAAAAAAAATCAAGTATAAAAAAAATTACAAGTTCAAGACTTACCCTTACCTACTTTAAAACATTAAAAACCTCACAGTAATTGCTAAAGAGTACAGATAGGACAGAAAAGTTAAACTTTTGTATGCAAAATTATTTACGTGGAGAAACTATGTGCATGCTCTAAAGTAAAAATACTGATGGAGGAGGAACAGTTATACTTTTAGAAAGATTAACTGAAACTTGGGCCTTAAGGTCAGCTTTGAATGTGCCAATGGAATCAGATACTTCTTAGCAAATCCTAAAAGCAGGCAAAAAAGTGTCAGCTACATGTTTGAATTTACTTTCCAGGGATAAATTTCTGACTCAGATCTTCCCATTCCACTGGCAAGTTGAGACGATGGTAACCAGCATGCATAGTTAACATAGTTTTGCATTGATACAACACATCCTACAAGCATGGCCACACAAACTTGATTGCCTTTGCACAGTAACACGTTCCTCAGCAAATTATGTAGAGATCTAGCATGGAAATTTGACATAATTTTCTTGAAAAAACTAGAATAAAATATTTACATTTTGTTCAGGTGAGGGAATTAATATTGTTTTGGATAAATCTTAAGGGTATTTTAGACTTCTATTTAAATACATAAATGCCTGGATTTACTTCTCCAGCACTTGCCATCTCCTTGGCAGAAAACATTGAGACATGTAGTTTCCTAAAATCTGGTTCATTCCTATTATTATTTGCAGCGTATATTCCTTACCTACCCCAAATCAAAACTGACCTTTGCAAAGACTGCTGTCCGCACATCTCATCTGCGGGAGACAGAAGAGTAGAAACTCCTGCAATTAAAGGAGGTTTTGATTTACAACCCTGGAAGAGACTAGGTCTGGCTTAATTGACAGAGGTTTATAGATCTTAAGCAAAAGGATCACAAGCCTGTGTTCCTATAGTTACAAGTAAATGGGTGCTGGTGGAGGGTTTTCAATACAATAATGTGATTTTATATAGTTTAAGTTAAGAATTTAGATGATATAATAGAGACATCTGTGTGTACGTGACATGAGGAGTTATTGGTCAAGACGCAGCTGCATTGCAGTGAGAAGTGCCACAGGTGGTAGGTTAAAAAGTCAAAACAAAGTGTCGTTTTAAGTGTCTATTGGATTAGAAAGTTATAAATGACAATGTAACTCTAAATCTTGGGACTATCCACCATTACTTGGAGGTATTGTAAAATCTGCTTCGAGACTGATGCGTTTTGTTATCGTAAACAATAAATCCTGAGTAATTAGATAGTCCCGTCTCTTAACTGAATAATCCGACGGGAGACCCGAGGATTCGGGATGCGATACTCATCCTGCTGCACTGCCCAGTCACAGCATCCACCACCCTCTGCAGGGTAAAACAAGACAAGTCTCAGAGCTATGAGAGGATTGGAAACTTCCTTGTGTCCAGCACCATGCCTAGGTATTTCTACAGCAAAAGGGTGCATATGCATGTTCCCACATGGGACAATGCTGAGCAGTTTTCTCTCCTAGTCCGAGGCTGAGGGAGCTATCTCGCAGCAGGCTTTAATCATGGAAATCCATGGGCACAATCTCACAGGAGGTTCCAAGATGATCTGCTGTAGAAACGAAGTAAGGGCTATCCCAGGAGTACTTTGCCCTGAACAAGCAGAAATCTAATGCATGCCTGGCATCCAAGGTGCCAAAGACATTCCAGCCATAGCTCTCTAAATCTTAAGGGTATTTTAGACTTCTATTTAAATACATAAATGCCTGGATTTACTTCTCCAGCACTTGCCATCTCCTTGGCAGAAAACATTGAGACATGTAGTTTCCTAAAATCTGGTTCATTCCTATTATTATTTGCAGCGTATATTCCTTACCTACCCCAAATCAAAACTGACCTTTGCAAAGACTGCTGTCCGCACATCTCATCTGCGGGAGACAGAAGAGTAGAAACTCCTGCAATTAAAGGAGGTTTTGATTTACAACCCTGGAAGAGACTAGGTCTGGCTTAATTGACAGAGGTTTATAGATCTTAAGCAAAAGGATCACAAGCCTGTGTTCCTATAGTTACAAGTAAATGGGTGCTGGTGGAGGGTTTTCAATACAATAATGTGATTTTATATAGTTTAAGTTAAGAATTTAGATGATATAATAGAGACATCTGTGTGTACGTGACATGAGGAGTTATTGGTCAAGACGCAGCTGCATTGCAGTGAGAAGTGCCACAGGTGGTAGGTTAAAAAGTCAAAACAAAGTGTCGTTTTAAGTGTCTATTGGATTAGAAAGTTATAAATGACAATGTAACTCTAAATCTTGGGACTATCCACCATTACTTGGAGGTATTGTAAAATCTGCTTCGAGACTGATGTGTTTTGTTATCGTAAACAATAAATCCTGAGTAATTAGATAGTCCCGTCTCTTAACTGAATAATCCGACGGGAGACCCGAGGATTCGGGATGCGATACTCATCCTGCTGCACTGCCCAGTCACAGCATCCACCACCCTCTGCGGGGTAAAACAAGACAAGTCTCAGAGCTATGAGAGGATTGGAAACTTCCTTGTGTCCAGCACCATGCCTAGGTATTTCTACAGCAAAAGGGTGCATATGCATGTTCCCACATGGGACAATGCTGAGCAGTTTTCTCTCCTAGTCCGAGGCTGAGGGAGCTATCTCGCAGCAGGCTTTAATCATGGAAATCCATGGGCACAATCTCACAGGAGGTTCCAAGATGATCTGCTGTAGAAACGAAGTAAGGGCTATCCCAGGAGTACTTTGCCCTGAACAAGCAGAAATCTAATGCATGCCTGGCATCCAAGGTGCCAAAGACATTCCAGCCATAGATCTCTGGGGCCCAGGAAAGGTAGGGACCAGTTAGTTCCCTGACTAAATGCAGAAATGCTAGTTCATTCTAGAGAAAATCTGCAGAACTTTTTGAGAAAAAAAAGCATCAAGAAATACAATACCATACGGACATCAAAGAGAAGGTCCCAGTGCCCTCTGGAAGCCACCACCTATGTGCACGGGCAAGCAAGCAAGCAGGAGGGCCAGTGCCTGAGCGTGAAGGGAGCCTTCAAACAATCGTATTGAAAAGCAGTGAGCTCGCTCCTCTTGAGCCCCTTCTGGCAGCAAGGGGAAGGGCAGCGAGTCACATGCTGCATGGATGACATTCTTGCCAGTAGAGAGATTGCTGGTATCCAAAAGCAGAGCAGAACAGCTGGGCTAAGTTTTGACCAGTTTGAGTAAGTCAGGATGAGTCTACGTTATTTGAAGTCAGCTCTGTGGTTTTTTACCAGCAGACAGGTGTAGCCCAGCAGACATGCTAGCCCTTAAATTTAGCAGGATTAAATAGGTTCTAGGTGGCATTTAACACTTCTACTAGGTTTCTTAATCTCTAGGGTTTACTCCAGCAGAAACCTCAAAGCAAATGGAACTACTTTTACCCTAATCTAATCCTATCAGACTACAGTACCCAGAACCATCCCTGCAGAGAGTTCTAAAGACCCTACTCTCTGAAATTATTTTACTCATTATATAAACTTATTTTCTGGACTTTGTTTAAGCACAATGATTAATCGGGATATACAACTATTTTTTATTGACAACACAACTCACTTTACAGCTACTCAACAACCGTATTCCTGGTAAGAAGTGTTATAATCATGAATGGTTTTACAACCCAGAGTGGCAGGGCAATGGGACAAAGCTACTGGGCCTCAGTAGCCCATCAAGCCAAGTGTCTGTCAGGGCACACCTGATACACTGAAAGCTGAGAGATGCAGAGCACTCTGCATGGTCATCCTGAATCTGAGAGAGCTGAGCACAGTCACAAGTCCTGCACAGTTCCCTATCCTCGACTTCAGTTAACCAGGTAGCATGCCTAAATCCTTGGAATACAGCAGAGATTGCTCCTCTTAGCCCTAAAAGTCTCTTGTCAAAACCATCCCTGGAGGAGGACTGGGAAGGTACTTTGGTGTAAGATATCCATGTTCGCTGTTGCTCTCCTTTAGCCTAACTTCTTCCCTGAAAAGGCGTGAAGGAGCAGGAGCTCACTGTTTTTAGAAAATGAAGCAGCAGAGGAAGTTTAAAAAATGAGGTGGGTTTTTTTTCTTCTTCCCATTTTAGACACCTCAAACCTGAAGGAGGGTCCTAGCAGAAGTATTCTTACTCCCAGGGACTTCTAATCTCCCAGGTGAAGGCAGAGAAGGCATGAAGAGCAACAGCTTGTTCATTAGGACATGCAAAAAGGAAGCCAGTAGAATCTCAAACTCCTCTGTAAATCAAAAATCTGAGACTACTGTAAAAATGAATCTGAAATTAAAATCTTCCTTTTAAACCTTCACTTTTCCTTAACTTCTTATAACTAGAGTTTAGCAGTTGGAAGCAATGAAGAAGGAATACAGTATTTTCTCCACTCCAGACTTCACTCTAGGCCAGATCAGAGATGATGAGAAATGTTCTCCTCCCAAGCACTGAGATGGGACAAGCTCTTCCCCTCTCATGCACCAAGCAGAATAAAAGGGGAGGAAATGATAGTGCTAGGGCTAGGTCTCCAGCTCAGTAGCAGTTTGAACATGTTCATCTCAATCTTTTTTCCCCGAAAGCGATTTTTTAAACTAGTCTATAAGTAGCTTCTGTTTCCTTTGATACTTAATTAGTTCCAATTAAAATAGACTATATTTATGTAGCGTACATTGAAGTGTGAATGGTGCTCATCAAAACACAGTGAATAATAAAAAAATTGCAATTGCACTGAAATATATGTGAATATATCTCCTTAAGACTTCCAAAGGGATTTGGGTTATGAATCACAAACATTCCCCTCAGCATTAGAACCTTATGAGTCAGAAAGATAGTCATCATTAATCACTTCTTGAGCATTTTTAACAAGGTGGCTCCTGCTTGCTGCATGTTTTCATTCACATCAGTCATTTACATAGCATAAAAGGTGTGCCTAGCACTTTAGAGACAATTAACACCAAAATATTTGCTTTGTAGTGTTTACAGCTATAGTAAGATCATACAAAACAAGGAAAGATTCCCTTTGCAAATGAAAGAACAGGAATTGCAACTATGGCAAGCTTTTTCCATGGTGTGGGATATGCCTGCATTTCTGTATTTCTGTATTATTATTTTTACTATTCACAGTTTTAAGTAGGAACATATTTACTCCATTCCCTTAAGACTGTAACATTATTGTAACCATGAAAGTATTTTATGCCCTCCCCTTTCTCAAAGACTCTTTGACTGTTTTGGGGGTGGGGGAAGGCACCCAGTTCTCCATCGAACACTTACACTACTTGCATCAACATGTCCTTTAAGAAGCAGTAACAGAGGTGCCAGCATTGCTGCAACCTGAGTGGCTACTTAAAAGAAAAAAATATCTGGAAAAGAAATGCATTTTCCACTCTTGGAAAAAAAAAAGAGAGAGAGAGAGAAAGATAAGATACCTATTCCATGACTGCCACTTAGTTCAGTACATTTAAGCAAAGAATAAGGAAGGTTTCATTTCTTCTTCCTGGCACAGTTAGTCAGTCATCTTCTTATCCCCACCTATACATTGCAAAAACCCCTCATAATTCAGCTACCTCTGCACTCCATGGAAAAACAGTATATCCTCACATGTATTTTTTCAGGACTTTACTCATGCTTTCCTTCAAGTTTCACAGATGTTATTTTGAACTTCAGTGCCATAGATGGATGCATCAGTCCACAAGTGAGATCAGAATTATGAAACAACTGTGAAAGCAATGCAGTTAAGGACAGTTCCAGAAGTACTCTGTCACAAGCAGTTTATTAGAACTTCACTTTGACAATAAATAAGGTATTTCCCAAGCAATCAAAATGTAATTATTTAGAAAGTTAAACAAAGCAAATTTTCACAATGCAATTTTTATATATACATAATTTACTGTACTTTAAACACCAGTTCGTCCAGAGCTGTACAACAGTAGGATGTCTATTTTTTAAATTCACACAGCAGGAGACTATCAAGACATGTCTTTAATCTGGAAACTGTGTGTGCAAAAATAACCCCAAACCCCATCAGCTCCAGGTTGGATAGTCCAACAGGTATGAATGAATCTCTGTTCATTAGACTAGCTGCTGAATTCAAAATTAGATGTATGGCTTACCCAGGAGAAATAGTGCCTTTTGAGAGTTATGGTTTTAAAGGATTAGTAAGCTGCTCAATTGCAACAGTACGATGCAACCATTTGTCATTTACGGTGCTACTGCACAACCTGCTCTGTCTTCAACACAAGTGGCACAGGACAAACTTCTGTAAAAAATGATAATTTTCAATGTTGTAAATCTCTAATAGTAAATACAAACCTTGCACTTGAACTGTTAACTGTGAAAACATCTTTCAGTTTTGGTCAAATGAATTAGCATTTCTTCACTTAAATACTCAAGACATTTAATATGCCTCAATAATACTTTTAAGAGTTTGACATTCAAAATTAACTTCAAAAGAATGTTCCCATTAAATAAAGCACCAAGCTTTCCCCACATGTTTATCCCTTAAAGAAGTCTATGAAACACTAGCTTTTTTTTTTAACATTAGTTCTGCTAAGAGTTGTAATTTCAAAATAAAATTTAATTCTTATGGTTTAATCAAAGCCATGTTTCCAAAGTGAGCTTTACATATTCTGTGCAACATCCCATTTTCTTTAAGTGCAGAGGTACAGGTCTCCAAGTTATGCAGCTGCAATTGAGTTGTCATCTGCTTGACGACCCTGAGGCTTTAAGAAAATAAAGACAGAGAATTAAAAAAAAAAAAAACAAAACCAAAACAAGCCACCCAAACAAACTCCCCTCAAAAAAACCAAACCAAATATCCCACACCTAAACAGAAAAGACAGACTACTAGGAAACTAACTCTGCAACACACTGTGTTGTCAGTGTAGCTCTGGTACCCAAGTATAGCATTAAGCTTATCCTACTTCTAAAGGTTTCAAGTAGTGGCACAAAGGACATCAAACTGGAATTTCAGTTTGGCCCAGTGAGTACTTGGTAGAGGCCTCAGCTCCTCAACTGCCCTGTTAAATGCCTTCTCCATACACATCTGCACAGCACAGCACAAGGCCTGGCTGATCAGAGCTCTGAGCATTACTGCAGCATAGAAAGCTGTTAATTATCAATGTGTAAAACAGGAATGAGACTGACAGTTTCTTGGAGGAATTGAAGCAACATCACTAGAGATAGGAGAGAGCAAGGAAGAAGTTTTAAAGAAGAAAAGGCATCCTTACAATAAGGTTTTCTGAGGTTCTGACAATTCCAAAGCAAAAGCAAAGAATTCTGAAGCTTGAAAGTCCACAGGAGTTTTGTGAACACCACACTTTTGAGGAAAAATTCCTCTTCTATTTACTTAGGAGGACATCTTGACAACCAATCTAGAAGAGCCAG
Organism: Corvus brachyrhynchos; assembly: GCF_000691975.1. Classification (NCBI taxonomy): domain Eukaryota; kingdom Metazoa; phylum Chordata; class Aves; order Passeriformes; family Corvidae; genus Corvus; species Corvus brachyrhynchos. Next base: position 13,000,479 of record NW_008240046.1, read on the forward strand.
TGACTGACAGCATACTCAAAAAGTAAGTTCTGCCTATCTCTTTTGCTTAAAACAAAATTGAAATAATGCCATGCCCATTTCCTAGAAACATGATTACAGATGTCTGAACAAGTTCCTCTCAAATCATATAAACAAGTCTTTGGGCTCCTTGCTTGTTAAAAGTCTGAATAAAAAATGAACAAAATATTCTGGAGAGAGCAGCAGTGGAATGAGAAAGCACTGTTTTGGGCATATGGATTTAAATGATTCTTAAAAAGTCAAAAGACCTGTTTTTCATGGCATGATTAACTGTCTTCAGAGTTATACCACTTATGAAAAAAAAAAATCTAGACTGATTCACTGACAGAACGTGTTTTTAGAAGTTATTTAGGGAGGTGTGGGATGCTACAGTGTCTCTGAACTTAGTCATATGGGTTGCTCAAACACTTCTTTTTTCAGAAGTGCAACAAATTATGGTATTAAAAGTATTTGATTATATTTAGCTCACTCTGCTATGCTCAAAATAGACGCAACCTTAAAACTCATTTTACAGAGTGAGACATGGAACAGAACAACAGGGACAGGACAAGCACATTCAGCTCATTCATTTAGTGGTAACCAAATACATGCTGCACTGAAAGAGACTTCCTAAAGATTTTGGCTGACAACACCAATGCACAACACAAGATTGTTCAAAGCAAGTAACCCTGTTACAAGCTGGACATATTAGTCTGCTTAGAGACACTCAGCTTTGAACAGAGCTGGGGCGGTTGTCCCCAGAATCTGAGCATTTAAACACAAGTCACTCCTCACAGCCTTACCTTTACAAAAATGTGTGTCGGTATGAAACGTCTGAGCAACTGATTGGTGAAGTTTGGGAACCGCATCAGGTTAACATGAAGAGAAGGTAACTGCTGATACCCAGCCATCAGAGGATAGAAGTTATATAACATTTCCTGCTGCGTGCCAGGAAGGATTCTTAGTCGGATCTTAAAAAAAGGAAGCCACAACCGTAAGTAAGTTCTGTATCTAAAAGCCCTGTTCACTTTCTATTTATACACTGGTTACTTTCTGAAGCTGGAAAGAATGCAGCTAATTTCTGATTCTAGTTAAACCATTGCTTCTACACTGAAACACCACATTACCCATACACGACATAACAAACAGCTCCAAGTCAGGCTTCCATCTAGGCCTTTTAAAAATGGAGTCTGCATCCATATATTCTTCCAGACAGAATTTACCATACTTTAAACATCTAAATACAATGAGTTTGTCCTCTCTGTACACCTGCATAAGTCTAATCAATGTATTCTTCACTACCAGATAAACCAGCAGGATCAGTGGATGTGACAATTCTGTACCTGTTTAAGGCCAGAGAACATGAAGGCATCACTGGGTTCCACGGACACCTCCACATCCTGGACTAAATTCGTCTTATTTTGCAGGTGATACCTGACAGGTAAGGACTCTCGGACTCGACCAAATGATGGCAGATCTTTGGAAAGAAAATAAGTAATCTCAAATACAAAATGCATTTTCAAGTTCCACTCAAAAAAAAAAAAAAGTCTATTGAAAAAAACAGTGAAAAATTAAGGAAAAAAGATACAAGAACTAGGCATCTAAAGCATTTCTGACAATTTTTTTTTAGAAACAGATTAAATAACAGAACGCAATTTCATTACAGTTTTTCAGTACCACTTCTTCAACATCTAGCTACAAACCTCCCAGCTGCCCTAAGACTGCCCAATGGTACTAACTACGAAGTCACTTTGGTTGCTGCTAACTATTTTCAGCTTACTAGAATCTAATCAGATACTGTCAGGAAGCTCCTTCAAAGTGTAGCAGGATAGGATAGTGGAAGAATCTCAGTACAAATAAAACCAAGCCAAGGAAAGCTTTGGAATTATGTGTGTTTGGTGGGCATTTCGATCCCCCCTGTTCTAGTGCAGGTGAAGTGCTAGAAGAGAAACAATTCACCTGCCAACAAACATCTCCAACTCTCCAGTCTGTTTCTTCCTGGGATGCACCCAGCATGTGGGTGGATGGAACAATTGTTGCCATAGGCATCTAGAGAAACCTGCTGGGAAGGCAGCATCAACAGAGGTAACTCCAGCTGCTGTGCTGCCACGTAACACAGGCTGAGTATTATGTCAGCTCCACTGACAGCTTTTAGGAGAACACATTTGTGTAACTACCTACCTCCTCTTCCCTTCAAGTGGGGAAAGAAGAGCAAGCCTTGAGGCAGTCTAAGTGATGGTATGCTTTCTTTCTCTAGCTCCATAATATTCAGCACCACTTTTCTGTATTTCGCTACGGTAAATGGAAGCTCTGGGGTCCGTAAAAATTTTGGCAGTCCTAAAAATTCTAATTGGGAAATGTATGCTGCCAAATTAATATTACCTGCATTAACATGGAGGGGAATGCTCTCTACAATCACATGTGGTAGAGTGATGACTGTGTTTACAACAGGTACACTTTCCACAGGTGAACTTCTGCAGGAAAAAGTCAAATGCAGACCATGTTGAATATTATACTGTATAAAGTATCAAGTATACAAACTAAGAAGTAATTAGTAGGTCCAAAGTCTAGACAGTGCTTGTTACAGGAAAACACAAAACTGTTTTTTTGGTTTTTTGCACTCCTCCCCACTCGCAAAAAACCCCACAACCAACAACTCACTCTCATGCCTAAAAAAAAACCAGCTTACTTCCTCTCCTTATCAAGGCCAAGAGATGCTTACCTCTTCCAGGAAATTACATAACATCCAGTTGCCACTCCACTAGCATTAGTAACTGGAGGACATCGAAGGCAAAAGCACTCACTGGCACTCTCACCTGTCTGTAAAACAACTATCAGCAAGATTTTGTTTAAAATAAAAGCATAATAACAGCCTAAGCCACCAAGTCTAGAAATGCAATATGACACAAACACAAGTGTTCAGCCAGAGAGGCCTTTGAAGATCTTTGCAAAGTATATCAACATAATGTATAAATCCAATAGATTGTGAAGTATTCCAATACATGAAAGGGTAACACATACAAATATATGTCACTTTACTTTCTGAACGGCATCATAATGTACACATAGAATGAGTCATTGCAAATTTAGAGCTCATAAACACACACAAAAAGCAAAATAATGCCAATTCAAATTCTACACTTCTACAGCAAATTCCAAGACATCAGCATAAGATGTTTCTGATGCTTGAAACTTAAAATGAACATGGACACATTCCCTCTCCCTCTCAAATGGATGAGAGCTGGGGAAGAGAAGGAACACAAGAAAAACCTACTGGCTTTTCAGGGAAACTGAGTTTTCACTTTTTCTTCTTTTCTTTTTGCTCCACTCAAATGAACTAAAAAAAAAAAGTACCCTTTCACGTAGAGAGTGATTTTAAAAGAGTGCTAAGAAAATAGGTTCCAGTCTTTCAAAATTTATCATTCATATTAAAAAAAAAAAAACCACATTGACCAAAAGATGGACAGCTGAATGGTCAATACCTACAGGGTTCACATGTCCTGGCACTTAGCTCTTTAGGAGCATCAATCAGAAGCCATGAAGCACAAGCTGAAGATGAAATATCAGAGTTTGAAGACTAAAGAACCTGGGAAAGAATTGCTTTTTTCCAGGCAACCCTTGAATCTACAGAGGAACAAGAGCCTTGCAAGTCCTTGATTACACAAGTGGACAGCTGCCCCACAGTCAGGCAGCCACCCAGAATACCTCATTGGATCCAAAGTTTTGATAGAACACATAATTCACATCTCTGAGCCCACAAATGCAAAGACAATGTTTCATTGGAACATTTTGGATCAGCTCTACTATTAAGTATTCCATTTATTTAACTTTAAAGCTAACACACTTCTTTAATGGATGCAGTTTTAATGGCTGAGATCTTCAAGATAAATTTTTAAAATTTAAGTAATAAGTTACTAAACTGTGGTAATATTAAAAGAAAGATGCTTACTACTGATTGTTCTTTATAACCTACCCTTCACATTTTTCAGTTTTGTGACTGCAATCATGGACATGGATCACTGGCCTTTGCATACTGCCTCTCTCTCATGGTAAAGTGTTTGCATTACAGAAGGTATATATATAGCCCAGAAACATTGGAAATATTGAGTATCTTTTCATGTGGATATCTAAGAAGTTGCATTTCAAAAGTACTTCAGGTGCTTTCCGTTATGTTTGTTACATTTAGACTTTTGTTTACCAACCATCATTCAAGTCTATTTAGTTGACCTAGTGAAGCAGAACTACATTTTAAAGCATGCTGCTGTCCAAGTTGTATTCTGGCAAGCAACTAAAGTATTAAGCAGCTGTCTTCTATTTACAGTTCAATAAACAAACACTATTTAAAATGTTCCCCTTTATTACTCCCAATTTATACAAAAAGTATCCTACTGATAGAGAACACACTCTAAGAAAACTTACCATTCTCCACGTAAGATTCCAGTTGATCTACTGGGGTCATGGAAGCTGACAGCTGTAACTGGCTTGTTACAATAGTGAGAGGCCAAGGAGAGGCACTCAGGATGTCCGTCATCAGTAAAAATGGTATATCTGCAAATACTCTGTCCAAGTGCTCCAGCTGTCAAGACACACACACAGGCTCTGACTATTTCTAACTAAACAGAGTGTGACTCCAAAGTGCTGTGATTCCAAAACATGAACAACTTTTCAAACACGTACCTTTGTGGAGACAAATTTGACAGCAACATCAAAAGGAAATACTGTGTCTATGGTTACAGTTTCATCCTGTAGAGGTAACAAAAGGGATGGCAAGAAGAGAGGAAAAAAAGTTATATTCAGCTTAAGACCATGCTCTTGATGTCAAAGATTACTAATGTAAAGTTACTTTTAACCATTATTTTAACCAAATCCTCCCCAGGGAAGGACATATTTTTAAAGATATTTACAGACTGATACAGAAAACTTTTCTTTTGCTAATAATTATGGAACTGCTCATGCTAATAAGGGCTGCCATACTGCTGATTTAGTATTTATTCTATCTTCGGGCAAGGTTTTTAAGATACTAGAAATTACAGATTTTAGAGTATCTCTTGTGTTTCACAAATTCATCTGCATAAAATGCAAATGGTTCATCTTTAAAACCTACCCGGTGACACCTGCAGAGGATTTCCTTCCCCTCAACAACAGTGTTGATTAAGTAAGAAATGTAAAACAGAAACATTCTTGCACCAACTGTTCCACAACGGATGTATATTGGTTTTTCCAGCTGCAAAATAAAGGAGACTGTATGAGCTATATCTAAACTACGTTAATTAGGCCTAGAGCTGTCCAAAAGTTGTTAATCATCTGACTTGGTCCAACAGGACAACAGCTGACTGGGCATTATTTTGACAATAATGAATCTCCTACAATGTATGATCTGGATCATGCAGTGAATGATTTTAACCATAGCAGCACAACTCCAGCTGCTTCACTGGATTTGCTTGCTCCAGATGCTTGTCTGTTACTTAACAGTACAAAAAAAGAACCATAATTGTGTAATATATGACATAAGCGACTTCTAATTTACTAGTCAGAACTTCAGATTAGTGCAAAGCCTGCATATTTGATCCTCTACCATCTTGAATCACACTTGCTGACTATTATCTACTGTCCATTTAGCAGTGCATTTCATCAGCAGTTGAAATTAGCCTCCTTATTTCATATCTCCCAGCTGTATTATCAATCCCAGAACATATCTTATTCTCCAATTTAGTCCTAAAGTTGATCTCATTAAAGGAATACTAAACTACATGTAAACAGTAGGTAAAATATGCCGTAAGTATTTAATTTATTCATTCAGAAATCCAAAAGTAAACTGAAGTCTATCAAAGAGAGTCTTTTATTAGTTGGTCCCTGTTTTCTTAAGTATGATATAGAAGTAAGGTTTTAAGCCTTGACCTTTTCCCCTGGTTGCAAGTCTCCTACAGGGATATCAGGAAGCAGTGCAGGAAAAGAGTCATCACATGTGTCTGTTCCGTGAAGAGTCACCTGAGTTTTCTGAGTCAGGTTGGCATCTTGCCCTAGGATTAAAAACAGTGTTCATATCCACACAGGCTTACATCACTAAAGCATGAAAACAATAACTAAAAAGAATAAACAATCTCAAAAAGCAATGCGTGAGGAATTAACACAGTTCATTTCATTGAGAGAATCTTTCAAAAGTGCCAGCAGAAGATAAAAAATTTTAAGGTGTTGTCAAATCTAAGTTGAACCGTTTACACCCTTGCAAGTTTATTGTTTCATCTCTTTGGGCCAGGAAAAAAAATCTCAAAAATCAGACATCATATCTAGATGTTCCCTACCATCTATGCAATGCAACAGGATTATGTGATCAAGTTTTTCTTGGTACTCTATAATGAAGTAGAAAGGAAGTTTCACTGTTCCACGATTCTTTTGTTTTCAAGAGCACGGTTTAATGATTTCACATATTTTTAAAACTTTTCTTTCAAGTCAGTGTTGAACATACATAAAAAGAAATGTATACATGTTAAATGACACCATTCTTCGGTCAGAGCTCAACTAGAATAATGGCATTACTGCAATTACATGGGATAATTTTCAAAGCAAAACAAGCCACACCTTGCCAAAGAGTTGCAACTGTGGAAAATACATCACCCTCCCTATAACTGAAATGTCAGATTTCAATTGTTCTTGTAATGCAATCAGCAAGCCCACAATGACCTTGCATATCCCATGGTAAAGAGTTAAGATTGAGGAAGGAAAAAAAAAACTAAGGAAAACAAAGACTGTCTATTAAACACTGCTTAAGGAGCCAAGTCCAAACATCCAATTAAACAAGTTTCAAGAACTGACTTTAATGAACCATACAACTGTATAGAAATGTGGTTCTACTTCAGAATATACAGAACATATAGCATCCTATATGCTAGTGGCTTAAAAATATTTTTATCTTTTAGAACAATTGCTACAAAGAGGTGTACTGAGTATAACATTTGGGCTTCACATGCTGGAAACAGTCAGCAGTATCTACATACAGATAGCTAGGACTTAGACATACAATATCTGCATTTTTTTCCTTTGCAGTCTAAGAAATACTGCCTCAGTGCTCCATTGCTCCCCAAATTTCAAGTGATTTAAAAACCAAACCATGTTGTCCAGGGCAGGGAAAAAAAAAAAGCAGGGTGGGTGAGAGAAAACCCACTAAGTCTATAATTAAAAAACATTTATCTAGCAGTGTCTAGTGCTTTCAGCTCAGCAAGAAAATTATCTCTCTTTGGGTAAAAAAAAATTCAGTTACAAGCAAATTGAATAAAAAGTTAGAAAGGAATACAAAAGCTTCCACATTTACTTTCAAACTTGAAAAGATTTAGATTCTGAAAATATCCATGTAAGCACCACAGACAACCAGTGGCTAAAATAATCATAACTGAACCAGTTTGTTAGCTGTTGTTCTTACCACTGGTATTTCATCATTCCCAACTTTCATTTTGGTTTGGCTTTTAGTTACTGTGGGAAAACAGTTTACTATATTTCTCTGCATTGCATCCAGAACAAGGAGACAATTATGAGACTGCTGGATTAAAAGAAAATAACCCCAAATACCTGGCTTTAAACCTGCTGTAAGCTTGACATCTTTGGCCACTGTCTCCTCATGTGACTGGACTGTCACAATCAAACAATACATTTCATTTGTCAGGGCAGGGGGTTCATGACGGAGCTGAACAGAAATGTTCGGCACTCTAGAAATAATCCTTTAAGAGAAAAGACTCAGTTATTGTATGTTTCTTAAACAGCATGCTATTAAGCCTAGTTTAAAGGAGGCTAAAACATCCTATTGTTTAAGAGAGTTCCCACAATTGGTGGCCTATTAAACTAAGAGATGTGAGACTCCTGAAAAACAACATGATGGGAACAACTTGATAAAAAAAGACCAGTTTGGAACCCCAGTAATAAGCATGAATGGTTCAGATGTTCTGTAAGGAAAGAAAAAAAGGACCTGCATCAACCACAATCAAATTTCATTCTTTTCATTATTAATAAGTTCAATACAAATTAAGTTTCTTGGGGATTCTTGTGTGATGGCTTTCGTAAGAGAACAGTAACACCTCCTAAATTGCAAAAAATCTGGGAAAAGCCTGCCTGGCAAAGTTAGGTGAGGCGGAGAACTAAACTGTACTTGGTATGCTCAGAGATCAGTGCAAGCTTTTTCTGTGCTTCTAGCTATCTGGAGCCTCAAGAGTCCTAAAGAACTGAATAGTGTCTATCTTATCCCCAGTTAAGCAAAGACATATTAAAAGGCTCGTATGAAGAAGTCCAAACAAGACTTCTATTTTCTTAAGCAGAGTGATCAGGGCTTCACAGGAGACTCACAATGATACATCATATACGTACTTCCAACTTGTTACTCACATAGTGCTTGCCTGAATAGTCAAAGTGTCCCAGTGCACTTCATTATCTGGAAGCTTAGGTCTCCGCTTGAAGGACCGTGCTGCCTGCAAGGCTTCTTGAGATGAGGCAGCATCTCCCCCTCCTCCTCGCCAGTTCAGAATCACACAGCGGCCAGATTCACTCCCCAGGATCAAATCCACAGAAGTGATCTGAGAGACACAAATTTAAACACCAACTGGTGAGTCTTCTGACCACCTATTGTAGGAAGATAGTTTTCCAATGTACACAAACATCATAAATACATGTACCATCAAAAAGCTTCTGACAGCTTGGAGACTGAGGACCTCACCACCCCAGGATTTCATTTAATGAAACAGCAGTGGAAAAGGTATTCATGTTCAGGTGCAAGCAGTGTAATAGGTTGCAATTTCCTACCCTCCCATAGTGCTATACCACCTCTCACTTATTTTTTTTTAAGTATTGCATATATATTTTTTTTTAAAGTTTAAAAAAATTCTTGAAACAATTCTTCAGTTTTTGTGATTTTCTTTGTGTTTTGTCATTGTCAATACTTTCACTCACTCTTGATACTCACTTTCAAGAATTCACACATTCGGAACTGCAGCGACTTTTTAACTGGTGCCAGATTAGAGGCACACTGGAGTTTGAGTTCATGGTATGTAACAGTTAGAAGGGTACAAAACAAATGGACAAACCTCAATCTTCTTTCCTACATCTTCAGTTTTTGCAACAAATTTGAAAGAGAACTTTCTTGTTTTGCCAGGCACTAAGCACATTGTTCCTTGTGATGACTGTTCTAGAATATCACTTTTCTGATAGGCTTCTTCTACAACACAGTATTGGTTGTAATCCTACAATGGAGGAGTGGTGAAAAAAGTTGATACATTCAGACTGAAGACATCTTTAGAGAGTAATGGCAATATAGCAAATATTAAGGCTCTGTGTTACTGGATCAAATTTTATGGGTTCTTCCTACTTTTCACAATACCAAAGTTAGACCAGCAAGTAATTACAGTGCAATTCTCTGACACAAGATATCCTTTATACTAATGTAACTTCATGAATCTCAAGAAATAAGACATTAAAATGATCCTTCTGAAACTTTAGCAAGCTTCACAGAAAAAAACAGATACAACAGACGAACTGATCAGACCACATTTCAGAGTCTTATTCCAGTATCAATGTACTCATCAAAAGTGATAGATAATACATAAAAAAACCAAATACCTTTCAGCTTAAGTATTAACGTAGTTTTTTGGAAAAAAAATTGATTTTTTTTAATGTTTAAAAACACTAAAATGTTATTCCATTCTTATTATCAGTTTCTATCACTAGGTCAGATATAGTTAGAACATAGGTACCTGATTATTGAAACTGATGCAGAGCTTAGAGAACCTGATAGGATGAGGACAATCAGCTCTCAAGTATACATCAAACTGCACAGGAACATCAACATGAAAACTAGGAGCAAGAAATTTTGCTTTGCACTGTACTGGAATTTAAAAAAGGAAAAAAAAAAAAAAGAAAGAGAAACAAGAAGTAGGTGTTAAACATAAACTATAACATTAAATTCCAGAAGCACACTCCTGAAATAATTGTGGCAAGAATTGGGCTGTGTATACTCTCAGAACTCTCTTTTGCAAGTGGGACAAATTTGGCTACTAACACTGTCACAGAAAGGCACTTTTCAGCACTTGGCTAAAACCTTCGCAGAAGAGAGGAGATGCAGATATCCAGCAGAAAGCAGACAGTCCTGTACACTCGAATGTCACTCATGCCCTCTTTTCAATAGTGAGTATTTGCAAACATTCTGCCCTCTTTCCTCAGAGTCCTACTTCAAAGAACACCAGAATGTCAGAAGTCTTTCAAAAAGCAGAGAATTCCTTAGTAATCCATATCAGGGATAAGAGATCACTGACTTCTCTCATTATTTCTTATCCTGTAGATTTAGACAAGGAACAGAGCAATGCTGGAGCACTGTTGCTGGCTTTAATACACCCTTCGTATTTTCATCCTAATTAGTCATTTTCAAGGTATAACTACATCCAAATTTATCATCTGGTGTAAATTTGCTTTCTTACTTACCAAATGGTATAAAATCTTGGACTTCTATTGTAAAAATATTACTGCCTGCCAAGGAAACACGGTCAGCCCACAATTTCTGTGATGCTTTCACAGCAGCAGTGTCACAATCAGGTTCAGGATCAGGGCTTTCATTCTGTATGCAGGCAAAAGATTACAGAGAACAATAAAAGAAGGGTACCAGACACTGACCACTCTTAGGACTGTTTAAAAGGGAATAGTAGGAGTTCTGCCATTTACCATTAGAACTTTTATGAGATTTTTTTCTATTCGAGATTTCTGATCTTCTTTAAGAGTAGATGCTAATAAACAGAACAAAATAAAGATTACAAGACAGAAGCAAGGGTCTCTACTTTTTTTTTTTTTTAATTTAACAATAAATCTTTCCTTCAGATTGCATCTTTCACATATCACATTCCTGGGAAAAAAATTCTGACATCCGTCTAACCAGTAATGAAGTACATTCCCATTTTAAATGTTTCCTCTTACTTTCGCTAGAACCAAGGGAAATATTTCTTGGTTAGACAACCATTTTGTGATTTATTGGAGCAAAGCCCCAGAAGATAATGCTTATAGCTTCTTATTGTTTATATTTAAAAACAAAAGAAAGCATAGAAAAGTCTGGAACATGCAAAGAGGCCAGCTCAGATACTACTAGAAAAAACAACTACAGATGGTGACAGGAAGAAACAAGGACTCTTTAAAATAAGCATTCTTTTCTTGAAGAAAGATGGCTTTGCACCATTTGTTACTCTTCAATACAAAGCAGAGTAGCCTGGTTAGCTATAAGAAGATGCAAACCCATTTTTACCACACCAGCTGTAATAGTGGTATATTAGCAATTTAGCGCCCAAAAGGATTATTTCTGCCATGTCAAGGAGCAGGCATTACATGGACCAGAGTGCTTGCACTGTTACTGTGGAGCCATCCTATGCCACGTTTTTTCCCTAAAACATCCCACACGCATATTTCATCAGCGGAGTTCTATAAAAAGTCTGGGAGAAGCATATTTGGGACATTAAAGTCCAGAAAAATCATGTTAGCCTTGTTATTAGAAAAAAAATGCTTTTCTCTTTTAGCTATACTACAGTTCTTTCCCATCCCAAAGTTCAGGAAGTTCCTGTTACATTATTTGAACAGTCTCAAATGAAACTGTGTCTCAGATATCCTGACAGAATCTATTTGAATGCAAGGAATTTTATAGTAGAAGAGAAAGAAAACTCAACTCCAGTGTACTGCAGAAAGTAGTAAAAATCCAGCACAAGTACACAGTTACTTTGTAGTCAAATAATTTGAAGCATTGTAAGCACTGTGTCTGACAATGATTTGTCATATTTCAAAATACATGTACTTAAATTTTTCTGTATAGGCCGAGTGTATTTTCTAAAAGAATACCTCTACCCAGTAGCTCTAAAGAATAGGTTATATAATCTTTCAGCTGGGCCATCAGATATGAACATTTGAGTGCTGTTGTCAATATGGAAGTGAGGAGGGTCCACCATCCTTCGCTGCGATATTCACACATAACATAATCCAAGAGCCTGCAACACAGCAAAGTTGAGAGAAAACAAGTTATGCTCACCAATATTTTTAGAGGCTTGCATTTATTTGGTATCATTAAGACAAAATTCATCTTCACTAATACAAGTGCTAGATTAAAGTTAGGTCTACTATTCATACATGGCAATGATTTGTTGCAAACAGCATGAAACTATGATAAAGAAACATTTATTCCCTGAATTTTCTAGTTTGAGCTAGAAAAATTTTCACAAGAGAACAACAAGAAAACTCATCTGTCTTCACATAAAGAACTAGCAAAACAGCAACTGGACAGAAGTGCCTTCGTCCAGTATTGCATTAAAAATACACCTTACTATTGAATATGCATTAAGTATTTAGAAAAACAAACCAAACCCCCTTCCAAACTGAAGAAATTTAATGTTCCTTAAGCCAAGATGTTTCTTTTCTCTCCAACTTCCTATCCCCTACTCCCTTCAAGTGTTACAAACATCCACAACACATGCATCAATCATTATCGGGCAAAACCACACACCTTAACACATTCCTAATACTGACCGCTGTTACTAGCAAAGCAGAGAAGTGATTTTTTTTTTAACCCTTCTCAACTATTTAAGACAAAGATTTCTGCCTACCTCAGAAAAATCTACCTAACATAAAAAATGCTTGTTCATAGAACAATCAGGCTTGAAACAAATTGACCTGCTTATTGCAGCCTCTCTTCTCTTCCATGTAAAGTGCAGTCAGCTACTAACCACAGTAAATACATCTCTTCTACTTCAAACAGGAGAGACACACAGACAGCACTCAATCAGTGAGCTAGAAATAGATAATATTTGCCCAATATGGCAAACTCCCACAACAGCTCAGAGCAGGAACTTTTTATGCTCTAATAACTGACTCATCTGTTTTGCTTTCTTTAATATAAGTGGGGTTCATAGACTCAATAGCTTGTGCTTCAATCACAGCCAGATACAAGGAGCATCTTACACGAGCTTCCAACATTATTCCATCGCAGTCACGGGGTCTTAGTGAGAAGATAGCATGTAAAAGAAGCAGTCATGAAAGATACTCACTTCAAAGCTTTGACATAATCTTTAGCGTAGTAATATTCTTCTCCCATTTGAACCACTGATAAAAAAAAAAAAACCAACAACACAGATCATTACTGAAAGCCTTTGCAAAATCTAATTTAAAAAATGCATCTGATTATCTATACTCACTCAAATGACTTTTCATTCTTGGACATTTGTATTTCTTGAACTGTGCGACAGCATTACTCAACAAAGTGATTATTAGCTCCTAGCAGATAAAACCATTACTGATATCATTATATATGCAAACATCAGGGTCGTGTTAAAAAAACAGATTTTTTTTTTAAGAATAAAACTTACCGAATGAAGGACATTTTTCTCTTTTAGCTGTAGGGATAAAATCCCCATCTTCTCCTTTTCAGGATCAGAAAGATCAAAGCCTGCATCAGACAATGAAAAAATCCATGAAACTGGAATTCTGTCCAGACCCAAAGGGAACTATTTATACTGTGAGCATATGCAATGCAAGCTTCAACTCAAACACACTCATACATTCTTTTACCTCACAGGCAGATATATCTCCCTAGAAGGGAAATTCTAGAACAGAACTATCTTTCCCTCTGTTTAAAAGAATCTACCCAAAATCAGCAAATTACAGTAAAACCACCTAGTCCTTATATTGCATCTATTAACGTTTAAAGTGCGTATGTCAAGACAAATTAGCCCTTTTCCAATCTGATCTCAAGTATGGATTCAAGCTTATATTTCTATAGCAATAGAGAAATCCAATGTATTAAGAACTGTATAGGGCTTTAAAAGACCACAAACTCTTGCTGGAATAAAAAAAACCCCCAAACTTTAATATATTGACACGTAAAGTTTCTCTTCATCTTAAACTGTTTAACCTCACCAGTAGATTCTAAGTAATTCTAGAACAGTAAGACTGCAAGATGAAAGAGGTTAGACAGTACTGTATCGACAGTAAATGAAATAAAACCTTTAAAAGAGGGCAGCGATAAAGTGGTAAAGCCCAGAGAATATGCAGAGAATATAGAAGACCAAATGGAAAGGGAGAAAGGGAAGTAAAACCACAGACAACAATGAAGATCTCAAAACTGTATATACATTCATATATAGTTCAAAGCTGTTACAATGCCGAGTCTGAAATTCTGAGGAAACATCCTCCTGAACAGGAAAATCAAATTCCTTTCTTAGACTAAAATCCAGTCATTGCATCCTCTCAATCCATTTCAAAACCAAAAAAACCTTTCCAGAAGAACAACAAAAACCCCAGTCCCAAGCTGCCATGTGCAGTTGACAAGATACAGCATGGATGGCAGGATCAATTTATAACAATTGTGTTCACAAACATCATTATTTTTGCTGCATCCAGTTCCCTGACTTCTCTTTCCAGGATCACATTTCACTGCAGTCAGAGATTCCTGCATCACGGTGACTACAGGTAGCTTAGGCAGCAATAGAAACAAAGCAGCAGCAGAGCTGCTGTACACCTATGCAACTTTGCTGAAGACCTGTAAAACCTGAGGTTCCTTTTTCTACTTATTCTAGAGATCAAGCACATTTCCTGTGCTTCCAACTGACACCTGTTCAAGTCATACCACCAGCTAACAGGAGAGTGAGGCCTCAGCCCTGCATCCATCTCAGTGGAACAGGGATTATGTGCTGATGCCCACTAAGTCAGCTGGCAGGATAAGCAGCTAAATAAGTTTGTGCAAACTCCACAGATGCAAGACACAGAAACATACTTAATATTCCTTGCCGCCATGCTCTTTGCCCATAGAAGTCAAGCACTCCAGTTTGCGTTTCCAGGGGGTCTGGACTGGGATATGTCACAGAGGACTGTAAATTCAAATACAGTAATTAAAAGGGTTCATGTTTCATTTTCTGCCAGGTAGGTGCCAGAAAAATACCAAGACAATACCCCCCATATACTAATGCTCTTGTTTCTCTGTTTCCTGTAAGCCACCAGATACAGTGCATATATAAATATACTGGAAAAACAAAGTGAGTTTTCCAGCATCCAGAGATGTAGAAAGTATACAAAAAAAATTTAAAAACATGTCAGAATTAGTTGTAATAAATGCATTTGTTCTGGGGCAACTTTTTCCATAGATAACAAATACAGGTAATGTTAACAAGCATCACAAAGACACATACCCTTTGAAATGAAATGGATTTCATTTACACATATTACAGATTGTCTCACTTCCATTTAAGACTACATTAGCTAATTCACTATCTGGTTAATTACCAAGCATTTTTCCCCTCCCAACTTACATCATGGTTACAAAGCATACTTGCTAGCTGTTTCCGTTCCTGTGCATAGTAGGCTGCCTGCTGGTAATAGAAACCTGGATTCTGAGTTTGAATGGCTGTCAATCCCAGCTTAATTGCTTCATCAAACAAGTCACCAAAAGCCTGAAACCTGTTAAAAAAACATTCATAACCAATATTATGTACAGAACAGCAATTTGAACCGAAAGGTACCCTACAATTAAAAGTTCTGGTTACTCTTAAGACAGATTATACTTCTCTGAACTTTTGCGTCTAAGTTCTATGGCTGCATTTGTGTCATATTCTGTTCACTCAAAGAGAAAAGTAGTTAATGATTGATGCAAAACAGAACAACAGTGTATTTTATGTTCTTGTGTATCACTTAGAGAACTAAGAACTTGTGTATTTGTATATTTACTTTATACTTTGTATAAAGTAAACTTTTTGAAGTTCACTGCTTATCTAAGACACTACTAAGCAAAAACATACTGTTTAGACATCCAAGCTGCATGCTCAAAAGCCAGTTCTGCACTTCCTATTTTTTTCTTGCATAGGTCAATATGCTTCCTGAACTGTGCAATAGCATCCAGTGGAGTATTATGTTGAAAACAGAGGCGACAGATCTAGGAAAAAATAAAAATAAGATGAAAAGCCACTGTTAGGCTGCTAAGGATTAGCACTCGACCCCCCCACACACCCTCCCCCTACTTATTTTACATATTTCTGAAGAGCAAAAATTGCATAAAAAACAGAGAGACAAAAGTAGATATAAACCATAATGTACTACACCTGAAACAATGTGGTGCTCTACTTCATCTAATACGATTGATCATCCCCTTCTTCCCCAAGACATCAAGGGAAGAGTGCACAACTCACTGCCAAATATAACAGGGATCTTCAGAGCCTCTAGAAAGACCATTATTTTGAAGCCTGCAGTCCACAAATGGAATTCGATGGAATCCAACTCCAAGATTCTTGTAAATGGTGGGATAGTTTTGCTTTACCTAAAAGCCCCCAAAATACCACAGAAGTATGGACTGATTCTTAGACAGTTACTTTCTTCCTCCTATCAAGAAGCAACTGAACTATATTGGCCTAATCTTTGCAAGAAGACAAAAACATTCAAGGAACAAGCAGCCCTGGTGTTCATTTTCCTTGCACAGAGTGAGAGTTAGAGTCTAGTCTTTCAGAAGACTGCATCTCAAATGAACTCAAATCCTTCAAGATAATCCCAGGCTTCAGCTAAGGATCTCCTTTTGTGTAGAATTCAGAAGTCTCTGCAAGTCTGAGCATAACTGGTGTTCCAATGATAACTATTTCTAATCCATCTCTGTAAAAGCAATATAAAATGGAACTTTACAGCCTTTCCCTGTTAAAGGTGCATCAACTTTTTTCTTTTAAGTAACAGTTGTCAATGACTAGAAGTACAGTTGTTACCTTGTAATTTATAAATCCTGCCATGGTCTTGATTTCCAGCATGTTTGTTTCATGAGCCCTCAATTCATGCACAAGATTATATGCAGTTCTGTAATTCCTAAGCAGGAATAATAAGAGTTAAATCACACATGGTAATAAAGTTCTAGAACAGGACTGCTGACAGTGAGAAACAGTCTTCCAATCAGAGCATTCTTCCCAGTGAAGAACTTACCCCCCTTACGTATGCGTTTAAATAATTTTGCATTCAGGAAAGTATCTGTCACAGTTCATGGCTTAGCAGTAATTTGGGGTAGAGAGGATGGGGGAAGATAACACAAGTCTTACTTGAGGGCATTCTGTGTATCCTGTTTCAGCTCACTGAAGAAGGCTATTTTGAACTGGTGTCTAACAAACAAAAGCTGCAAAACACAACCAGTGTACATCATTCACAAACACCCAGACACACCTTGTTACGTACAAAGAGATACAGGTGGTAACTTCAGAGGTTTACATAACACAGCACTTGACTTGAAAAACTGACTGTGCAACTGTTTCCTAATAGTTCTCTTTGCCACCATGACACAGCAGTGATCTTTCAACAGATTTCATCTATTCAAAGCCTGTTACTCTGGCACAAGAGAGAGGCTTTGTAACACCTCAAAATCTCTATGCCAACAGAGCTGATTGTGGTTTGGAGCTCACCACTTGGATTCCAGCTTCCAAGAGAGGGAAGCTGGCAATCACAACAGAACATAATGTGTCTGAGTGGATTTGAAAAGCAAAAGTTAAAAACTGAAATCAAGTGCAACTGTGAGTACAAAATATCTAAGGGAAATACATCCCACAACTTAAGATACTCCACTCAAATAGGTTAAACCATGTAGATAAGTGAGAAGTTTTTCTTTTTTTAATTTGAGAACTTAATTTCGGCCTGCAGCTCTTCTGAGGAAGATGTGAGGAAGACAAATGTAAGAAAAAACCCAACCAAAATAAAAGCTTAAACTGCAGAAAATAAAACCAGATTTACTTCCTATATTAAGAAAGAACACCTCAAATTGGAAGGGGGGAATAAAAACCTTTAAGCAACAAACTCTTATTTTCATGTTTTAGCATGCGATATAATTTCCACAGTATTTCAAAATAGGGTAACATTACCTGATGAGTGGTTTTGTTCAAGAACTCCTTATGAGATTTAACTCTTCTTATTTCTGTGTAGTAGTAAGTCTGTGCATGCTCATAAAAAGCATTTTCCAACCTGCAACAAAGTTGCTCATAAGTTTCACAAAGTTTCTCCCACATACAAAGAAATTCTGAAGTTCTTCAAAATAAGTTACTTTTAATCATGTTTATTTCAGCGTTGGCAAAGGACCTTGTGATATTACTGAACTCTTCTTTAAGTCATCACACAGGGTAAGTCTGCAGACAAAAACCTTTCACAAAAGGGGTAGTAAGAAGAACAACAAGTAAGTTTGAGAGCTTTATATACTAACTTCTCATACAATGAACTCCAGTATTTAAGATAGTCTGACGATAAGCTATTCTGATTTTTGCAAGGCAGTAGAAAGTGGAGAGATGGCCCTAAGTCAAAACAAGCAAACCTTGCTGAGGGTCACAGGATATGTCTGAACAGCATCTTATTTGCTGGACTGTGGGAGAAGGAGTGGGAAGGAAAAAACAGCAGTAAATAAAATTATGAGGGTACAGACTAGGTTTCATCATTCTGTCCAAACATCAACAGCTACATCAGCTGCAGAGGTAACAGTGGAACTTGTCTGCAAGAGAAACAGCCCAAGGCAACTCACAGGAGGAGAACACAAAGAGGACAAGAACACCAAATGCAATATATGAGGATCTAAAGAGCATATGCTGTATGATCAAGCTGTAAGGAGTAAAATCAACTAGAACAAGATCCAAATCCAGGAGAGGAATACATGCAACAGCACTGACACATGCAGGAAACAAAGGCTGAAGTACCAGTTCTGTTGTTATATTCTCAATTTAGCACTGAAAAAAATAAGAAAAGCTAGAAGTAACGGTTACTTAATTTTGATCGATTCCAGTGGCAGTTTGTGAGCAGCATGGATTCAATAACAGCATCAATTAATGTTGAGAATTATACTGTTCATACATAAATATGAAGGTGAAAGAAGAATTCGCCTCTCAGACTGTGACCCCTACTCTCCCTGAGAATATATGGAAAAATAAAAACTTATTATAGTAAACCACGATTTGCCTTAGTTTGAGCCCTTCTTTTTAGATCTACACAAGACTGTCTAGTTTTCCTCAATCTGTTTTTGAAAGGCCTTCCTAATTTATCTGAAGTTGTAGTTCCTGTAAATATGAAAACAGAAGGCACAAGAAATGTATAAAATGACAAAGACATAATATTTGCAACCAGATAGATGCCACTTAGCATATATAGAAAGAGAGAACGACAAGATCATGAAGTGGAGGGGAGGGAAAAACCAAAACCCTGCTAAGAGTTAAACCTAGGAACACATTTGTAAGGAAAATCGTTTAGAACCAGCAGGGCCAAAACCACTGCAGAAGTAGAAAAGCCCACTTTACCTCTACCTGACTCAAGAAAGGGAACATCTTAGGATATCTAATCATATTTCTTTAAAAGCAGCATCTCTGACTGTCATTACTCAACCTCACAGAGGAACAAAATTGTGTGGAATTCATCAGAATAACCTAAAGAATTCCAGCAAACAGGTAAAACACTCACAGCTGGTCTACAATGAGTGTGCCACATAGCAGTCATCTCAACCTACAACCTCTCTCAACACCTCTGTTAGAATCATGGAACTGTTTAGATTGGAAAAGATCTTCAAGACCATCAAATGCAACTGTAAACCTGTTGCGAAGTCCACCACTAAACCATCCTACTCTCCCTGAGCACAGTATCTACATGTCTTTTAAAAACACCTTCAGGAATGGTGGCTCAACCGCTTCCCTAGGCAGCCTGTAACAATGCTTGATAACCCCTTTGTGAAGGCGAAAATTTTCCTGATATCCAATCTAAATCTCCCCTGATGCAACTTAAGCCATTTCTTCTCATCCTATGGCTTGAAGGGAAGCCCTGGGGAAGAGATCAACCTGTACTTCACTATAGCCTCCTTTCAGGTAGTTGTAGAGAACAATAAAGTCTTCCCTGAGCCTCTTCTCTAGGCTAAACACTCCAGCTCTCTCAGCTGCTCCTCATAAAGCTTTTGCTCCAGACCCTTCACCAGCTCTATTGCCCTCCTCTAGACACACTCCAGCATCTCAATGTCTTTTTCGCACTGAGGTGCCCAGAACTGGACACAGCACTGCATGCATTTCCATCCACTACCTCCACTGAGCCAGCAGAATGAAGGCCCTCGCTAGCACACCTATAGTCCAACACTGGCATGCCGATCCCAGGCTTATCTTTAGTGAAACTGGTTTTATCCTTTTCCCACTTTAAGTCTAATTTAAAGCCCCTTCAGTGAGCTCTGCTAACTCTTGTGCAGAGATCCCTCTTCCCCTTTGAGACAAGTGTGCACCATCTGGTGCCAGCAGGACTGGTGTCGTGTAAGCCAGCCCATGGTCAGCAAAGAGAGCAAGACAGGGGTTTACACTCACCTTATAATATAGCCAACAAGATGATCAGTGTGTGGAAGTACAAAGAGTGATTTTCCAGAAAGGTCACAAGCATTACATAAAGCTGCTGCCCTCTCTGATGCAATAACATCTTCCCCTAGTGAAGTCAAGGAAAGCGCAAGTAAGTGGTATGTGGTGCTGCCATGTCAAACTAGCTCTAAAAGCTTAAAGGTCAGGTTATGAACCTTAGGTAGACCTAAAGATCTAAACAGTATTGAAAATCATAAAGATAAAACCAAGAGCACATTCTTTCCTACTTCTTTCAGAGTACTCCATCCTTCATCCAGCAGAACACATTGCAGAAATTTTCTATCAGTTTTTAGCAAAAAACTACAAGCATGATGTAAGTTTTTCATCTGTCACAGAATTAAGTATCCTGTGTCTTGTGAAATACAATAGCGTCCAGAAGAAACAAACACATACAGCAGGTAGAGTAAAAAACAAAAAATGGTTTGCCAGACACTAGAAAGCACACAGTAGCTCTACAGAAATGTAAGGTTAAAGTGTATCACAATTCACAGCTCCACATAGCTCCAAAATTTTACTGATTAAAACCAAGTTAAGATGAAAAACCTCTGTAGGTACCAAATACCCTTCCCTCTAAGTTCTCAATGCTTTCACTGGTTTTCCTGATCTCAAGCAATGTTTAAAATGCAACTTGCTTACAAGAAGGCAGGTATTACTATACAAACCATCTTTGATCCTGTGTATCAAAAAATGCACTTGGACTTAAGAGGGAGAAGTCAGGGATAAAAGTATCAAATGTTTAGGGTCAACTGCCCTGAATGCTCTCTCTATCCTTACACCTTCCTACAGTCACAGTGCATTTAATAAATGTAGATGACATCAAATGAAGAACCACAGATAATGTGACAAACCAGTCAGCTCAGTCCACCGAGCCTTCTGAAATATGAGAACTCCACAACTGTGCATAGAGTTGTTAAGTACCTGGGGGCAATGGTGTCTTTTTCTGAATCAAAACCACAGCAACTTTGGTATTTCTTCCCTGCAAACTTTGCCTAAAATAAAGACAACATAGCACAGTGTCAAGGCTTCACTTCTTATTTCTGAATAACCAGAATAAAATAAGATTTCAGTCTAGATAGAAGCACTGGAAGAATGCTACATAGGTGTAAAGGCCAAACACAACAACATGCTCCATCATTCAGAGAATGCTGTCTTCTCTCTTTTGGGACAGAACAATCAATTGTGCTGAGTTTAGCAAGTAAAATTTCAGGGGCTGTTTTTACTTAAGTAATTTTTACAAATAAACCATTAAAAAAGTTTTTTACTGTGAGTTGTACATTAAAAAGCAAAGTTCAAGTTCCCCTTAATTTGTGTTTAAGAAAAAAAAATTATATGTTCTAGAATGCAAACAGATTTTGCAATTCACACTTATATTAGCTTGCAGTATATTACAAACCAAGTGAAAAAAATCTACCTGACAATTTCAACTCGAGTAGCACACTCCAACTGTTTTTCCTTCCACTGCGGCTCATCCCAGTCTAGTTCATAGAATACCACCACAAGTGCTGGAACCAAATTCAGGTGTTTGTTCATCCAACCAGTCTTCAGGATTCCTTTTGGAATATACCACTCATAGGATGTCCTCTGAAAATATTGAGGATATTGAAGCAAGCTACAAAATCCATTTACAAACATTTATAGCGGAAGAAAGTGAATTGCCTCTACATTCTTGTCACTTAAGAATATGTTTGTCATCTTTCCTGTAACATTGTTCCCCTCAAGCCTTTGCTTCCTATTAAGCCATATCCCGCAATAGCTCAGGTGTCAGGACCTGATATCTGAGATATCAACAGCAAAGAACAACAGATTCCAGAAGACTGGAGAAAAGGGTCAAGTTCAGGAGCATATCTCATACACTGCCGTGAAATACTAGGCTCGATTGAAAACAGTGGTCTCAGAACAAGGGCACACCAGTTTAGATTATTTGCCTTTGCCAGCATCATGGAATTATGTAGTTTTCCAATAGTTAATCTCATTGACATTGTTTCCTAGCTTGTCATTGCAAAGCAGAGAGAATAGCAGAGATTTTCCTTCTGCTGTGTTTCACTTAGTTAAAGTGAAACATTTTGTTTAAAAAGCGTTATAGGTTAGGTTGGGTTTTTTTCAGAATACACTCAAATCAAGTATCTAGTTTCTCCAAAATTAAACTCTGGGTTTCATTAAAGCTCAAATTTTACAAGGAGCCTTAATGCTACGTAGAAGAGTAGCAAGTACTTTAAAAAATAAACCATACGGGCTTTCTCTGTTTCTGGTTCATCAGCTGGGGCACCCTGGTTTCCTACGCACTCACAGCGCTCCATCACAACGCCCTCGGCTTCCCCTTCGCCCTCACAGTCTCCCTGACTTGAAGCTCCCACACTTCCCCTCCAGCATCGGGGGAAGAGGCAGC
>NW_008240046.1:13024250-13056439 GCF_000691975.1 Corvus brachyrhynchos
CGGTCGGTAACCCCTGCTCTGGCCCTGGCTGCAGATGGAGCTGGAAGCGCTGCGCTCTATCTACGAGGGAGACCTGTGCTTCAGGGAGCTCAGCCCGGTGTCCTTCCAGTACAGGGTAAGGCGAAGTTGCATCTTGAAGTTACTTTGCTGCCTTGTAGTTGCCATACCAGGGCTTTCTAAGCCAAAGGGGTATCCGATGTGCAGTAAAGGATAGATCCACAGGGCGTTGTTTCAGGATTTTTGCTGACAACGATGCTTCATAGCACAGTGTGTCATGTATATGAACCTGCTCCCAGCATGGGTTTATTCCAGAATCACAGAACGGGTGAGGCTGGAAGGGACCACAGTGGGTCATCTGGTCCAATCTCCCTGCTCAAGCAGGGTCATCTTAGAGCATATGGCACTGGATTGTGTCCAGCTGGTTCTTGAAAATCTACAGTGAGGGAGAGTTCACAGCCTTTCTGGACGATCTGTTCCAGTGCTGGGTCACTGCACAGTAAAGAAGTTCTTCCTCATATTCAGGTGGAACTTCCCGTGCATCAGTTTCTGCCCATTCCCTCTTGTCCTATTGCTTGGCACCACAAGCCAGTTATCCCTTAGTCAGGTATCCTACTTGCATAGCTGTATCTGTGTACTCAGAACTGTCAAACCTTCTGAAGAAGCCATCCAGCCGTGTAATACTTACCCTAACTGGTCAGAAATAGAGAGATTTATAGAGCTATTTCTATGTAAAATTTGGAACTACTGCTCAGTTACAAGTTTCCAGTCTCTTGTCCAAAGACTAGTGTCTTGTTTACACAGGACTAGTGTCCTGTTTACCTGCTGAAGTGAAAATCCACAAGATGCTTTGGGTGTGTGCACTGATACAGTCTTTGGTCAGGAGAGACATAAGGGGGTGCTGAGCTCAAAGTACACAACTAGATTCTGGCATGAAATTCTCACCAGTTTTTTCTGATTTAAACACCTGAAACTTCTGAGCACAGACTGAGGCAGATCTTTTGATGGCCAGAAGACATTGCTGACAAAATCTTAGGCACCCATGGGACAGAAGGAAGACTTCTGAAAATGCCGTATGCCTGTTTCAGGGAGAAGCCATCTAAAATCACCTTTCTGTGACTTCTCAAATAACTGAAGAATAGTGTCACTAACTGTAATGAGATACAGGTCAATTAATTAATAGCACTTGGAATCCCAGCTAAGGCTGTAAGAGCAGCCTTTCTTCACAGATTGGATCATTCTTAATAAATTAAATTTCCTTAAATGGGGAAATATGGCATGCCTACAAACCTAAAGTGTGTCATTTTACATTTCACTGGCTTTGCTAGTTTTTATTAGACAAAAAATGGTTGTCCAAAGTTATGATAACTCAATTTAAATACAGTAAAACCTAATGTCATATAAAGGCAATAATACATCTTTCGCCTGCAGAAAAATTTGTATTGTGAGAACTCATAATGTAAGTAAGTCCTTGAGAAGATAGAAATAATTCGTATGGCATTTTTTGGCCCTCATGTCCTGCACCTGTCTCACATACAAAGCACAGCTGTTTTGTAATCAGTGTTTAAAATTGATATTGAACGAAGGTTTTACTTTTTTTCCCCCAAGTATTGCTAAAATGCAGCGCCACTTTTCACTGACAAGCAGGAGCATGGTCATGTAGCTTTGCAGGATTTGCTTTGTGCACAGACAGTGCTTTCCTGAGAGAACCTTGTGAACCTTGCAGCCACTTCTGCTCATGGTGGCAGTGGGAAATGAACTGTAAATGCTGCCTTGAAAAATGTTGCAGATTCTTGATTTAAAGTCTTACTTATTTCACCTCTAAACAAGTGTTCTTGAATGTCAGTCCACTCTGCTAAAACAGATATTTTAAGTAAGAAAGCAGCAATTTTTTTTCTTTACTTTTTTTTTTAAATTTTGAAGTGCCATAGCCTTACCTTGATTAGGACTTCTCCTGTGGACACACTTTATTCTACATAATCAGATTAAGGCTGATTTTTATAACAAGGCAAATAAATGAGAATTTTTGGGTGGTTTTAGAAACCTTATTGTGCTAGTCTTCCAAATCCTTGTGTGGAACAGTTACTTCTGATTGTACGTCTGTAGTATGCTGTAATATATTTTTTTTTATCCAGACTCATTCTACTGACTTCTTAAATCTTTCACTACTCATTCTTTTGTACAGGGAAATAAAATATCTGTAGGTCTGAAACATAAATATTGATATTCTTACCCATTATTTTTGTGATCTTAAGTTATTAGTTTATTATCATCCTCATTTCAACCCTGTCTTGTGGCTTGTTTTCATATTGCTCTATGTTTAGATGTGTGGGGGGAAAAAAGATTTAATATTTTCTGTTCTTGTATGTGATAGTATAATATTTGGCTTGCAGATGCTAAAAGCAGCTTTTAAAACCAAGGAATTAAAAAAACCCCAACCATAAAAAGGGGTTTGACAGTTTCTGCCGTTTCTCCTAGAATGAAAACTGCAGGGTAAATGTTAGTATTGATGTCCAAAATTTAATGCTTTTTCTAGATAACAGCTTTATTTTCTAACTGATAATTTTATCAAAATAGTTGTCTCAAGGAATTTTGATGGTCTAACAGAAGTAGTAGACTTCCATAATGGCGTTGTAATCCTCAGAAAATGACTGGAAACTGTTGATTTATAAAGTTTTCCTTTTCACTTCAGATAGGTGAAAGTGGAGATCCCAAAGCCTTTCTAATAGAAGTTTCTTGGCCAGAAACATATCCACAAACAGCACCAGTCATATCGATGGATGCTTTCTTCAACAACACAATGTAAGTATTTATGACAGCTTCACTCCCTGGCCTTGGGGTGGGGCTCTTTGTCTGATAAGCTTTTTATCATCTGTCTAGTTTACAGATGAGTTTAATGATTTCTTTTAGATCTTCAGCTGTTAAGCAAAGTATATTGGATAAGTTAATGGTAGAAGTTGAAGCAAATCTTGGAACTGCTATGACATACACACTTTTTGAATATGCCAAAGACAATAAGGAGGTGTTCATGGAAAACCAACCTGTTAACACTGTGGTAAGTAGATAAATTCTGATTTTAATTTTGTGCTTTTAAAACTGGAAAAAAAAAATTGGTTATTATAACCTGAATACTTCATAGGTCCCTCTAAGTTGTAAATTAGTTCATTGGTTATACATGTTAGTGGCTGAAAGTGACACGCAGACTATAGTGCCACAATGCTCTGTGGTCATAATTGTTACATTTGGTTGTTATTTTGCTGTTACACCAAAATGTTTGCAGCCTGACGTTATGTCCCACAGGATAACATTAAAATGGAGACTTTGGGGGGAAGAAAAACTAAAGGAAGCTGAAACAGAGGCTGCTGAGGATTGGAGGGGTGACAATTTACTGCAGCCTTCCTGGGATTGCATAAGTGCACCTTCAGGGTCTTAAAGTAGTCAGGCTGGGTCAATTTGTAGCTTTTGGGTTGTGTAAGCACATTATTTGCCATGATGGTGCTACAGATATGCTTTGAGGAACAAGAAATGATTTCTATGTTTGAGAAGTCTGAGTCTATTCAGACTAAATCACACTCCATGATTAAATTTAAAAAGTGTAAAAGGTGCCCTTTGCAACTGTAAAAGAGAATAATTCCAGTCTCTAACACATGTTTTTTAAAAGTACAGGCATGATTATATGTTGATTAAAAGCTGCAGGCTGCTGACAGCATTGCTTCTTTCTGAAAGTCAAGATATTTCAGTATGTCAGGTTCAGTAATCACATCACACAGAGATATCCATGGAAGTAATATGCAAAATGTTTACAACCCCTTTTATCCTTCTCAGACTTCAGTAAGCAATAGTATTTCAATTGGAACTCCTGATGTGCCACCAAGTAAGAAAAAAGAGAAAAAGGAGCAGTTATCCAAAACCCAGAAACGAAAACTAGCTGATAAAACAGGTTTGTTCGCTATAATAATCTTTTCTTTGATCAGTATGAAAATCCAAATTTTATAGCAAGGACATCTTGCTAGAATAAGAGTAACTAGTAATTTGTTTATAAAATGAACTACTTTAAGTTTGTGGTCTCTGTTTTATTTGTTTTAGATGAATTATTCTTGCCTGAGATGTTAGTTCTGGTCAGAGCAACTTTCTATAGTCGGGATTTAATTACATTGTTGTTTTATTTTATTCTATTTTAATTCCGTTTGTGGCAAAAGTGAAATTTACAAAAAATACTTGTGGAAGGAGAGAATTTGGGACCTCTAAAAATTCACTTCCAGCAAAAAATGCAGTTTGTTCATGGGCCCTCATAAATAATTCACATTATTAAAAATGTAATTTCTAAATAAAAGCATTTCTTTTGGAACTCAAACATCTAATTTAGTTTGTATTCTAGAAATGAAAGTGTTTCTGCAGCTATTTAATGCTTTCAATTAAATAGAAGGATTTTGTTTGAAAGTTGTTGATTACTTCAGTTAGTTCTGCTGGTGACTCTTTTGTGTTTATTTGAAGTCTAATCTGAACCTCCCCTGGCACAGCTTAAGGCTATTTCATCTCCTTTCACTTTGAGGTTGGTAGAAGAACACACTGTTTAAGACATTAAAATCTGTTTCTGTCCTCATGGCTTCAGAGTGCAGAAATTGAGGGGTTTGGATATTTAGAGTTTTGTGGGTTGATTTTGAAGAAAGGTGAATATTCCTCTTAGCTTGTGTGCTGAAATTAAAACCTTTTTCTGCAGATAACAAAGGGGAGCTTCCGCGAGGATGGAACTGGGTGGACGTAATTAAGGTAACGTGAGTGTATTATATACAGTGTTGTGAACATGCTGTGTATGTAAATTAAAAATTATTTGTGCTTATATCTGAAGAAAACTAATCTGATAAACTTTTTTCTTGCTTTTCTTCCTAACTGTGTTTGGACTTGACTATGGTGTCTGATTAATTTCTGTATGTGTCCAGCATGTAAGTATTTTCAAGTTCTCTTTTTTTACTGTTAGAAAGATTTGCAAGAAAGAGTAAGAACTGTTGCTTATTTTGGATTCTAATTAACAAATTTCTCAAAAAGCTTTAAAATGCCAGTTCTTCTGAATATTAGTCTGAAGGACTTCGCTCTTTGAACTTTGTTGGTTTAGTATTTCTTTTTTTTATTTCTTGAGCAATTAAATTTTAATTTTATTTTGAGAGCGCTTTGCTAACCAAATGCACTGCAAATATTCTGTCTTCATATGACAAGAAGATTTAAGATCAAGTTAGTGGTGCTGCCAGGTTCTGGAGGGCAGTGGATAAGTAAGAAATAAAAGGGAGCTGTCCCAAGTGGGAGCACCTTGCTGTCTCCTGCTGAAGCCTCATTCTCTGCTTCAGCTCCTCCAGTGAATAATTTTTTTCTACGTGCTCCCTCAGTATTGATTTCTTCCACCCTCTTATCTTTGCTGATTCAGTGAAAATCACTGCTTGACAATTTTGAAAGCAAACTATTTTATTTTACACAACTGTAAGTAATTTTCAGTGTAAGATCTAACACCAGTTCCAGTTATTCAGTGAGAGCAAATAAATGATGAAGGTCGTTTTGGGCAGAGTCCTTCTGAGTTAAAAGTGGCTATTTATGGTGGATATCTTGGTTTTCAGATAGATTTCATGATAGGCCTGCTACTTTTAATAATAAGCCTAGCTTTAACAGTTGAGAAATACTAAGTTAATGTTAATGTGTATTTTTACATTGTCTAAATTTCTATATGGGAATTCTCTCAGAGATGTGTGAAGATAAAGTTCCATTACTTCATCTTTTTTTTTTTTTCTTTTTGGAGAGCTGGTGACAGAGCCTTCAAATTAAATAGAAACAGTGCCTTGAGGTTTTTCTGGGGTTTGTTGTTGTTTGCTTTTTTTAAGGATCAGGAAGTAAGCTCATTAAGTGTTTAAGCTTAAGAATTATTTTTTGATGTTTTTCTTGATATAGTAGCACAATCAGTCTGTATTGTTAAATTAAATATACACATGTTCAATGTGAGATGGAAATAATGTTCTTGTTTCCTAATAAATGGAATGGCAGTCTAAACTTTGAATACTTTCTTTTTGTGTCTCTTTTATAGTTAAGCAAAACTGGTTCTAAAGATGATGAATAAAGGACTTTGGTACAAGGAAACTCCACCTTTTAATACAGTGCAATTCTGGGTCACCATCTCTCTCTTAATAATTTTCGTATTTGTTGAAGTAAACATTTTATAAAGCTCGATTTCCTAACTTGTAAATCTCGTCACACAAGTTTATCTAGAGACCGTGTGGTCGTCTTCAGAAAAATCAACCAACAAACTTGCCTTAAATGAAGGTTAGAGTGTGACAAAAGATATAGAGAGCCAGTGTGGTGAAGTGAATAGTGCTGCAGTGTTTATTAATTTATATTTAGTCTGTAGTAAAATCCTGTTATAGTGAACCCAATGATACTGTAAACATTTCCTTATGTTCTTATTCCAATTGAAGAAAAGAGCACTATAACAGTGATTGGTCGCTTGACAGCTTAATTCATCAAAATAAATTATTCCATGGAAATAAGATCTTTGTCATTTGTTTATCTAGTATGAACTAGAACGTACAAATTGTTGCATTGCAAAACAGGCTAGAGCTTGTGGTCTTGTTTTTGCTGGTTGCTGGCTGAAATAGTAAATACTTGTGAAAGCAAGGCCAAATATCCTAGTCTGCTCAAAAGTGAATGGTTATAGCAGGAGTGCAGCATCTTTATTCTCCATGATATCCCATCTGTTGGTCTTTCTCCAGTGTGCGTCTTTAAAGACAGCGGGATGTCTGAGGAGGGGGAAAAAGCTTTCTTGCACGTCTCAATGAGTGTTGGGATTTTGTAGGTGTTTCACTGGAGAAATAGGCATTCTTTGGAGGGATTTGCTGACTAAGTAGTAGGATAGTGGAAGTCAGTAATCCATCAAACGAATTGGGAGAACTTTTTTGCGAGAGCTCTTTTCTTCTTTTTTTCCTAATCTGCTCTCTTATGTAAGAAAAAGAAGTCATCTTTACTGTATGAACTGGTATTAAATACAAGATGCCTTAATGTCCTTTATTATTTTTGTTTGTTTTGAGATGAACTTTAATAAATGCCTATTTATCTGCTGTGGTATGTGTTTATTGTTTTAAATTGTGTGTTGCCTACTGCACTTCGCAAGTTTGAAATTGAAAGGACTCTGTTGCAAGGAAAGCGTTCTTAAAAAATTGCTGGAAGAATTCTATCTTCCCTCTTGTGGTATATGTTTACATGATCTTCAGGGTGGCTGTGTTTGTTATTGATAGGAGGGTCAGTCACTTTACCAGGAGCATAGGACAGTATCCATTGCATTCAGTACACACAGAGCAAGTCCAGTGTCCCTTTGGAAGAGTGTGCTCCACTGTGTACAGCCTTCTTCATTTCAGAAAGTCTGATTTCTTTTTGAACTCAACTCTTGTGTAGTAAAAGTTGTAAAGTACAAAAGGGAGGACTTTTTCCAAACAATGTAGTCTTGCCTTAGATGTAAACCAGAGGCTCATGGCTGCAGTCTGAGCAAGAGCGTCCGGCGGGGAGTGCCAGTGCCGGGAGAAGTTGTTCTGGCAGTACACAGTGAATCTGTAGCAGAGAAGGGCACTTAGCTTTAGTCTCTGCCAGCACCAGGACAGGCAGGACTCTATTCACAAGTTCTCCAAGGGAAAGTGACATGTCTTTCCTGGTATGCTTGGTGTATGAATCAAGTTGCTATGACAATTTTTCTGAATAGATTAGTTAGTGAGGGTGGGGGAAGGACAAATAAGAACCACATCCCTTGCTTTTTATAATGTTACTGTGTGTAACTTGTTAACCTTGTGGAATGCATTATTTTTCTGCTCCTAGTCTGCCTGTAAATCACATGCTCTCATGAAGATATCTGAGAGTCTCCTCTGGTTCCATTTGTAAATGTATTTACTTTGAAGTCTATTTTCACAGGAAATATTTTGCATTGGAAATTTTTATATCAGTTTTTTGCTTGTGTAAATTATGAAAGGTAATTTGTGTCATTTAAACCATTTTCTGATACGATGTGATGGCTGGAACAGGATCTTTTAAAGAGTCGATGTACTTATTGTTACAGAGAGGCCTGAGCACTGATAAATGAGGGGAGGGGAAAAATGTAATAATTCTTATCAAGCAAGGCACAATTGAAAAATAAGAGATCATGACTCCTGAAAAATCCTGACTGTTGAAAAATCTGCTCCCACCTTCCTTTTTTTTTTTTTCTTTTGTAAAGACCTACTGGCAGTGGAAAAACAGTGATTACTCAGTAGGACAAGAGTCTCTTGACTCAAGGGCTGCACCACCAATTTAAATTCATGAGTTTTGCAGTAGAGCTTTCTTTGGCCTGAGAAGACAAGTGTCAATACTAGTAACAGTAAATTAAAGGTAGCAAGTGTCCAGAATGCTGTCAGTACCATGACCAAAGATGCCCCACTGCACTCTAATGTATCAAATTCCAGGGAGTAATGCAGACTGCCTTTAATTAAGTGTGTTGGATAGAGAGGTGACAGCTGTGATTAGTCAGTAGTGTGTGCCTACCATATCCTGCTTGCCCCCTTGGAATCAAGGCTGATAATTTCTGCAGTCCTGGTCTGACTGGTTGTATGTGGGGTGGATAGATAAAGTGTGCCCAGCTGATGAGCAATTACGTTTTGGTGAGTAAAAGACCAGTAGGAAAAAAGGCCAGCATTTCTCCATAGAGGACCTTTGGTAAAAGTGCAAATGTAAGGATACCATTCTCCTCTCACCTGAGGCAATACATATGATTTTGGGTTATACTGTGAAATTTGTGCTGTGAAAAGCCTTGAACTGGTCTGAACCGGAAAGAGTTTCCCTTTGGAAATTGTTTCCTTCCAACAGTATGGTACCCTAAGCTCTTGCAGTTAACAGCAGAATGAAGTGGGGAGGAGATGTTCATTCAACAGAGAAAATACCAGAAGTGTGAGAATTCTGGGTGGATTGGAGGAGGAGGTGGATGGGGGAAAACATCCTTGTATATGAAACTAGAAGAGCATAGGTGTTAAATTTTCATTGCTGCAGGACAATACAACAAAACAAAAGCTAAATTCTGGCATGAGTTTGGGCTGTGGTAAAGGACAAGAGGATTGTAGATTTTCTTTCTGTTGCTGTGGTTTCTTTCACCAACATGGTTTTGGCTTCATCTCAGAATGGGTCTGCTTTGTGGTTGTGAGAAGGATTTCTGTTTTCCTCACTGTTACGCTTCCTGTTACCCTCTTTCTGAGCCCATCTAAGCAGCCTCTGAAAGCCTGGTGTACTCTCAGAAATAACTTAAGGCAAAACACATTGACTAGGCACTGGAAAATCATTAACTGTTTGTCCTCTCTTTCCTTCATTCAGAGCAAAGTGAGGAGTGACTCCAAATGGCTGAATTACATAAGACATATGAGAATCTATATCCAGGCCCTGGTGTCCTGTGTCAGACTGAAAATCTTACATAGCTATCCCTCGCTACTCTGCCTGAGCATTCATGCCTGTGGTTCCTACAGATGTTGTATTTGAAGTATTCATGTTAAAAATAGGGCAGAAACTTGAAAACTCTTACTATGGTTAGCTATTACAAGTTGCTTATGTTGTGAGAGGGGATAAGGTCATAGCAATGAGAGGGCAAGCCAAGCTGTAACTGCAGAGCCTTACTGTAGAGGAGTGAGGTTGTGTGGGTGTCCCTGAGGGCAGAGTTTCTTCTGCAGTACCTGTATTACTGCTAATGATCAGAAAGGGAGAGGTTAACCTAGTCTGAGGTTGGTAGATGTCATTCAAGAAACAATATGGAAGGAAGAAAGAAGTCTTTTTCTCAAACAATCATCTGCTGTAATGTCATTGAAAGATAATAAACGTAGTTTCGCATGAATTTGCTCTTCAGAGCAGAATCTTACTTTAAATCAAGTATCTCTGTCAGTAATGCATTCTATGATTTCCTGCAGGTAAAACAAATGTGAAGAAGGCGTTATTATGTAAAGAGCTTCTGTTCCACTGTAGAGAACCATTTGATCTCTACCTGTAGTGAAAAGGATGCTTCATTTGACCTTGAAGGCACAGATTTTATAGTAGCTCAGGGAAAAGGTAGCAGCCCATCAATAAAAAGTACACAGCTTCTATAGATGGTTAACAAATTTTGCCCAGCATTATCAGTTCTATATTTTTCTGTGAAGATCAGCACTAGAGCATTACCAGGTTTTAGTTAACCAGCATATTGCATAATTATGGTTTTCCTTTTCCCCTTCATGCCATATGTCTTTAGATGATAAAAGTACAGGATGTAGTATAGAAATTTATTTCCAAAATTAAAATAGTGTGAAAGGAAATAATCTTACTCAGAAGCGAGGATGTGCCAAAATTAAATCTGCCTATGTGATGTTTATATGGAAAAGAATTCATAGGAAGATTTTCTTTCTGTGACTATGTGGTTTTTCGGGTTTGTTTGTGGGTTGTTTATTTTCCTTGGTAGTGTCCAAGCAGATGGTTAGTGCTTTTCTTCCTAGTGTCCCTGCTAGTGGGAAAGCAATACAAAAACTGAGTTTTAGTACTCTCCTAAGGCTGAAAAGAAAAAAAACATTTTCACTTAGTGAAAACAGATAAAGTAACAGAACTGCCCCTGGAACAAAGTGGACCTTTGAACAGAATGGCCAGGTATTGAGACAAATTAATTTGCTTTAATAAAACTGGCTGGATCTGAGTGGCTTTAGTCTGCTTCAGAGTCTATCTTCATGCAGTGGATTTATGACTTATAAATGCTTATGGATAATTTTAACTTGACTATACAGCTACAGTCCATGTGATTTAACCATTGCTTTAAATAAATTTCTGTTACAGAAGTCAGTGCAGATTCTAGTATATTGTTAATGAGCTCTACTTCCATCCCTTTTCATTTGGCAGAAGAAGATACAATGTTAGTGCTCTGGGTGAAAGAAATTTACATGTATGCTGTCAACAAAGGCTGTCTGGACTTGGTTTACAATCAGTCTGAAAGAGATAAAATGGTGGAGTTCTACAAGATAATTGTAGTAGCCTATCTTAAGATGGATCCACTATTTTTGTATATTTCTTTTTTTGTTAATTTGCTTATTATGATGTTTAAAATGCTCAAAGTGTAAGCAATAATTTAGCTTATTAGCTACTGTGTGTATGTATAAAGGAATTGTTCAGTCAGATGTGCAAGAACAGTTACCTTGCATTTCCTAATTTCATGGCATGATGATGATTCTCTAACTCTTTTCATGGTGCTTTCCTACAGGTAATATCCCTCCCTTGCTTTCTTCCTAGCGTGGGCAAAAAATGGTGCTCAGCATCACTGTGTGTTTCCTTCATAGCTTTTATACAGAAAGGTGTATTAGGTGGGGGAGGAAGCAAATATAAACTACTGACTGGTATTTATGCCTCTCGCCTGGAATGAATTAAGATGATCTGTGTCATGTTGCGTATAATATCATGCGCAAGGTACAATGTGTCACTCCTGTTTTATTTTTTCCTGTTTCAAATGTATGTACTGGAGACCTCTTCTACAATCTCTGACTGGTAAAAATTGGGCAGAATCTCTTTGTGATCATCACAGTAATCTTTGTTTCACAGACACAAGCTCTACTCTGTTAGATGCTGTACTGATAGAACACAAAGGGAGGAGGGCTAGTCACTGTCTTTCAGGATCAGGAAAGAAAGATATTCTGTGAGGAAACACATGCTAAATATGAAAAGCAAACACTCAACTTATTTGGGTATCTGTTTAGGGAGAAAAGATGACAGTAGAAATGAAGAGTGAAAGAAGGAGGAAGGAACAGCTTGAGTCTGGAGCCTTAAGAACATTATTAGTTAGTCTTTTAAAAAATACAGTTCATAAATATATGTTGTTTCTCTGTATGTTAAAATATCTCTTAAGGTATTTTATTCCCTTGCGGGAAGGAAAGAATGTCACCAGAAAAAAGTTATACATGGGAACAAATCTAGAAATTTTGTTTTGAAGCTGTGGGATTCTTGTATATCAAGCAAAAGCAACTTCTGTTATGTGAAGAAGTGGAGACAACTCTAAAGCCTTGCTTCATCTTTCCTGCAAAATACTGAGTAGTTTAATATTTTGAGTGTTGCAAGCTCAGAATTTTATCTGCTGGAAGGAAGGGGAGTGCACAAAGTTTGGATTTAGGTGTACATTTTGCAAATTTAAATCTCCAATTAAAGTGTGTGTCTTGTGAGCAGGATGGTTAAAATGTGATTTGCCATGCATGTGCATATATATATACACAGTCTTGATGAGGTACATCATTACATCATATCACTTCAGGTATGAATGTACAAAGAATACCCCTTGTAAGAATATGTGTCTTATTTGAGAAATATTTATCCTCTGACTCGTTCAAAGCTTCTGCCATCAAACGCAACAAAATAATCAGAACTGCAGTGACTTTTTTTCTAAAATTACGACAACCTGATCTCACTGTGCTATTTGTGCTAGAATCAGAGGCAGAAAGAAATGGATTAATGGAAGAATGTTATCCTCAATTGTACAGCTACTGTAAAGAAAGAGGTTGTAGCTGCAGCTGATGGACCTGAGGTGGGGGCTTCCAGGTGGTGTCTGAAATTGTCACCACTGTGTTTCATTACATCTGGAAGTTTTGAAGAAGTATCAAGAGATGAGACATCAAAGATTTGTTTTAAGGTTTTCCAGATGTTTGGTTTTAATTCTGGAATTCTATTGAATTTATATATTTAGGGTACAGTAAGTGCATTACTGGTTTTAGTAAGTAAAGAAAGGGCATATTGTAAATCTAGAATGCAAAAGAGGAAGGGACAGTAAAACAAAGTTTTGACTGATGCACACCATAAGAAACCTGTTAGGTTTGTGCTGTATGTAGATTAGGTTCGTATTTGCCTCCTTGTGTATGTGTTCTTTTTTCATTGTTTTCAGGTTTTATGGGGCAAAAACCTGATAATCCCATTTTTCCAGGAGTATTATGAAAGAAAATCTTATCATTCCTTAAAGGTATAATTGGAAGAATTAAACTAACTGAAATAATGCAAAAGCAGAAACTGGTGTGTTGCATCTCATGGGGTATCAAAAGAGACAGTTCTGACCAAAAAAGCAGTGCACACAGATGGTAATCTGGCAGGTGTTACTCAACACTTTTTGGGAACTGGTAAATCATCAAAGGAAGTATAAATGGAATCCATTCTAACAGAGAATTGGACTCAAACATTTCAGATGAGCAGGATCTGTTTAATGTGTCATCTTCATCCCTTAGAAGAAGGTAATAGAAGGAAGCTGAAATAGAAGGAAATCAGATTCGACAAGCAGAACTTCCCTCTCATGAAGAGAGCTGGCTGGGACTGATGACTGCATTGTCTTCCAGGTGTTTTTCAGTATCTCCCAGAATAATCTTTTCCATGATTTTACCGGGCACTGAAGTGAGACTGACAGGCCTGTAGTTTCTGGGGTCCTCCCTCTTGCCCTTCTTGAAAATCAGGACAATGTTAGCCAGCTCCCAGTCAGCTGGGATCTCTCTGGATTCCCAAAACCACTCAAAAATCAAGAGAGGCTTTGCAATGACATCAGCCAGCTCCTTGAGGATTCTTGGATGAATCCCATCAGGCCCCATAGACTTTTAGGGATCCAGCTGGAGCAGCAGATCCCACACAATTTCAGGATCAGCTGGGATTTGAACATTCTCACAGTCATGGTCCTCCAGCTCAGGGCACTGAAACCCCCTCGGTCCATCATCTGTGTTGAAGGCACAGGCAAAGAATGCATTAAACACCTGTGCTTTGTCCCTGTCCCTCTTTGTGAGGGGACCATCCTCAACCTGTAACAGGCCAATGTTATTTTTACACTGCCTATTGCCATTAATATATTTGAAAAAACTCTTTTTGTTGTCCCCTGCAGTTCTGGCCAACTTCATCTCCAGTTGAGCTTTGGCTGCACAAATTTTCTCCCTACAGTGGCAAGAAGCATCTCTCTATTCTTCCCATGTCACCTGACCTTGCTTCCACTGGGCATACACCTTCCCTTTTTCACTTTATTTCTGAGAGAAGATCCCTCTTC
The DNA here is from genome assembly GCF_000691975.1 of Corvus brachyrhynchos. NCBI lineage: Eukaryota > Metazoa > Chordata > Aves > Passeriformes > Corvidae > Corvus > Corvus brachyrhynchos. The sequence continues at coordinate 13,038,295 of NW_008240046.1, forward strand.
AGCCAAAGCAGCCTTCTGCCTTTTCTGTTTGACTTCCAGCATTTGGCAATTGCTGTTCCTGTGCCCTTAGGAAATGATGTTTAAAAAGTGACCAGCACTGATGGATCCCAGCACCTGCAAAAACATTTCACATGGGGATTTCACTTCCTAGTTCCCTGAGGAACCTGAAATCTGCTCTCCTCATGTCCATTTTGTTTCAAGTACTTACAAACTGCAGCCTACCAGGTCAGTTCTGAATTCCTTCTTTTTAGAAGTTGTTTGGTACAGGAATAAACATGCATTTATTTCCAATCTGTTAAGGACATTCATTTATTCTTCATTAATCTGAAGGGGATTCACTTCTCTAATCAATGGAAATCTAATTGCTAAGTGCTTACATGAAAAAAAATACTAAGTCTGAAGAGCTTCCTTCAACATTTTATCATGCAAATAAATTGTATCTTTATTTAAATGGGCTGCAGTGCTTTTCTCATTATAGCATGAAGTGCAGATTTGGAAGATATTATCTGAAGGAAAATATTCCCTGCGTCTTTATTAATGATGCTGGTAACACTGTCATCAAATAGGCATATGAGATTTTATCCCCACCTTAGAGATGTAACTGGGCTGTAACTGGGGCCCAGTTGAGATATATACTTGTTAAAACAGAGGTAATAAGTCTCAAACCTGTATCTGTCCATCTGCCAAACTGTGCAGCAATTTGGTAGGCTAGAGCTGCACCTCCCTGAAGTAATGATATTCTTTAATCATGTTTTATGATTAGAGCAGCTTCTTAACTTTCCAGTACGTTCTCACAGCTTGTCTTTTAGTCATGTTCATAACACATTTTTCAGGGATATTTTCAGCAGAGATCTGCGCACAGGCAGCAAGCTAAGAGCAAATGGCTGAGCACTTTCCAGAAACTGCATAACATATTTCAAGAGTATGCTCCACTTGCTCTCAGAGAGGAAGCATCCGCTGAGCTTCTTGAGACAGGTGAGACTAGAAGCCCAAAATTAGGAGAAGGGCATTCAGCCAGAATGATCAGCAATACCTTATTTCCTAAAAGAGGGGGACAGATTAGTTTCAGTAATAAAATAAGTTAAATCATCAGTTTTGGCACTCCTCAGAATCTTGTGGTAGGACGAGCAATACTTCAGTGAGAGTGTTACCACTGTAATAAATATGTAAAGTAGACATTACTTCTCAATAACCCTAAGTGTCTTTTCCTGTTCAATGTACTGTTTAATCCACTTAATCTTTTTACAGTCTGCAGGCAACTCTTTAGGCTCTACTAGAGGACCAGAAAGCCTGGAGTTTGGCCAAACGAAATAAAACACATGCTGTGAAATTCTGTTTAACTGCAGAGAATAAAATGACTACTGCAGAGTAGCCTTAATAACACAATAATTTAACAGCAAAGCCACAGATTTCATGAGTTTTTTTACAAATAGATATTTTCTGGGTTTTATATGAAAAACAAAGGAAAATCAGATGTTTCCTCTGAGGTTCTAAGTGGTTGTGCATCAGAGCTAATGAAGTCACTTCTTTCTTAGCACAGAACTATGAGTATTGTAAGCAGGTTCATACAAATGTGCTCTGTCCCCAGTCCATGATACACGAGCAGGAGGATTCAGAAATTTCCAGATTAATTAGCCAGCAGAGACCACATGGAAGATTCACTCCTATATGTCTACATGCAAGTCAGTCTGTATTGTATATGACATGCATGTAAGCCCCTCACCTCATAAAAACCTTCTGTTACTTAATATAAGTGCAAACATATGAAGCTGCATATGGGGAGAGCAGCTAATTAAAATAATCCTGGGAGAGGTTTCTAGGGTACTTCATCCATTGCTTAGAACTCCAGTTAAAATTATGTATCTAGTGAAGAGCTTCTGATATCAGGTTCTTATTTGTACCTGAAAGTTGGACGGTTTTCTTCTTTGAAAGGAGAAAAATATTCATTAGAAAGAAATGTCTTTTGTAAGTTCTACAGTTTCTTTCAGAATGAAAGTTGTCATGTAAAACACATGCCTGCAGCTTAGTTACCAAGGAATCATGAAATGGTTGGAAGGGACCTTTAAGGGTCATCTAGTCCAACTCCCTGCAATGAGCAGGGACATCTTCAACAGAGCCCCATCCAATCTTACCTTGAATGCTTCCAGGGACTGGGCGTCTACCACCTCTCTGGGCAATCTGTTCCTGTGTTTCACCGTCCCCATCATAAAAATCTTCTTCCTTATATTTAGTCAGAATCTGTATTCTGTAAGTTTAAAACCATTACCCCTTGTCCTAGGACAAGAGGCCCTGCTAAAAAATTGTCCCCATCTTTATTAGAAGCCCTCTCTAAGTAGTGACAGGCCACAATCCAGTCTCCACAGAACTTTCTCTTTTCTAGGCTGAACAATCCCAACCCTTAGTCTTTCTTCACAGGAGGTGTGCTCCAGCCCTCGGAGCATTTTTGTGGCCCTCCCCTAGACTTGCTCCAACAGGTCCATGTCTTTCTTACACTGGGGACCCCAGAGCTGGATGCAGCACTCCAGGTGGTGTCTCGTGAGAGCAGAGTAGAGGGACAGAATCCCCTCCCTCGCCCTGCAATATGGTGGTGGTCCACTGAAGAACGTGAACTTACTTGACCATGCTTATCCCAAATGTTCTCACACTCGATTATGGTTTTCTGATGGGAACGTTGGGGTTTTTTTCCCAAAACAACTGTCAGTATGTGATTCAGACCAACAAGTAAGCTCCTGAATGAAAGAACAAACAACACAGGGATGCAAGAATTAAAGTTTGATTTATTGGTGCCACTTGTGAGAACAGAAAAATGCTATTAATTCTAAGACTCTTCTATCAGATTGCTGATGTTTGCAACATTTCCATGCATTTTTATGAGATAATCAAAATTTAAGTACTATTTTGTAGAGGAGAGATTACTGATTTTATTTTAACATAAGAATTATCACAAGTTGCCATTATCATAACCCATGTATTTGGGATACTGCCATACAGTGTGCACATTGTACTTGTGGAAGGACTTAGATTTGTGTCCAAGTCTATAAATTATAAAACGTGCTTTAATTTTCATTTTTTTCAGCTGATAAATATGTGGGCATACATGTTTTGTAGGTAAGATATCACAGATTTAAAAGCATATTTTTCTTTTTCACTGAAACTAAATTCCTTTTAACAATGAAGAATCTCTGGGGTGTGAGATTTGCCAAATAATGAATATTTTCTGAATCCTGCCAACAAAAGTGCTTTTTAGACAGGGCATCAAACTTTATGCCTCTGCTGTGGTTTAATCCCAGACAGCAACTAAGTATAACAGAGATGCTCAATCACTCCACCCATTCCCCATGTTGAGGAGAAAAATCACCAAAAAAACCCCCGAAATTCATGGGTTGAGATAAGAACAGTTGATGAATTGAAAAAGAATTAAATTTACTATTAATAATGGTAATAATAAAAATAATTGTAATGAAAAGGGGAGAGAGTAATAGACCCTAAAATGGACAAGAGGTGCGCAATCCAATTGCTCACCACCTTCTGACCAATGCCCAGCCTGTCCCTGACCAGCCATCAGAAGCTCCTGGCCAACTTCCCCCCAGTTTATATCCTGAGCATGACATTCCATGGTATAGAATATCTCTTTGGCCAGTTCAGGTCAGCTGTCCTGGCCATGCTCCCTCACAGCTTCTTGCTCACTTGCTCACTTGCTCACCATCAGAGCCTGGGACACTGAGAAGTCCTTGACTTGGGGTAAGCACTGCTTAGCAACAACCAAACACCAGTGTGTTATCAACAGCATTTTCATACTGAATTAAAAACACAGCACTGCACCAGCTACTAGGAAACAAATTAACTCCATCCCAGCTGAAACATCCCAGGACAGGCCAAAGTATCAGTCAAGAACAGAAATCCAAGTGAATGTTCTCATAAAAACAAACAGTATTTAACTAGTTCTTCACTTTATTTTAATCAGTGTTATGTGCTAAACATCAGTTTTTACCTGGACTGAAACTCCCATCTCTTCTCTGAATTTGAAGGGAGTTCTGTTCTGACAGGAACCTTGCATCTTCTCAGCTCAGATGTGTGAAGTTGCAGCTTTAACTCTGATCTCAGCTGTAGTCATTGCTCAGCAGGTGTATTTATGTGTGTTTTTAAAAATATATAGCAACCTGCATGTTCTTCCACTTTTGGGCTGTTACCTTTAGCAGTAGTTGCTGGTTTCTGGAGTGTGCGTTACCCACCAGAGGGAGCTGAAGCCAAGAACTGTCTGATTTTCATAGAATCGTATCATCATTTATGTTGGAAAAGACCTGTAAGATCACAGAGTCCAGCCATTAGCCCAGGTCCACCACTAAGCCATGTCCCTAAGTGCCACAGCTACATGTCTTTTAAATACCTCCAGGGATGGTGGCTCAACCTCTTCCCTGGGCAGCCTGTTTCATTTCTTGGCAATCCTTTTGGTGAAGAAATTTTTCCTAAAATCCAATCTGCCATCTTCTCGAGCAACTTTCAGTTCCCAGGGGGTTGCCAGGTGAAAGTAATCTCTTACACTTCACAGAGCTTTGGATTTGGGCATCTGTCTTCAAGTTAGCTTGGGAGCAGATGGTGACCAGGTAGGAAATAAGTTTGCCTCCCTATGCTAAGTTATTACCTCTTTTGGGAACCCTCACTTCAGTGTCAAAGCAGGCAAAGCAAAACCTTGTGATGTACATGTCATCATTCTTTGGTTTTTATGTATGCTGTTCTTTGTAACATGAATAAGGACACCAGAATTGTACAAAATATGAATAACTTTGAGAGTAAACTAGTCATCCCTGAGAAAATTAGGCCAGGTAGAAGCAAGTGTGAGTAGATTCTCTGCATCTTTAAAAGGAAATCTCAAAATTCCTGACTACAAACGGACTGGAGGATATTTCTGCTATATGTTAAACTGAAATTTTGTTTATAAAGAAATAAATCGGCTGAAATAGTATAGAAGGTGTGGTTCATGCATATTAAGTGTTCTGATTTTGTTCAGCCAGAAATATGTGTCAAATGTCTAAAGTGTTTATTTAGATTGAGAATTTTTGAACTAAATATGTTTCCAAACATATATTTGTTTTCTTTCCTTAAAAAAATTCACAGTATTTTGATATTTTCCAATTTATTCCAATTCATGATGATATATTGACCAATGTTCTGACCTTTTTACTTAGTTAATTTTTTATCCATCTCAGCTGCAGTGATTTCTTAATTGCATATCAATAAAAGCTTGCTAAAATTCAAGCCTTTTTAAAATTGTATCTGGTTATGTTTTCATTATTACATATGAACTCCCAGATCTCTAAAATTATTTTAAATTAGGTCTTTGTGCTATGGTGAACAGCTTAGGAACCTGAAAAATCCCAAAAGAAGCAACCTTGAGAGTTTTAGCTAATTTGTTTATCAATAAACATGAAGGCTTAACTTGCGTGTGCCAGTACTGACAGGGCAATGAAGCAGGAACTCCTTGGGGGGTGGTTTTTTTGGTAAACAATTGGTCAAGGTGAAAGGAGTTTTTTTTGTTCTTGTTCTAGTTTGTTAAATGATAAGATCAATTTATATTTCATCAAAAAGAAAATCTTCCTTTGACTTAAGAGTATGGGAGGAGTGCTGGTCCTTCTGGACAAATGAGCTTATTTCTACACATTTCCTTCTGCTCTTGGAATAAGTCGTCCACAAAGAAATAAGTAGATGTTGAGACAGAGATTAACAGCTGCTGGTGGTGAAGAACGGCTTCTTATGCATTTCTGAGTTGTAACTGACCACATGAACAAAAACAGTCTTTAGAAATATTCTTTATTCTACAAGAGGCAGGAAAGCTCACACAGGTAGTTATAGCTGAGCAATTACATGCAAAGCTGGTCCCTACTGCCTCTATGCTACTTGCTCAAGGCATTTGTAATTTTCAGTGCCATGGCATCCTTTGACTCCTGCAAAATGGTTAATCTGTTTGTCAAAAGAATTGGGACTGACAGGAGACAGAAGCTTCCCTAGGTGGTAGTTAAATTTGCTTTCTGCACCACCAGTTATGGCTTAACAGCCTCTTAGACTTCCTATGGATTTTTTTGCTGTTTCAAAACCTTGTCTTGCAAAAATGGTAACAGTCTCATCAAGTAACCTCAGTTTCAGCTCAGTTTCTGTTGCTTGACAGTATTTTGTCATGTCTTCCAAAGGAAGGTACGAGACAGTTTATATCAAATTGCTGTCTAATGGGCTTCACTTAATGGCTTCCTCAGTTAGAAGTTGCCTTATGTACTGGAGCATGAGGTTTTAATACCTTTTTTTTATATGTCTGGATCCTGTCTAACTTACGAAGGGCTCATTATCCATTTTTTTTTCATCATTTCAGAGAGGAGGACTTATTACTCTATTTATTTTGCTTATTAATTTAGTTAATAATAGGATAACTTGTCAGGACTTTTAATAGGTATTTTCCAGCATTTCAATGGGAATGAATCTGTCAAATGTAGAAAATAGAAAGGTAAAAATTTCAAAAATATTAGCAGGAGACTAATTAATTTTGAAACCAAAACAAACCTTAACTTACACAGTTTACAGTTGTGTCTCTCAGCTGTGGCTGCTGGATAAATTACACACACTTTGTATGTGCACTTAAGGATCTTTTTTAATTAAAGAAAATAGAATGGGAGAAAATTCTACAACCTTTTGGAAGAAGAGTATTATAATTTCTTTCAGAATTTAACTAGCTATAAAATGACCCTTCACTTTGCTTTTTTAGGGATTTTCTTATTACTTTTTCTGTTCCTCCTAATTATTTCTGACAGCTTTGTACTTCACCCTCTGCACTTCATTCCTGAAAAAATGTCATTTCAATCTCTGTTTCAATTCTGTCTCTTGTTTGAATTTATTTTTCACTTTTGCTTTGTGTGTGGGTTACACTTCCACATTCTCTGTTTTCTTATTTGACTTCCCTTCCTCTTAGAATTTTATTGCCTCATACTTCATTCTGAAGTCAGGAAAGGGAAAGGAATACATGCCAGCTACAAACTCAGGAAATATACTCAGCTCTGTATCTTTTTTTTTTTAATTTTTCAGGGTTCCGATCTAAGGGACTCATGCCAGTTGCTACATGAAATAATTTCTTCAGCAGATACTACTTTACACAGAAATTGCTCCATACTTACATCAGGAAATTCAGTGAAAGATTATATTCTATGTGTTTATAGACTGCTAGAAAGTATTTTTCACCATTGAGAATTCAGGATTAAAAAGTTGCTCTTCATAACTCAACTGAATATCAGCCTTCCATCATTCTGTTTTTGAGAAATCAGGTCTGTTAATAATTTCTTTATATTACTCCATTGCTGTATAATTGATGTATTGTCATTACATACACCAAATCCAAATTTATAAGGGATTCCAAGGATAAATTTTGTAGGTTTGAGTTCTCTCCTCTCTTCAGCAGCCTACTATATCTTCCACTAACAAACTGCTCAAGTACTTCTTCCAAACATAAGTTGAAGGATGTTTTTTCCTGATTTGATTCACCATTCTGGCACACAGCTTTATGTTTGTTGAGATTGTCAAACTGAATTTTCTGAAAACAAGATTTGTGCTAATGCAGTGCAGGAGTGTTCTCCCAGTTGGTGTCCTATTCCCAGTATCAGCTGGGGGTTCATTATAAATCTTTGCTGTGTAAATACTGTAGTCATGTAAAAAAATGATGGGTTTCCTAAGGGTGACCACTTCTATAGCATATAATGCTAGGAAAGGATGGTCATAATCACTTATGCAGTATGTTTGACAGGACTTGACTGATGAGGTTTAGGACAAGTGTCAGCTGCTCACATTAATTTGTTTTTTTGAATGTCACTGGCAATACTCTATATCAAAGACAGAAGTAATTTGCAAAGGTAAATCCAGTTGCAAGGAGTTAAGACAAAGTGTTAGGAAGAAAATGGATTAAAAAGGAAGGAAGCAACAGACCGTACATAAAAGAGATTGTGAAGGGAATCATCCAAAGTGCCTGCTGGTGTCCTTATGTAGTTCTGGTTTTTATCATTGGAACATCTGAAGTATATAAAACTAGAATTGCAGATGGTGATGACACTGAGAGGACAGCAAATCATAATGAATTCTGCATCTAGATGCAGTGCAGGCAGAGACAGGAGACGGGGCAAAATATTTTGAAAATAGCAAAATCAAACCACATTACAACTCCCAACTACCATACATGACAATCTTTTATAGCATTAAAATATGCAGTTAACTAGAATATTTAGCAATGTGGTAGTTTTTATTCCTGAACTGTCACTGCCAGAGCAGTCCTCCCCTTCCTAGTCATGTCACAGTTGGTATAAAAAGTCCAAATCTGGGTGCATCAGAGCATTTGGTGCTTATTCTTGCTCATCTAGTTGTTTCTAACAGTATAGACCTGACACTGTCATATCCCTCTTGCACTGGGTTGAGCATACACGTCTGGAAACAGTTCAGTCTTCCTTGTACATGCACTTAAGTCTTCAGGTTTTATTTAGCAGTGTGATACATTAAGGCTACAGGCATGGGTTTTTTCTGTTTTAATTGACTCTTCATTTGTGCATAAATAGAAAAGAAGCCAGGGTATTCAGTGCTAGCAAAGGAGATGTGGTTGTTAAATTGATATGTTGAGATCTTGTAGCCACTGTTCAGGGAGAAGCTGTAACTAATGACTACTTCCCTGTGATCTTTAGCTAATAAATGTTTAGAAACTTTATTCTTGCTTCTTCAGAAAAGGAAGTTGTGACCAATTTTTAAAAATATTTTGATGGTGGCCCATGAGATCTTCAAGAGCATCTTTTCTAAATTCTTCTGGAATTTTTGACAATCACACTGGAAGCCTTTCAACAATTTTAGGTGTCTAGTTCTTCCTAAAGGCTGGGCTTTTACCCACAGTTTTTTCATCCAGCTGTGTTTTGTCTGAAGGCAGAAGGTTTCAGCTCTTTTACACCTCCATTAAACCTTTCAGGTTCTGGTACCTGCATCCTATCATGGCCCTGCAGCTACTCCAAGAGCAAATCCATTACTTCCGGTAGGGTCAGCAGGGCTGCCTTCACTTTACACTGACATAAGTTTGACCCTAAAATATTCTTGATAGAGCATGTTTTCTTCTCAGATAGAGAGTTTAAAACTTGCTGTTATAAAGTGCCTCCCTCCTGCTAGGAACAGCTCTGCTGTTCCTTACAAGGCAGCAAGTAGAACCTGGCAGTGTTAGCACCTTTGTCTACTCTCACACCCCTCAGGGTTGCTGCAATGACTTTATTTGCACCTGCTTCATTAATCATCTGGGCTATCATCTCATGGCATTAATCCATTTGCAGAGAGTACTGAGATAATACTCTGGAATGTGAAGACCACAGGCATATGGCCAAGTCACTTTCAGTTCACCTTGGAGGTGAGTGGTTTCATTGCTGTTGCCATTTCTTAATAAAGGAGAATAGTTTCTTTGGATTTTATTAATTTCTGAAAGGATCATACGAATGGAAATTTCAAACTATTGCTATTGTTGTTGGATATTCTATTTCAATAATCTCTTCTACTTTACTATGGTACATTATTTAATTTCCTACCATTTCACATAAAAATCTGTAACAAGGTTGCAATGAAAACCAGCGTGCCATTTGCTTAATAAAATTAATACCAAGCGACCTGAATGCTATGGAATAAATCATGTGACAAAGGAGATGGGCTTAAGTTGTGAATAAGTGTATTCATGCTTGTGAGAATACAAGAGATGTGAACCAAATTTAATGTGGATTTTTGGTGGAATTTTACGATAATTTGAATTAAGTTCCAAATGTTATGATTGATCCTTATCACTGAAATGTATTCTAATCCTAAAAATCTCCACCTTCTGGAAACCAAGGTATGATTTTCAGTGCTGAAGTCAAGCTTCTCTTTCTACCTCAGTAGTTTACCAGTAAACTGAATACTAATATCAAAGATCTATAATTGAATATACACTTTCGATCTTCCTATAAATAATAAGAGATTAACACATGTATTTGATGGCATTAAACTCAAACCATGGCATATTTAAAAAAATGTCCTGTGGAGCTTGGCTTAGGAAAAGATACCTGGAAACATTCCTTCTGAACACAGGTGTTGTGGTAAGACAGTTGAAGGAGAAAGTTTTGCTAAAATCTACTTTCTCTGGAAGCCAAATTACATCAGGCTGTAGCCGTAGTGATCAGCACCCTGTCTTTCACCTAGAGAGTGAAATGTTCACCACTGCAAACATCGGTGTACCTGGCCTTTGTGTACTTACCAAAATGGTGGACAGCAAATTTCAGGTAGACTGTTAAACAAACTTGCAAGGTAGTCCCAGTAGAACAACCACAGACACTTGGAAATGCAGAATATTGTACTCCTGTGCTACAAAAGTTTTTGTGGTTTTTTTTCAGTTTAACCTCAAATAGGTAGGTGTTTCTCCTGAACTTCTTTGTTTAGGTTTTTGTGGTGGAGAGACTACCTTCAAAAGGAACTTGGCTGCAAAGATCAATAACCAGGCAAAAAACACAAATGGAATTTGAGAAATTGTGGCCATATCTAATTGTTCCAGGCAAGTTCAAAATACACAGTTATTTGATGTTCAAACATTGCCTTCCTTTCAGATTAGGGCAGGTAGCTGACAAGACAACATGAAAAACATGATGTTGCCTTTGAAAACATGACTGAAACCTTTGAAAGGTGGTTTTGCCAAAAAGGACACATAAAAGGTACTACTTTTTGTAATTTGTGCCTGAATTGCCTTGCCTATTCACACACCACAAAGGGCTGGATTCAGAACTTACATAAAGAAACACAATGCTGAGCATTGTTGGAATCATCTCCTTAAAAGCAAGTTGAACATACAGCATTAGCCAAAGGACTCATCCTTGTAACTCCTTGATGTGGAGACTTTTTTTAGGCCATGTCTCAGCCAAATTATAGTCAAAAAAATCCATTTTTTTTTAATTAGGAAAGCTCAGAACTCCAAAAGTGAACTCCTGATTCCCACTGGTTTCAGTGAGGTCAGGATTTCAGCCCTGGGTTGCAACTGGATACATCTGTATCTGTGCTGGGGAATCGCAGATCACTGGCAGGGAATTGTTCAGAAGATTCATAAACCAAGCCACTTCAAACTTTAAAACACAATGGTGACAACCATTGTAGGCAGAATAATTGCTAGTCATTAATTGTGGATGTTTTGGAGTTTTTTTGTCTTGGAGATGTTGTATGTAGGAATCTCATTGCTGTGGTGGCTGCAGTGTTAAACACAGGAAAATCAGAATGCTGTTAGAATGGAAAAGGTAGAAAGCTTTGAAATTGTGCTGATGAGGGATACAAAACTCCTTGTCTTTACAAACAAGGGATTTGCCTCTCTTCCAGATTCTCTAACACTCATTTTTCAGGTACTAAACACAAATTTACTCAGAAAGTAAATCTGGGGGATGTGCATGCTTATGGATTTTTTTTTTTTACATTTCTATAAAACCTAATTAAACAATACATGTACTAAGGTAACTAATTGCACAAAGCAGGCAAGGCATTTTTAAAGTATGTTTTAACTAGGCTCTGCTAACTTACGACCTTTTGAAAAAGTATGTGAAGAAACAATCAGGTCATTACACTGATCCTTGCCAAAGTAAAGAGTACAGGATTCTTGAGGGAGGGCTACTGCTTGGCCTCCCTGAGAATAGGGAAGAGTTTGTCTCTGGCACTGACTGCATCTTCCACAAAGTTTTATACATAGAGCAAACCATATGTTCATTCTCCATACAACTAACTGCTAAATACTTTTAATTAGAATGATTGTTCAGTCAACCATCTTAATTCTATTTTCTTGAGTCACAATAGCTGTTAGCATAAAGGGCATTCTCTTAAAATCCATCAGATACTCATGGAAGTCTAAACAAAGCTCAAATCTGAAAATAAGCAGTTCTTTATGGTGTCTTGTCAAACTGACTGGAAACTTTAAGTCTGGATAAGGTCAGCTTTACTTCTTAGCTTCAAAGCTGCTATGGGACCTGAAATATGAGGTAAGGCCCCCTTTTCCAGAAATGGAGGGAGACAAAAGAAGTCGCTTTCTGGAGATAAAACCCTCTAGTAGTAATAAAGACCTCACTGGAGCAGAAAGATGCAACTCATTCTTCCCTGTGCCTGTTGCAGTGAGTTGGTTTTCCCTAGTGTTTGTGAGGTCTGTGAGAAACGTTTGGATAAGATCTTTTGGTGCTGTTCCCAGAACATGGTTCATGTGATATCAAAGAATCCTGATGTTTTGCCAGGGACCTTTTTGTCATTGGGAATTTAGAGGCTGGATTTGGAAAGAGCTGGCTGAGCTGCAATACAAAGAAAACTCCTGAGCAACCTATTCCAGCAGGCCGTCTTCAGTCAAAGGCCACCAGGGAGCTGTACCAGCAGGCTCCACCCAAAAGGACAATGAGCAAAAGAGAGACAAGTGACAATTTTAACTTCTGTAAAACTGCAGAGCTGAAGCTGAAACATCAGTTGTCCAGGCCATGGATTTACACTGAAATATGAATTACTGGAATAACTAAGTGAGGTCATTGTAACCTCTCCTAAGGCGAAACTGTCCTTGTCTTGAAGCAGGGAGATCAAAGAGATGAAGACCAGAGTGATGTGCAATTATTATATTCCTTCAACTGCAAGAATTAGTGACTCAGGCTGCCTGAGAAGCAGGAAGGAGGGATTTTGACTGACCTCACTTAAATACTATTTCAGTAGCATTGCTGTCTCTCTAGACATCAGTCTAATTTGATATTTTCCAGTCTTTTTTTCCATCTGTCATCCATAAGTTGTCTTCACTGACAAGGCAGTCCTGGATTAATGGGAGGTAAACATATGGACAATTTTCCTCACTAATTCCATTCACCTCTTGAAGTCTGGAGTTACAGACAGCAAGTTTTGACTTAATCTCCCACTGCTGTGCGCAGTAGTTACTTTAGGTGCAGTTTGCCACCATGTGCTTACAATATACAAAAGATGAGAAGGAAGCAGGTTTTTCCAGAAGCCTTACATTTGTAGTGATGATGTATTAGGTAAATCGTGCATCCTTCCTGCTTAGTGAAGATGAAAAGGTGTGAAACAATACCCTAATGGACCAAGTTTATACAGTTTCTCTCAGCTCACAAAATATTGTTCTGCTTACTGATGGATATGTTATGTAACAACTGTTAGAAATCTGAGAAGCTATTTTATCCAACTTTGTATTCCTTTTTAAATTATTATGCCACTTATTTCTGTATTGATTTCACTCTATAGTTTCCTTTGTGGTCTGACATCAGGAAGGTCTAAAATAGGTAAGTGTTCTGGGGTCATAACCATAATTAAGACCACTTCTTAATTGCTTAATTTACACTGATGATTAGATTTCAAATCAGGAAATCTATTCTTTTTCTTCCTAAAGATCAAGTTTTAAATTGTAATAAGAATTGTACCGTTTCATTTTGTTTTAAGCAGAATTTCTTTTTTCACAACTTTGCAAAGTTTATTAATAATCTTTGCTACTTGCTGTCACCTGCATATATCACTGGTGGGCTGTGTTTGGCTTTACTGTGAACATTTTATCTGACCTGCTGTAGGTATTGTCAGCCCTGTGTTCATTTGACATGATTCATTTTGATCTTTCTCAGCCATCACTGAATTCGGTCAACAGACAGATCAGCTGGAGAAGTTATTACAAGTGCATTTGTGCACATATACAGAAAATTTATATGGCCATATGAAAGGATTTATGCCTAGAGATTTATTTGGTATTAAGGTTCACTGACCACCACCAATGCCACTTAACTAATTATGTAAGTAAATATGCTAAGATTGAGAAAAGGGTACACATTTTTAATTAGATATAAATGAGATGAAAAAGTGCAGATAAATCTGTATAAAAATTTCTGAGCTTGTGACTGACTTGCCACATGATCTGCCTCTCCGAAGGTCACAGTGGGTTCATACCACGTGCACCATGTCTTTGAGTTCAGTGTGCAAGCCTTGTGCGAACTCTGCCTTCTTGAAACCAGCACATCTATCCTCTTTCTAACACTACTGTCTTGACGTACAATGGCCCCTATCTGGTGCTTCCCTGATACACTGAAGAAGAGAAAATCCATTGTATCATACCATGAAACTTAGAAACTGGAATGCAAAGTATTACTTTTTCTAAGTTTGAATGCACTTTTCATGTTGAAAAGCGACTGCTGTATTTATAAAAAGAATTTGGATGGTGAATATTTGCATGAAACTACTCAGAAATTATTAGCACAGCGAGGATTACATACTACGTTATCTGAATAAGTTGCTAAAAATTCATATTCTCATTTTGCCAGTTCCCTCCTGTTGTGGTTTGATGCAGCTGTCAAGCATACGAAATCAGTTTTATTTTCATAAGGGGAAAATAAGAAAATATTGCGGAAAACTAGAGAGCTGCGAGGCAAAACAGGTTCAAACTTAAACAGTTGCGGTACAAAGAAAGGGTTTATTACTAACAGAATTAAAAGTGAAAAGAAATAACAAGAAATTAAAGCAAACCTCTCATCTCTTCCAGCACTTCCCTCCTTTTACCCAACTCGCACAAAGGATAACAGAACTTGGAGTTTTAGTCAGTGTTGTAGTTCTTAAAAAGTCTCTTCCTTATGCTTAAGGAAAAAAGGGTTTTCTTCTGCTTCACATGGTTCCCAAACTGCCACCAACAGCAGACCTGCCCAGAAAGAAACAATCTGCTGTGGTGTAAAACATCTCTTCCATGAAAATCTCGCAGTTCTTTCACACTGCCAAACATAGGCTATCACATGGGGTTATTAATCTTTTTAAGGATAAGTTATTTTGGCCTGAACACAAAGGCTTTCTTCGCCACAAGTCTCTAAAAACCTCTCACTGCTTCTATATAGCCTGGCATAGGCACTCTTCACAATCTTCACAGGCACACGTGAATTCTCCATCCCCCCATGTACTTCAAATGGATTAAAGAGACAAACAGTTTGTGATATTACAGTTTCTTACCATGGCCTGCAAGAAGTTTTTTAAGCTACGCGCCAGAATCGCGGCACCGCCCTCTTTTCTCCCGTCGCCATGCTCAGCTCCGTCCCACGGGACTCACTTCTCTTTCTCTCTGACTCTGATGCCGCCATGTTGAAGGGTGTTCTTGTTCAGGCTTTACGGTGGAGAAAGCCTTGCTCCCTCTGTGCTGCCGGCTGGGTGGTGTCTTCTTCAGTGCAGCACAAAGTGTGCTGGCTGCAGACAGGAGGCTCTGCCGGCTCCCGTTGACTCCGCCGGCTCCGCATGGAGAGGAGAGGGACCCGCCTGGGTTTAGCTGTGAGCAGTCCATGGCTGGTTTGGTAGGTGAGCTGGAACGAAAGGGAATTCCCACCTTTCTGCGTGGTTTAAATATCTAAATCGTGAGGAGCATCATTAGTCTAAAAGACTCTCCATCAACCCATGTTCAACCCACTTCACCTCCACCAAAAAATTAACACTTACCAAAGAAAATATTGTGAAATGTTATTCCAGTGTTTCTTGAATAGGTTGAAACCAAAGCAAAGTATCCAGGTTTGCTGTTTAAGATAGCTGAACATCAAATTTTCTCTGACTGTGGAGAATATAATTATTTTGTTATTAATTTATTAATTACGTGCAGCAAGTAGAAAGCAGAGCTGAAAATCCTTTTTAGGAAGTCATTTATTTCAATGGTACTGACATTTTTTATTATTGGGCCTATCTCTCTACTGTAATGGGATAGGTCCTTCATATATACAAGCACCCCTATTTTCTGTCCAGCAAGTAGGTGTTACTTCTGTACAATAGCTAGAATCTTGTCCCTGGGTAGTTGTGTTCTGCAGCCACTGCCCGAATTGCCAGGTATCAATAGAAACTTCCTCTCCCTGATCCAAGTTTTGATACCCCTGGGAAATGACACCATTCCTCACATCCTGTGCCTCTAAATGCTCCTCAGTAGGGGACCTGAATTTCACTAGAAGGGGAAAGGTCAGCCTTCCCCATGGACTTTCTGCTGCTGGGGTAGCATAACCTTCAGCTCACTTTTGCTGAGGGAATGCAATGAACGTGGAACAAGTGTCCCCCCAGCTGGCCACTGGCAATGCTCAAAATGCACCCCTAGGTAGGGAGGATCTGATGGCTCTGCTCCCTTCCTATCCTGTTGACTGAGACTAAGTACAACATTCTTCAAGTGATTTTCAGCGGGAACTTCTAAGGGAAAAGGTCGGAAGAAGGAGAAATACCAGATTAAATTCTCCTGGAGTGTTACCTGGGCCTCCAAGGATATGTCACTGTCTTCTCACAGCTCAAGAACTCCTGATCTAATCCATTTCCCCTTGCCCAAGAGCAGGATCAGTCACAATTAAACTGATGTCAACATAATTGTCTAGCCTGCCTTGTAGCATCTTTGTCACTGGAGATCTTTACTTTCCAAAGTAATATATTCCAGTGCTTCACTGTCACTTTGGTTGGACAGCTCATCTTTTTGTTTTGTTTTCTCCCTAGTGTCTCATTTAAACTTCCAGTGGTCAATCCAAGCGACATTAATTATTGTCCTTTTCACTTAGACAGATTATCCCTTTCCTCTTGAAAGCAAACTTTCACATGACTGAGGATTCCTGACCTCAGTCCTCTCATTTCTAGGCTCAGTTCTATCATTAGAAGTCATTGTCTTCTACACCTCTATCTTGTTTGTTTGAACTCCCTCCACCTGTAAGTGTGGTTTCCGAAACTAAATAGCATATAATTACTCAGTGTCTGAAAACAGATTTCCTATTTATTCATCTCACAAGATTTGGTGGGTTTTTGTGTTTTTTTTTTTTGCTGTGGCACAAAATTAGCAACATGTTGATCTTAATCTCTTCACATCCGAGGGGGTTTTATCATTGATTATTGTACTATATTAAATAGTCATTGAAGTGCTCTTCTTTAAGACTAGTATCAAATTAATATTAGATGTTTATCTGAAAGACATTTAAAATTACTATTTTTTCTAAATTTTAAGTTTAAAAATTACTGAAAAATGAGCCAGATTTCTACTACTTGACAATAACATATAATACCAGGAGAACTGGGTTTGGAGTAGTGATGGAAAATGGGTAAACTCCTGAATATGTTCCTCTTTTTTCTTAAATGAATGGTACACTCCAGAACCATCACATTCTTCTACCATGTCACTTGGTCAGAAAGGAAAAATTAGGAAGCTGGCTAGTGCTGATAAGGTAACGTTCTGAAATGCAAAGTGCTGGGGAAGATGAAACAGGAAAGCCTTATAAATATGATTGCCTGACAAAAGATTTTGGGAATATGAAAACTACAGGCAACATCGAAATGAAAGCCACTTTTGAAATACCAAGTCTTAGTTACTGAACAACTGGAAAACAATGGTATTGCCGACTGAAGGTAATCCCCTCTTGATTGAACAATACCCTCTGCTTGCAGGCAGGTCCAAGGGTCAGAGCAGACCCTACTAGCTCAGCAGAAGGGGTCCAAAGAGTAGTTTTTAGAAGTTAAGATGTAACACTCTATGGTAATATAAGAACTCTTATAGGCTGTATGTAAATGCTATAGGATTTGTATCTTGTATTAGATTGGTTAGTGACAATTAGAATATTCAGTACAGAAGATGATTTATTGTATTGTAACCAGGACTTCAGACATTCTCATTCTCTCTTCACTTCTACTTCGATTCTCATACTTCTCTCTTCCACTTCTACTCTTGCTCTTACACCCTCTCTCTCTCTCTCACCCGTTCACTCTTGCTCGCTTGGGCCTGCTCAGAGCTGAGTCTACCAGCTCTGAGCAGTGCCCCAATACCCACGCCTTTTACAATAAACCCCATGTGTCCCAAGATCAGACTATAGAGATCACTCGTCCCTGTCACCGACCGTCCCATCCGTCCCGTCAGTAACCTACACAAAGAATTAGTTAACAGATTTTGTGCTTCTGCTGATAAGTCAAGGATCTATAATGTTTGTAAAAATTACTTAAACTTATCTTTTTAAACAAAATGACTCCTGTGTCATTTTTGTCGACTCATTTCCATCCTTTCACTGTGATAAAACCATGGTCAGTCATCTTGCCAAGGTTTTTGCTACTTCAAGGAATGACACAAATCTATTGGTTTCTACTTATATGTTCTCATCTT
>NW_008240046.1:13056910-13069328 GCF_000691975.1 Corvus brachyrhynchos
CAGGAATGTTGGGCTCTCATTGATAAGGAGTTGCATGATTTTCTTGAAATTAGGCTTTGCTTTGTATCATCTTTGGTAAGCACTGCTCTCTTTACATGGCACTCTGGTTTTAGGTATGACTATTTCTGAATGACCCCCTCTTTTCCCAGCTGAAGTAGATGATGATCATTCCACTCTGGACTAAAAATCTAATCACAGTGACACAAAGAACACAGGGAGACCCTGGACAGAAGAACGTACAAGCATCAAACAAAATAAAGGGATCTAGTGAAGTTTAGTGATAAATGCAGCCAGCCATCCCCAGCTATCCAGTGGGATTCCAGTAGAAGGTGACATGATTCCAGTGTCTATATCCATATCAAAATAAGACTTAGAAGAAATTTAGTATTTTTAAGGCATGAACAGTAGTAATGAGAGACAACCGAGAGAAGTAATGCATGCCATTTATTTAGAGCCATTGGAAAACCAGTCAATCATCTCATGATCTTGCCAAACCTAACAGCTCACATGGTGATCTCTAATGGGTCTTATTTAAGGTTTAAACAGAGAACTGCTTGAAATATTACACTGAAATAAAACTATGACAAAACTATTTTAATGGAGTTGTTTATATCAGCACCACTTTCAACTGAAACTTGTAACATTCCATTATTCAAAAGCATGGCAGAAATAGCAATACCACAGTTACTGCTCCAGATACTTCCCATGGACTGACCCAGATACCTAATGGATTCCGTCAGCCATGTTTTAGAGCTTTAAGTAAGATGACTTCAATTAGGATACCTTAGTTAGTTTTTTTGGTTGATGCAACCAAGCCTTCAGTAGAAACTTGGCTGTTTTGCTGAAAACACATGCAGTATCTTACAGGAATGAACTTACTCTCCATTACTCAGTATTTGCATGCCTGGCTTTAGTTCAGGAGCTTGCAGCCAGTGTCTTCCCTCATTTTTGCTATTCAAGGCAAAAAAACCACTTTCAACATCATTATACATTCATGGCTTTTAAGTTTTTTTAAATAGAGCCAGTCTTTGAACAGAGACAGAACCTTCTATGTGCAGATTCCATATTTTGCTAAGGCCATGATTTAAAATTTCACCTCAATCTTACCTGTTACAGGCTATTGAATAGGAGATAAAGCACCTGCTGAAGAGCATGCCTGCACACCACCTTTGGAGAAATAGGCAGAGTGAAAAGGCACAAGCTCTTAGAAAATAGTATCAGTTTACGTAAGTGGGAAAATAAAAGGTGTTTGAAAGCACAGTCAGCCTAAGGAACTTAGCTTCAGCTATAAAGAATTGAATGGAAAAATGTAATTTTTATATTCATCAGGTAATTCCATTTAAAATCTGTGCCTCATTTAGTAAAAAGGAAAACTAGAATTATATTCTGGGCACATTTTATATACCTTTATATGCAGATTTACTTTGGTTGTAAAGCTCAAGGAGGCGCCTTACCAAGTGGCAAGCATACTAACATGACCTTAACTCACTAACAACTTTTTCCTACTGAGTTTTTTGAATAAACTTCTGTCTCAAAGCTGTGTTCCAAAAATACCAGATTTTTTTTTTTTTTTTTCAATCCTTCATCCAGCAACAGAATTGATGCAGGAATGTTTCTGGGTACTGTCAGGACATTCCTCTTCTGAGGAATCTGCAAGAATAGAATTATTACGAGTGAGTTTTAAATTTCTTTTCCATTAATTTAATTCTCAGAAGTTTCAACAGCCTTTTACAGTTGGTGGTTACTGAAGCTGCTGTTCAGCTACTCTGGTGCACTTCACAAAGCCAAGCCTTTGAAATCTGTGGATGCTTTCTTCTCTGCTATTGCACCTCATGCCATCAAGTACAGATGACAAATCACTAATACAAGACAGAGGATTGTAAGCAAAAAACCTTTTATTAAATATGAGACTTATGTCTGACCTGCTTCCCCCCAACCAATTTTGTCTCTGTGGCAACAGCCACAAGCATGTGACAAAACATCTGGGATTTTTCTAAAGTTTACATACTTAAAATGTCACTTTTCAAGAAAGCATCATCTTTTATCCTTAAGCAGATTTCAAAAGTGCAGAGCATGTTTACAGGAAGACAAGTCTTGTGGCTGTAAAGCTTCATCAGCTAATGCATTAAGGACCCTCCCCACAGCGAGCAGGGCCAAAAGTTGCACAGTGTAAGAGTGAACACATTCTCTGTTAACTTACCTGGTCTGGCAGAGCTTTGGGAAGGGGGAAGTAGATCTTCTGAAGTCGACTCTAGAATAGCTCTGGTCTGATAATCACTAATTCTATTGCATGTTCTTTACATAAAATCATCCAGAAGTACCTTTACAGATTACTACAAATATTTTAATTGTGTAAGAGGGAAAAGACTCAAAATTATTCTTACCTTCTATTGCTACAAAAAATGTAATCATAATGTAGATGAATTTGCCGTGCTGGTGCATACTATCATTAGACTGCAGGTTACCGCACTGAAAATTATAGCCAAAGTATGTATTTTTATTTAGAAAAATCTTCATTGTCTGCTTCCATATGACTTCATCTATTATTCAACATTTCCAAGTTTTATGAAATTAATACAAATACTCCTTCACCAATGCAGAAATTCTGATGATCTGATACTCAGAAATACAAAATCCTTTACCATATTTTAAAGCCCTCCCAATGTACAACAATGTAGTTGTGACATTATCTCCTGTGTCCCAGCTCTACTGGTTAACTTAAACAACTCACTGTGTTCAACTGACAATTGTTTGTTATCTCAATATTACACCCTTGGGGAAAAAAACCCATATTTAGTTTTTTCTTACAGACTTTACTACCTATCTATCTGTATTTGAGTATGTTCTTGTTATTTGTTCACAGGATAAAAGCTTGGGATCCATTTGAACATCAGCATACCATTTATCCAGTTTATGAAGAAGTGCATTATACTGTGATCATCACACTCCAGCTGCTGGACGAAAAGGCAAAAGCAATCCTACTTGCAGGCATATAAAACTGATTGTAATGGCACTGCTTCTTTCTCATCTTTCTCCAGTAATAGATGGCATGTTAGCGTTAAACATTTTCAGCACAAAATTTCTAAATAGGCAATAATGTAGGAATGCAGTGGGCTGCAACTCTGGTACATTTTTGAATGGAAGCAGTACATATCTAGTACATTATCTAATTTTGATATTATCTTCATTTTATTTGCAAAATGATGGGTGTTTTTTTCCTTTTAAATAGAATATTGAGGACTTGAACTTTGCTATTTGATGAGGTCAAAAAGAGCCTTGGAATAATCCTGTCTGCCCAGCAGCAGCTGACAGGCTAGGGAGTATGCAAACCACCCCCTCTGCCCTGCTTTTTCCCTGCACTGCAGGACAGGATTGAGGATCCTGGTTACCAGTCCCTCCCTGTGTCAGCCACCAGGCTATCCAGGCTATTTTAATGGATCTAATAAAGCATTCCTCAGACAATTAAAGGCATTCTTCAGGGCCTGAAAAACACATAGTCCAAAGAGGATAGGGTCAAAAGTAGTCAAAGAACAAGAAAATGGAACTAAGTAAATAGCAGTACCAGATAGTCTTCATGCAAATAGAAATTTGAGGGCTTGCATTGTTGTTGTTTACCACAGGTTCTGTTTACTCTAGACTTTTAATGTCCATTTATATTCATTCCCACTACTGATAACCTATGCATTGTCAACCTCAAACAACAAGAAAGCAGTATCTCCATACAAGTCTGAGACTCTGCTTCTGTAGCACAACTGGAACACCTGTGGGCAAATGAATTCACAACCTCCATCTATTTCCCTCCCCTCTCCATTAAAAACAAACAAACAAACAAGAAAAAACCAACCAAAACATGCACACAAAACCCCCAAACTGAAAACAGAACATACAAAAAAACCCAAACAAAAACCCAAGAGCAACCAAGCAAACAAAAAGCCCCCAAAACCTGAAAAACCCCAACCCAGTACTGTTCCTCCACTGCCAGAAAATGCAGCTATTTTGATAACCTCACATTGTCCCTATCTGGGCTGTTGTCTCCCAGTTGAACCTTGCTGTATTCCTTACTGGAAGGTTACAGTCACAAGTAAATTGCAGTCTTTCCCCCAGAAGTATGAAACAAGTTTACACACCAAAAGCTTGTCAGATTTTTAAATTCATACTGCATATGCATGCAATTTACCTCCCACAAATATCTCTGCCTCACTGATACCATAAAGGGACAAAATGAAGTTTGGGGTGGCATCTACAAGCCTTCCATTTCCTAGCCTGACTGGTGACCTAAATAAAACTTTTCAGTATTAGGTTTTTCCAAGATGTAATTTATACTATGGCTGTCAGGAGTTAAGATAGTAGTTGCCATGGAGCTTTAATCTTTTTTTA
Organism: Corvus brachyrhynchos; assembly: GCF_000691975.1. Taxonomy (NCBI): domain Eukaryota; kingdom Metazoa; phylum Chordata; class Aves; order Passeriformes; family Corvidae; genus Corvus; species Corvus brachyrhynchos. The sequence continues at coordinate 13,061,288 of NW_008240046.1, forward strand.
GGCTTTAGTCAAAGGAAGCTGGAAATCAGTATGCTGGGTAGAACCCTGCTCAATAGAATTTTATTCAAATTGGGACAGGATTTAATCCTAATTTTTCTGCTGAACTTTAGAATCAAAGGTTCTAGAATTCATTCTATTTCTGCTCTTTCTCAGGAGATGAAAGTTTCCTTTCCAGATTCTTAAATCACACTACATTCAACCCAAAAAGTACCCAAGTTGGTTCCCCTCTATTCCTTCAACTATAAACTATAACTTTCTTCTAATCTTAATGTGCACAGCTAATCACTGCAGTGAAATTCATTCACCAGTTTTTCCATTTTCAGGGGAGGCATTCTGTAAGTATACAAAAGCAAAGCTTTAGGGAGGATTTTATTTTTCTACGCACCCACTAAGCACTAATCTCTACACTGGAAAACATGCCTTTGAAACAGAAATTACAGTATGAATCTGTGTCTATGCTACTTGTAACTTCCTTGATGTATATTTAAGAAAAAAACCCAGAAGCATACAATGCATGAAATGCATCTCTGAGAAGTACAAAATTGGCCATGCTATAGACAGTAATGCTCTGCTAGAACACAGCTGCAGCAGAACAGAAATGCAGTTCAGCCTAATACTTGCAGTTAAAACGTTACTGGCTGACTTAAAACTGAACTTGCCTTATACCAGGTAAACAAAAAGAATGCAGACATAGGAGGAAAAATGCAGAATTTGTCAAAATAAGCTTTTAGAACTGTTACCTACCCCAATCAAAAAATTAGAAAGTATTCAGATGTAATCTAATCCTGACCTTGAGATTTGGGTTCAAAAGAAAATGACAGCTTTGCTTAATGAAAAATTTCCCAATTGTCACTAAACACAACTGTTTACTGGCCAGCTGTAGTGGAGGTGCATAATCCTCAAGCTGTTCTAAAGACTGCAGAGTAATCAGAAAATTGTCACAGGAGAGAATTTCAAACTCCTTTCAACTCTTTCATGACATGTATTATAAAAGAGGCATGATAATAGTAAAAAAAAAAAAAAGACATCCTTCCCCTTCTAGGATATGTAGGTGTGGGACTTGAACACTTGCACATTAACATCTGTTTCTACCACTAACAGCAAAATGTCTTACCTAACTAGTATTGGACAGAAAAAGTTGTGGGTTTGAGTGAAAGCCCTGCTCATCAACTTCAGAGGATCAAATGCAAAGACCTGTGGTATATTTTTCAGTCTGAGGTACCAGTATCAAAGATTTGCAGAGCTACTGGAGATGAGACCTCTTAATAAAAGAAATATATATGCAGATAAGAGGGAGAAAGAACTCCCAAGCCCTTAACCTGCTGGTGTGGCCAAACAGCTCAGGTTAAGTATGAATTCAGACAAATTGTAGCCGTTTCCTTAAAGCTGAAGTTAGAGACTTTTAAATGAAGAGTCTTCAAAGTTAGGAAATGCCATCTTCTTTATAAAGGCCCACCTCAGCTCTAAAGGGATATCCAAAACAAAATCCTTAGATAAAATCAGGGAAGAAAGGGGCATCCCTTACATCCATTCTGTACCAGTTTCAAGACCTGTCAGTATCACATTACCATTTCTGGATGTGTAGATTAGTTAAAGTTTGGCAGGGAAATACAGTTAAAACTGGTTTAAATACAGAAGTATTATCATTGTGCTGCAGATATCAAGATGGCCTTACAATATAGATGGCAAGTATTAAATTATTTACTTTGCTTTCAAAACAGTATGCTTTCTATTATGTGTATTTGTGTTTAGCTTTAAAGCTTGGTTTGATTAAATTATTTCATCAAAATTAATAAAACCAGCCACAGGACAGTGATCAAGAAACATTCTTGCTCCAATATTTTAAATAGCTTATGGGGACCTTTTGCTGCTGATGAACTCGCATTACTTCAAAACTGAAAGGCAAAAAGGAAGAACTTAGAAGTGCACCATTTTTCAAAAGCTACGATGTAACTAGGCTGAATTAGAATGCAGCATCTCAAAAGAGAAAGCAGTTAATTGTGTAGTCACATAGACTTCCATCAAATTCCGAAGTGTGTGTTGCCCAGATTTTTTTTTTGCAAGAAGATAAGACTTACTTCATGACACTCAATACATATCTTGAAGGTGAACTGATTAAACAGTATTTATTTTTTCATTCTGATTTCACTAGTGAGGTTCATCCCTGAAAGAAAAGTAACTCAACATTAAGAAGCTATATAAGAATTCTCTACTTACCCTTCTGATTTCATACATAAGATTGCATCTTATGTGCAACTTCAGCAATAACCATTGATCTTCTATGGGAACGGACAGAAACTCACAAAATTTAGGTTTGGTTAAAAAAAGTGGTGAAAGGCTAAATACCAGATAACATCAGATCTTTTCTCACGTATATCTTAACAACAAATTAGCTAGAGCATTTAAAAGAAATAATTGTAGAAGCACCCAGTATATTTGAGGCATGCTGCTAATCTGCAATATAAACTGAACTATTTCTGGTTTTGAGCAATTTCATGTATTAAGCCAAGCAAGTGCCATTTCTCTGATACTCTCTTCACTGGAAGCCTTGAGAATTCCTATTCACTACTAGAAGGGCCATTAGCATGAAAGAAAGCATCCCTGCATTACAGATATTTATCTGGACCACTTTCAAAATCTAAAATTTCCTTTCTGTAACACCCCAACATACACGTCCTACTTCAGCAATTATTTCAGATGAACAATTATATAAGGCTCCCAGCTTTCCTATCTGCATTGAAAAGAAGTATTCTTGATTTATCCAGTACAAATTCAAGCAATAGTCTTCCACATAAATCATTATAAATTAATAAAACATTAATAGCTACAATTTCACTTGTACTTTGTTCTGCAACTTCAGTGCTTACTTAAGCAATGCTTGTTTTTCAATACTAGGGAGCATGTCCATTTTAGGTAAACATTAGATGTTCATATAATACTCAGCCCAAGGCTTCCAATCATTCTTCCCAAGAAGGAAATCTGAGAATCTTTAAGCCATAACAAATAAAAAAAGGAGTAAAATGTTCAGAAGACAACTTACTGCCACTTATCTCCAATAGCTGGTCTGATCATGCTCCATCAAAAGCCATGATCCAGCCCCTCAAGACTATTTTTGCAACCTGAGATCAGCCAGTAGGCCTAGAAAGCAAGGTAGGGATAAGGTTTACCCTCTCTCCTACCCTACTGATGGTCACAGCCCTTACAGGAGTTTCCTGCAGGAGCCGTTTACTTACTGTGGTACAGGTCTCCCCAGTGGGGCACTACTCCACTTCATAAACCTACAATTTCAGAGCAAAAATTCAACCCCCTGCCTTTACACTCTCCTAGCACACGTTAGCCACTTGCAAATGCTCAACCCTGCTAAGGAATCAGATCCTACCTGAGGAAACAGGCTTGGCATGTTACTTACCTTGTAATACCGAGCATCCTGAGCATTGATTTGTGCCATCTGTCTGACAGCACCGAGGCTTTGTGCCCCGCACGGCACATTCCACCCTCCAGCCCCAGCCGGCACGGCCCTCTAGTGGAGATGCAGGAAGGAGTTCTGATGCATTCGTCCGTCTCAGCTTGTTGTTGCCCATCTGCCTGCCTTCTGGGCTGCTCTCAGCACAACTGCTTTCCAACCAGGCTTGGACAGAGGTGGTGTCACTTCTCCCTTTGTACTGTCAAGGAAAACCTTAGCAGCAAGGGACAGAGACCTACAGGGATTTCTGAGCACTTGCAGCCCACCTACAGGTAAGCCCCACACCCAGCCCCGCAGAGCTGCTGCCTGCCTTGCCACAACTCCAGTCTCAAGAGCACTGTTGAGCAGGAACCCCAAGAGTGAGCTTTGGTACTCCACTCACTTCTCCATTAGCATCTCCCATTGCAAAGGAGCAGCAACAGCTGTTTTCATCTTTTTTTCACCTCCTTTAAGGCATAGGGGTGAGGAAGCTCACTTTTAACTACCACCCAAGTAGTGTTTAGATACTACCAGCATACTTCAGGACAACACGCTTACATAGCCTGTCAGAAACCTGCTGGGATTTGTCAACTGGCTCTGTGCCATGCATGCTTATATTTTGTTTTATTATCTATCAAACTTTTACTGAAAGCTTTTGCCTTCAGGCTTTTTAGATAGTTGCCCAAGTCCAAGAACTGTGTGCTGTGCCTAAACACAGATTTGGCCACATGCACGCACAAATACTACCTAAGGAAGGGCAAAGTTCACATCCCGGAGAATACCGGTCATGTTTCAGCTTCTACAGATCAATTATAATGAAGATTCCATCACATTTCCAGTTTCTGTTCCCTGAAATGTTAATATCCTGTCCTCTCAAGGGATCCTTCTACCACTTCAAGGCTTATAGAGAGATCATGTTAAATGATAAAGACCATAACAGGATGCTTGACAAAACCTATTAAGAATATCAAAAATTGAGCATACACCTTAATTATATCATACCCAAAAATTGACTCCCAAGTACAGTCACAAAGACAAGAGTTTAATGTTGGCAAAAAAAAAAAGAAGTTTAAGTTAGTGGTATTTTCTTCCTTGCAATAACATACTGGTCATATGAAAGTCACTGAAGAGGTCTGCTTATAGCGCGGAAGACTTTTACAGGTACAACCGAATTCAAAACCCCTAACTCCAAATGTGCGATGTTAACACAAAAACTGAAAACATATAACCTGGGATAAGGAACAACTCAGTTGTTAAGATGCTAGCAGATATGTGAGGCCTTTCAACCCCTTTTACCATAACATGAGAAGTTCTTCAGTATCTTTCCCACCACCATCATTTCAGGATTCACAAGGTTCTTTAAAATACTAATGGGGTTAAGTTGAAACCAAGCGCCATCTGCTTGTAATGTCTTCTGTGAAAGGTCTGAAGCCACCCTGTTTCTATTATTTGGTTATTCAGTGCAGAAAGTTAAAGATCACAGAAGGTATAACAGCTTTTAATACTCCATTCATATTATAGATTAAAAATTATTGCATAGTCTTATACATTTCCTAAAACAATGTTCTCTGGAAATGAAACATTTTAATATAAAAGGAGCAACTCTTTAAAACATGAATTGTTTTCACTACCTCGATCTCCTATCCTTTTTTGATTTGTCAGTACATTTGTCCATTGTTTTCTCATTGTCTCCTCTGCACTTGGGGCAATACCATTTCCCCTTTGGTTTGTACGTGAGTCCAACACAGGAAAAGTGGAACCACTCAATAGGGCACTGTTCATTGTCACATCCTATCATTTCGCCATAAGACACTTGGTTGCATAAGCAATAAGTTGGTTCATTGGGATCAATTGCAAATTCTACAGGTGAAACCTCCCTCTCCTGCTTGGCTTTGGAGCGTTTTTTCTTCTTGGAAGATTTCGACCTTTTCTCTTTAGGTGGCTGATCATCGCAGTCGTCAATACCATTTGCTATGTGGCACAGATCGCGGCTTTCGCTGGTTCGCTGGCGACGAGGTCTACGGGAGGATCTCTCTGGCTGGCAGGACTCCATCTTGGCCTTTTCTAGAGGCTTTTCATTCTCAGACAGATCTTGAAAACACTGAGAGTGTGTTTCCATTTGACGGGCTCTATTCTCCACCAGTTCTAGCATCTGAGTAACTATTTGAATTTTTTCATCTCCAAGTTCCTGACTGTTGATTAATGCACGCTGAAGATGCTGCTGCAAGCGTTTCTTCTGAACAGGATCATTTTCTGACTTGTATTTTTCATAGACATCATCTATTTCTTTTAATGCTTCTATAAAATGAAGATAATAATAAAAATAATTACACAAGATGGAACATGCTCAAGAAAACACAAATTTATTTCTAAATGATGAGAAATAGTACAAATCTTAATTATAGTATACCTTAGTGGGTTACATTGAATATATCATTCTAGTTGCATGTGGTCATCAAATCGGTATTTAAGGTCACAATCTGTTGCAAGAAAAAATTCTCAAGTTCTGAGAAAGAACAAGCTTATTTTAGCCATTGGAAAAAGAAAGGATAACACAAGAAAGAGTATAGTTGTTGAGACATGGATAATCCAGATGCTCCTTCCATCTGAAACAGGAGGAATTTCTCCTAAGAGTCCTTACCACAATAATTCCAAAACCCTGGCTGACAAACCAAAGCAATAACTTATTTTATCACACAGAGAATCCTGAAACTCATAGAATTGTCATATATCATGATATATGATACTCCAGAATTAGTTTATCCAGGTCCTCTCCCTTCCCCTCCTATTCATCTCAAGGTTTGGCATTACATTTTCAAGTAGACATAGTTATAAAAGGAGTATGACAACTGAAGTTACATAATAGCAAATTTACAATCAGAATGAAAATCAACTTACACCCCTCAAAATGCTTTCCCTATTACCAAAACAAATTACAGCAAGCTGCATTTTAAATCACAGCTGAACTTTTCAGAATAGGTGACCTTCTCTTTAGTGCATCATAGGATATTTTTAAGCAACTAGTAAATGAGTGGCTCACATTTTGACTTCCAAGCTTTCCCTCTTCCAAGTCATGCAAAATAACTCCATGAGCTGCTGTGAATCTTCAGTTAAATTTAGTTCTAGAAGCAAGCTTAATGAACCTGAATATGAGATCAATAAATGTCTTATACATCAGTCTTAGTCTGTACTCTGCTGTTCTATATTGCTGGATTTTAAAATAGTATTTTCCAAGCCAAATGTTACATTAGATCTATACATAAAGGACAGAGAAACTCCAAACAGGGAAGGAAATAATTAGAAGAACTGACAGTGAAACTTGATGCAGTGTTAGGTACAGTATTGGTTCACTCACTTTCATTTTAAAAGAATTTGTCTGCACTGCTGTGAAATGATTCAAGCTTGTTATCTCAACATCATTCCTAGTGATTTTTTTCCTGTTGACATCTTGGAACAGTAGCTTAAGCATGAACAGCTGCTTTTTACTATAAATTCTGATACCTGTATGACAACAAGAGCCAACTGCATTTTGTTCTGTTCCAGACTTCCTCTAAGGTACGATAAAAATCACTACTCTGCCTGTCCAGTAATTCAACCTGTATTTTCTCAGTATCAGCATGGAGGCAGGAGTATAGGTACAGTTATACAGATTTCCTATATTGGGAATGCCCTACCCAGAACCACTCACAAACAATAGCTGTTTGCTTGTTCATACTGTGTCAGAGAACAACATTCGTCCTACATGGGTTATTGACTGGATGCAGCCTGTGAAGATATGCTGAAATTTACATGGAACAACACCCACTAAAGAGAGCAAAGAGATGGCCTGACAGAGATGGATGTTTAATTAACAGCTCTGAAACCTCTGTTAAAAAAAACCAAAAAACACAAAAACCAACAAACAAACAAAAAACTCCAACCCAAACCAGGGCCAAATGTTCACTACAGATAATCTGAATAAGTTTGGTGGACCTAATAAAAGGTAAAACGATTTGTTTTCTAAGCACAAGAGTGACTTTTTCCCTCCTCCACAGACCATCACTACTTTTTAAATTAGATTAAATAATATGGCATTGCTTTTACATTCTCAGACTTGGGTCTAAAATATTTGTATCCCATTTTTAGGATTTTGAAGATTTTTTTTTTTTTTTTTTTAACAGTTGAAGGCTTTGGTTAAAACTAGCAACAAACTTCTTCTATAGCCAAGTATTGTATTAGTAGCTGGATGAATACATAGAGGAGGTATAATCTAAATAAAATATTTAATCTATTAAAGGCTGAGGAGTGCTGGCTAGTCACCATGGATCAGGAGGTAAAGAGTCTGCTAGGCAGTCCAGCCTTCACTAGGAATTCAAAATGCTGCAGGCAAGTCTATGCCCTTTAAACTTTAAAATCCCAGGAAACTTACAAAAGCCTGTTCTTATGTATCTTCTCGGGTAATTAGAAACATAATTGAAAGAATTCCTTCACAACAGCTGACTCCTGAGACGGCCCTTCAACGTCTAAGAGGCCTTGACGGTCCCCATGGTCCCCTCCTGTCCACGCCAAAGGAGGGAGATGCGGCTCCAGTGCCGACTCCACGGGATCAAATTCCTGCCT
>NW_008240046.1:13070669-13079584 GCF_000691975.1 Corvus brachyrhynchos
AGGGGCCCCGACCACCCCCGCCGGTAGCAGCTCGGACTGCTCCTGCCCACAGTAAGAGCTACCTGATTTATCTTTAAAGAAGAGCAACGATGATTCGGGATGAGCTATTACTTAGGGAAGCTGAGTGACATTTTATCCTGAGGAATCATTTCAAGAGTATTTTAAATCACGTACCAAAGAACTTTGGCCTTTTAAAAGCCACTCGCCTACCAGCAAATCTCCAAAATTTCACAGAGGGTCCTGTCTTTCCCATGCCCGTTGTAGAATTTGTGTCAAATGTTGGCCACAACAATTATAGTAGGAAACAAAAGTTGAAATTTACTTTTTGGCTATACACTTTTTAGCTATATAATTGTTCCTACTGGAAGAATTATTTAAAGTGGAGAGAACTATTAAAATGTCAAGATTTCATCTCCACTTCTCTTTGAGACATTTTTCAGGTCTTTACAATATGAATAATAATTGGCAAGCATCCGGAAAAGAAAATTAATTTTGTCGAGTCTTGAAACACCCTGAGGAGACCTGTATATTTTGCACTGTTTCATTTATATTTTAGGCATCTGAAAAAAAATCCAGAGAAAATGCATATGGTAAATGTAGCAAAAAAAAAAAAAAAAAAAAAAAATCAGAGATGATTGAATTCAAGAATAAAATTGAAAAGAAGAAATAAATTCAAATCTCCAACCCCCCTTCTGTCTTACATTCCTACCTCTAGTTAAGTAGCCAGCACTAAAAGAGTACCCATACTAATCCTGTAAATACCATTTCAGGATGGCATGATCTAGAGTAGTGGTTAAGCAGCAGCACAAGTTGCACAGAGAAGTTGTATAATCTCCATCCTTGGATATTTTTTGAGCCTACCTGGACGAAGCCTGACACAACCTGATCTGGCTGTGAAGCTGGCTCTGCTTTGGTGGCTTCCCATCCAGACTCTTTTTTTCCTGTGATTCTGTCTCTACGTGGTCTGCGCCAAACAGCTCCATGGCTAGTCCTACAGGAAAATTAGTGTCTCACATGATGGCAGCTTGCAAGTATTATTTTCTTAAGACTGTAGTTCACAGAACTATTTAAACATTCCTAACTTCCAAGTCACGCGGCCACTGAGCAGATGTTCTGCAGGGATTTTCATCTGTCTGTGTCTAAGCTGTTGAGTAATTGTAGCTGCAGTTAGTCAGCTTCGCCCAAGGCAGCAATGTGTTGGCGAGTTCATGAAAATCAATGAAAACAAAGTTGTAGGCAGTACTTTCAAAACATCCTTCACTACACTGGTGTCACTCTGGCCAAAAAAACAGGAAGTCTGTAATTCTGTGTGTTCATGTTCTTAAGAGCGCACCTTAATCTTAAAATGAACAGTTTTAATTTACAGTGTAACACCTGTAAAATCGGCTGCTTTTTTCTGTGCACTGTTACAGCTCGGGTTAATGAAGCCCCAGAACATTTTTCGCTACTTGTCTCATTTTTGCACAAATAGATTTAGAAAGTGGCAATAACCTGGTTACCTTGGCTTCCATTGGCAGTAACTCACTGAAACTTTATTGTGTAGCATTCATTGCTGTCACTTCTGAGGAACCGAAGATTGAATTTTTTGATATAATATTAACAGATAACACTAACTGTACAGGCAAAAAGCACAACCTGTATACCAGTGAAAAGGACCTGGATTAATATAATTGATAGAATATTCTTGAGAAAGGTGTGGAGGGGCTGTGTCTCTGCTTATAGTAAGTTTGAATGGGTGAAACATTCTGCCATGTCATGAAGAAGCAAAGCTAAGAAATAAGAGATTCCCCTGCAGAGCAGAAAAAAATAAAGCAAAAATGTTCATTCAAAATTATCATGTTATTTAAAATTAAATGTTAAATACAATTAAATATTAATTTAAATGCAACATTTTGGCATAACTTTTTTTTCTCACAAGAAACTCTGCATGCACTGTCAGTAAAAACATAGCCAAGAAAATAATTCATAACATTTGTTACAGGTGGTTTCTGTGCTAAAAGCTTGCTGTTTGTCGCTATGGGGGAAACAGTATCTAAGCTACAGCAGAGAACAGCTAATGATTTCTGAATTTAAGTGTTGTCTACTGCTTTCAAACACTAAAATAAAGATATAAATTTTGAGTAACCTTAAGAATGCAGCAGTGGCATTGGACCAGATTTCCCTAGGAAAAAGAAGTCTTAGCTTGCTGCATGTTTGAAACCTCAGGGGAAAGGAAAGCAGGAAGAGCAGACCAAATTAATTCTCTGCTTTGCTCAGGCCTCAAAATGGCCAGGAGCAAGCACAGGAGAATTTTGGTGTATTGGACTTAACTTTGCAGGTTGATAGATAGCTCTGAGACCCAGCTGTGTCCCTTCTTTCACTGTCTGTATGTGAGAATAATCTGGAGATAGGAAGAGGCATGGTAGAAGCAAAACCTTTCTATTTGTAAAGATGGACAGGCAGAATGATCATACATTTTCACCAACCCTCTCCGCTAAGTGGAAAATTGTCAGCTTGAGGTTGGCATACACAGGGATGTGATATTAGGGTGTATTGCATCAAACCTATCTCAGTAGATGTACTCCAAAGATAAGTTATACAGAGAGGTTCTACCAGTTTATTTAGATTTATTTATATATCTCTAAATTAACCCCAGTTTTCATGGAGAATAGACCCCACAGTCTTTGTTTCTTTATAATTTCCCAGTATAGTTTTTAAAAGCCCAAATCAGAGTATTCCCCTTCTGTTTGTGAAAGATGATTTCATTATATTACAGATTTCACTATGATAAAAATATTTCCAGAGATTTAATCCAAATCTTATTTTCCCCAGTTGAAGTTTTGCCTCTCATCTTTCATAATACTGATTTTAAATCCTCAGATCACAGATGATTCCTGTCCTGTTTCACATAATAATACACAAGTTGGTTAGGGGGTTTTTGGTTTTGGTTTTGGTTTGGTTTGGGTTTTTGTGTTGGTTTTGTTTGGTTTGATTTGTTTTGGGTTTGCTTGGTTTGGTTTGGGTTTTTTGTTTGGTTGGTTTTGCTTGGTTTTTGTTTTCGGGTTTTTTTTTTCCTTGCTTTCCATCGATAACCCAGGAAGTGTTTCAGGCTGTGGATAAAGAAAAGCAGCCTTATTGATAAGTCCATAAGGGGCTGTAATTGTGAAAGACCTTCTTAGGTCCATCAAAGGATGATAACAGGGTGCTTCTTTTAAGCAAAAGAACTGATTTTTGATTCTATATATTTCTTGTCAGAAATGCTTCTCTGGCCTCCATGGGATGAAAAGGATGAAAAATTATCCAAGATACCACAAAAATAAACAGATTAAAAAAAGAATGAGTACAAGCCAGATGGGATTTTTAAAGAGTCAGCTGAAGGAAGCTCTAGGCCATAGCCGACTTTTGCTATATTCTGGGAAGGAACTGTCCTCGCCAGAGCTACAGGGATACTAGTGTGTTTGACCAGGTGAGCTATTCTCAAAAGCTTCTCTAACATCAGGTCATCCAAAGAAGATACTTCCCTGTAATGCCAGACATTGCTTTTGGTTTTCCTTAAATATTAGGCTTGATTTCCCTGGTGGAATACAGATCATATGAACAGAACTATTACTATTTTTCTCTTTCATTTACACAAGTGTAGAAAACCTAAAAGTAAGAAATGGGCTGACATGAGATCATTTCAATAAGATGATACACTAAACAGTAGATTTCCTGAAAATACTGGCATGTGCTTTTTTCCCTGTTAGCTTCATCCTCAACTGTACCAAAGAGCTTTCCAGTACCAAATAACAAATATCCCGCACTTACCAGGAGATGTATGTTCTTTCTCATCCACAACATCTAGTCTGTTTTCTGCCAATATGCTATAAAAGGAAATCTCCTCCGGAACCCAACTTGGTAACCAGTTGACTTCTATTAACACGGGAAGAGGGCAGTCACAATATCCTGCTCAATTTTTTCTTCAAGCAGATAGGTTCTGTTTATTTCACCATGAGCAGAGTGAAAAATGGAGTAAAAAGTGCAGACTAAGTTTACTCTGTGCTTTTTTTTGTAATAACTATTTATTTATTTTTTATAATTCTTCACATTCAGTTTCCATACTTGAATGCCATGGCAAAAAGCGTTTTGAGAAATTGGTAGGCCCAAGGCAGCACATGATAAGAAATTCACTTATATATGACTTCACTGCTTTCATCAGAGCATACTGACACATTATCACTTTGTTTTGAGTAGAACCACACTGCTCCTTTTAGAGGCTATCAGCTCTGTTTGGAATACCCTCTGGAAAGCAGCAGGAGCTGGACAACACCAGCTTCTCACAGGTGTTATGGAACATCCTTGGCTGGCATATGAACTGCAGCTCCTTAGAGGAGGGGGACGCTGCAGATCAGCTGAGAGGCAGCATCTGGCCACTGCAATGATAGCACCACGTGGATCATTTCCTGTCATTTACAACATGGATCTGTCCACTTGTGTCTGAAGTAACACTTGGTGTCTTTCTCTCCAGGAAACAGTAACTCTTCTTCCTCACCTACTGTTATAAAGCAGAAATGATCAGTGGATATGGTTTCCAGCTCTAGAACCAATCACCATTAGAAAAACCTTGGAAAGCGTGCAGATGATGTTCAGGGAGACCAAGTTAGAAATGGTAACAAGATAATCTTAATGCAAAGATAGGAACCATCTTTCTTGTCTTACCTCAGCCCTGAAACCTGATCCTCTTTCATTCTAGTAAATGGAAGCATCCACAGGAATTTAAGGGAAAAGAACCAAGACCCTTTTGCCCACAATAAAGAAAGGATTTTTTGTGTATTCTTGCCTGAGCAACATATTGACATAGATGCTGCATTTCTGTGATTTTGTTGCTCAGCACAGGTCATGTGAAAAACACATTCTTACTTCTTCCTTTTGTGAGGAACAAACATACACAAGTACACCTTTGTAATCAAGACTATGAAATGAGGGCAGGCAGTGCACCTGTGGAAAGTTTCAGTAGGTGATGGTTTAAGACATTCATAATACTCTCCCATAGGCGGATGTTAATTTTTCTTTCCAGCTGAGGAAAAAAAGGTGGGAGTCACCCAGCTAAATCTGTCGAATGAGAGAGAATCTTAGTATAAATAGGTCTTGCTCTAAAAATGTCTCCATTGACTGTAAGGGGCACCCAGGTCTCTTGTCACAGATGTCAGTTAAATGAATTCCACTCTGTATGTGAAAATGGGGTAATTATATGGCTATGATTACCATTTATGAATTTCAGAGTTTCCCTGAAAACTTGGACAGAGTTTTGGGATACGTCATTAAAACTCTGCAACAAGCAGGAGGAAGCCTCATTTTATTTCCCTCCTAGTGTGGATTTTTTTTTTTCTCCTTTGGAATCTGCTTACCCAAACCTAGTAAAAATGATTAATTTCTGGTGCAACTGAAAGGTCACCACAAATAGCACCACAGGGTAATTTCATATCTTCAAAATAACCCAGTAGCACCAAATCACCCACACTATGGGTTTTCTAATGGTGCTGCTGCTATGCAAATTTTTCAGTCCCATCACTTACTCCAAGTTGCCAAAAAGTAGTATTATCCTTTACTACTAGGATATGACCAATGTACAGGGTTTTTTTTCCCAAGAATGGACAGAGTTTACATTTGCTTTATCATTCAGTTGTAACTGTGAGAAAAATTAATGGTTAAACAAGATGAGTAGATTCCTGCCTCTCAAACACCCTCTTCCCCAAAATAATAAAGAGAAATATAGCATTTACTCCGAACTAAAGGAGGCTTTAGGCTGGAAGGCTGTTGTCAAAATATAGGCAGCGCGACTGAACATAGAACTTAACTGCAGTTAAAATCACAGAATAACAGAATAGGTAAGGCTGGAAGGGACCACAGTGAGTCATCTGGTCCAACCTCCCTGCTCAGCCTGGGTCCCCCAGAGCACATTGCACAGGTTCAGACAGCTTTTGAACCTCTCCAGAGATGGAGACTCCACAACTTCTCTGGGCAATCTGTTCCAGTGCTTGGTTACCTGCACAGTAAAGAAGTTCTTCCTCGCATTCAGGTGGAACTTCCTATTTATCAATTTCTGCATGTTGCCTTTTGTCCTACTTCTTGGTATCACCTAGAAGAGCCTGGCTACATTCTCTTGACACCCTTCCTTTGGATACTTATAGACATTGATAAGATCCTCTCTCAGCTGTCTCCCCTCCAGGCTAAACACCAGAGGACTTGGAATGTAAAAGGTAAAACATCAGAGGATTTAGTAAATCCATTGGTTAGATCAGTTCTCTTACTAGTGACAAAATATCTTTTGCCTAATGTGATTCATCTCTGACATTCATATTTAAGAGAAGTCATTTTGCAGCCCACTTGGGCCCAACAATTAATGTTACTTGACCAGCAGTGGCAATGAAAACTTTAAAGGGCTGCAGGCTCAGATGCTGGAGCTGAACAAGCTTTTTTAGTTGCAGGAATGTTACTACAGGAGGAAAATACATAGCCAGTAACCACTGTAACTCAATCTTCCATTACCTTAGGAACAGGTAGTGGTGCTCAGAAATTCTCATGCACCATTTTCATAATTAGCCTACAACATATTTGAAACTGTTACCAGGTATCAACATAAAACCTGTTTTCCTAAATGCTTGTCTGTGAGTGAGTGTTAAGTAATCACAGACTAAAAATTGATGCTTCCTGACAGCAGATTTATTGACAGCATTTTCTTAAAAATGCTTAACCTACCTAATGGCAGTACCTTTGCTGTGGCAGTGGCAACTAACAGAACCATCTAGAAGGCACACACACAGACACAAGTTAATTGTTGTTACCTGAACAAAGAGCATGGCATATTATACATTACGCAAAAACATTGCAAAAATGAACATCTACTTGAAAGAAAAACTTAAAAAATACATATATACATACATATATATATAAATACATATACATATGCTTTTATTTCCTCTGTATTTTGCAACTTACAAGCTGGGGGACAGATTTGCCTAGTGAAAGAGAGAGACAGCATCAAAATTCTTTCAATGTGTGCTTTTTCCCCTCAGTCTCTGGACCACTAGACCATGTCATGTCAGCTTAATTTAACTTATGGGCAAGAGAAATTTGATGTTTGACATATTCTCTCCTACTAACAAATCTGAAGACCAACTTTTACCATAAAATACAAATGAGACCATTTTGTTCACACATGCACAGAACCAGTTCAAATCATTACAGTGCTATATTTTAGGGCCTAAAAAGAAAAACAAGGACACATCAGACACTGCACGAACTTCAGCTTGTCTCCACAAGTTTGAC
Source organism: Corvus brachyrhynchos (assembly GCF_000691975.1). Lineage (NCBI taxonomy): Eukaryota > Metazoa > Chordata > Aves > Passeriformes > Corvidae > Corvus > Corvus brachyrhynchos. Next base: position 13,077,957 of record NW_008240046.1, read on the forward strand.
TGTGGTCTTCAGCCTGTACAGAAGGTGCTCCATAGAGCTTTAGATATATCCTTGTAGTAGAAGAAACTGGGACACTGAGATTTCATCACAGTTTCTCACCCAAAAAAACAACACTTCATAGAGCTGTGCCCTAGTTTAGTTGTTTCTTTGGGGATGGGTTCTTCAATAGTGTTTTAATTTGAAATCTCTCTTTTCCCACATATGTATAGGTGATCACATGCAGGATCATGGGAAAAAAGAAAGACACTTAAGTAGTTCAAGTGGCTAAGACAGCAACCAGAATAACAGCTCAAGCCAGGTGGTTTCTGAGCCCCGTGCACACCCTTTCAGGGCTCTCATGTGAGGCAGTCAGAGCTGCCACCACCAGTTCTGCAGAGGTGGTCTCTGCTCCGCATACTGGGCTCCTCTGTGTGGGCTCTGACATGGCTGGAAGGAGGTCATAATGAAGATACTGCTGGAAGAGGAACAGCAGGTGTTGGAAACTAAGAGGCTTTGCAAATGGTACTGTGCCTGCATATAGGCGACACGCCTGAGGCTCAACCAAAGAGAGAGAGGCACCATTTAGCAGACCTGGGCTCACCACAGGAACTTCATAAATACCAGGACAGAATGAACTGGAAGGAACCATTGTCTCTGGGCCACTTGGGAGCTTTTAGGGTAAGTAACAAAGGTAATTTGGGTAAGGTAATAAACCCTTTATTTTGGGTCTGGGTGCTCGAATTTTATGTCATTTTGGGGATATCTGTCAGTGCTCTTCTGTCATGTTTCATACCCAGAAATGACAGTAGGGCAGCAGGGGGCTTTATTCCACAGTCGAGCATGGTGGTGTGCTATTTGCTTGACATATTAGAGGCAAGAGTGGCACTGCCATGAAATTAATTCAGTTTATCAGCGGGGCAGCAGCATCTTGCATAGTACCTGGGAGTTGCATGAGAGCCTAACTAAAGTGGGCAAGTAACACTGGTGGCACGCACTGGCCTTCTCTGCAGAGAAGGTGGAGCAGGGATCCCGGGGCTAGGCGCGCCCTGCACAGCACAGCCTGTGCAGTGGCTGTTGTGCTGGAAGAGTGTGGTGTGTACTCGGTGCTGTGTCAGCCTTTGTGCCGACGCTCAGATACCCACCGAACCTGCTGGTGCAAGTGGTGCAAGTGCCTGCGGCAGAGTACTTCCTTCTGGCTTCTTGCTACTTCCTGGAGCAGGGAAGGAGGGAAAGCCTTTTCAGGAAGGTTAAGTGCTTCCCCCGGAGTGCCTCCCCAGTTGAATGTGCTCAGGTTGGACGATAGGAGGAGTTTCTCCACAGAAAGGATTGACAAGCATTGGAACAGGCTGCCCAGGGAGGTGGTGGAGTCACCGTCCCTGGAGGTGTTTAAGGTTAAAGACTGGACGTGGCACTCAGTGCCGTAGTCTGGTTGACAAGACGGTGTTCGGTCAAAGGTTGGACTCGATGATCTCAAAGGTCTTTTCCAGCCTAAATTATTCACACCAGCGGGTGTGAGCGGCAGCGGGGCGCGGGGCCGCTTGTCCTGCAGCGGCGTGTCGCCCTACCCGCGCTTTGCTGTGCCCGCCCCGGGCTGTGCTGCACCGGCAAGGCACCATCCAGCCGTGAGCTGTCCCGTGGGACGCGCCGCT
>NW_008240046.1:13080202-13083265 GCF_000691975.1 Corvus brachyrhynchos
CGTCCGCAAGGGCCCTGCGGTACGTGTTTAGGCTGTGCTAGCTGTCCCCCGAGGAAACGGGAGTCACTCCTGATGGCTGTGATTTCCTGTACTTTCGTAGAAAAAACAGAGTCAGTTTTTCTTTCGGTTGGTTGGTTTGCTTCGCGCCCCTGAGACAACTCTGCACACCTATAGTGTAAGTGCAGGTGTTCTCGCTGGCCCTCGTCAGCAGGGTGTGACAGTTAAAGACCAGCATCCCAGTCGCTAGAGACCAAGACAGTACCTGGAGGGGAGACCCAGAGGTTTTAGAACTGACAGGATTACACAGTTCCTGCAACAGCCAGTTCTTCGCACTTCTTTCTTCCTCTAGGGCTAATGAAATGTTTATAAATTCTCACTCAAATACTTGAATAGTGCTTATTCACTTGTATGTTAGAATCCACGTGTTGAGTTACTTTCTATGCAGAATGTGAAAAATAACACGCTTCAACTTTCAGTTTCTATTAAGAGTAGCTACAGACTTGTTCTTTAATGATTCACAACCAAACATCAAAGAGAAATAACATTGAAAATTTTTAAAAAAGTAATCCTAAGTCAGGTCTTTTAAAAAAGGCATCTAGCACCTCAGCCTTTTAACACAGTTGCCCTAACAGCCCCTTGAGGTCAGTGAATACTGAGAGCTTTGCGTTACAGACGAAAAACACAGGTTTTCACATTACAACACATGCTGCAATTCTGAACCAGAGATCTGGAGATGACCAAACTAACAGCAGAGAAAGCTGTACTACAGAGGGCACAGGATGCAACTCCTGCCCCCACACAGTCCTTCCATATGTCTACCTGAACAGGGTAAGGACTTGAAAACAGATCTCACACTTCCCATCATGAATACCACAGCTCCTAAGCACAGCACGAAGCTTGCCCTGTGCTAGAAGCAGACACCAATTCTTGCACTAAGACGCAATTTAGCACATTGCATTCCGAACGCCGGGTGGTGCTCCAGGAACGCCAGGGGGAACTCCTGAGAAATCTAACTAGGGCAAAGGGCGACGGAGGGCACAGAAGCACAGGGGTCAGGTGGAGCAAGTTCTCAACCAGCCATCGGGAAGTGCGAGTGCCTTGCAGGCTTCTGGTGCTATGGACTGGACAGCCACTGTTCAAAAGCACGCAGGGTACAGCGTGAACACCACTGTAGTTTAGTCCCCAAAATTACAAAAGAACTTGAAGTGGACGTATGTACTACTGCGATCCCTGAAATTCCTATTCATTCCTGTAGGACTTGATCAATGGATCTATCAGTCAAGAGTAAGGATGCCACTTAATGATGCTAACTACTGTAATAGGACAAGATTAATTCAAAATAGCACTGAAGACATCATGTTTTTACAATTACATGTCATTATCCAATATACCAAAACATGCAGTTTGTGCAGGTATTTCAGCAACATTGAAAATAAAAGATAATCTCCCACTTTCTTTGCCTCAAACTATTCTGTACAGGGAGCAAAAATGTAGCAAAGGAAGGGCTTGATTAGAATGAATGCTTTACAATACACTCACTGTCTCCCAACAGACAGGAGCATTTTCGTTTTGCTTATCTTGGTGTTACAAAAGTAGAAATTGATATTCTATAGGTCCCCTCTATCAGTTTTACAGTATTTCAGCTACACATCTAAAGAAACCAACTCATCCTTGTGGGATTACACCTTGAAGCCACTCAAAGTAAAGCTTTACTGAAGGTGTTGCAATGTTATTGAAATGGCTGGAATATTTAGTAGCCAAAAGCAAAGTAGTATAAAAGCTTATCACAGAGGTTTTATTGTTTTAGTAGCAGTCAAAATATACTTAGTATAGAAATCCATGTTCATTTGAAAAAAAAAAACCAAACACCAAACAAAACTGTAAATGATACTTCACCATATAAATTAAATCTGCTTACAGTTTTGGTGGCCAAAATAGCTGTGACTTGACTGCTAACTGCTAATTTGCCAATGTGATATTAAATGGGCTCTAACCTGATAGTATAATGTTAAATGGGATCACGATGCCACTTATATTGCAAGTGTTACGAAAACATCCCATAAAAATAGTCAACCAACTACTTTCTCTCCTAGTATGAGCAACAGTGAACATTATGAGCAACAAGCCTGAAACAGATAATTCAACTTTTTGATTGAAATTTTTAAACAACTTTCAATTATTCAAGTATTATGGTCCCTATGTACACACTTCTACGAGCCTAGAAAAGATATGGTAGACAATTGAGCACACTATCATCAAACTGTAAGAATTACAAAAATGTCAGGTTTTAAACAGCAAATTGTACCTTAATAGTTTAATTAAAAATAGAAGAGTTAGGTAGACTATTTTGCAAATACAACAGCACACTAGTGTGCTGCATATTAAGGCAATACCTTTAAATGCGTACTTGTCATCTCTAACAAGTTTTATACAATTGCTACCAAGTGAAAGAACTATCATTGTCTTGCAAAACTGAGAAAGAAATACAAAATATCTGGAAGCCTACATTTTCAAAGTACAAAATTAACTTTCAGTCCTTGTGTTGAAATACTATACACAGTACAAACAGTGATTCTCCCCTACAAGATCTCACGAGGATTTCTTAAAGCTGGAGGCAAATTTGAAGGTTTTGACTCTTCATCCAGAAGCACCAAATCTTCAATTTCACTACCTTTGTATTTTCTTTTACATATCTTCACAATAACTTTCTTCTTGAGGAATAATTTCAAAGCTTCTCTCGAAGCCACTGCTTTGGCATTTTCCATACTTTTACCACAGCCAGTACCCAAGTAGACAGACTTGCACCTCAGTTCACAAACTATATTTTCTAGAGAGCTTTTATTTTGAGGCAAGTCTGCAAGTTCCTTCAGGGGAACAAAAGCAACATCTAATGTAGCTTTTACAGACTGAATAGATGAATTTAGAAGTTCTGCATGATTTACGTTAGGACTGAAGCCTCCAACAGCAACCAGTTTCCAGGCTACAGCTTTGTAGAGTCTGTTGAAAAAAGGTTGTCTCTCCTTTGCATCTTCGCTGGTTAGCGGTTTGCACAAAGCCTTCTCC
>NW_008240046.1:13083358-13084006 GCF_000691975.1 Corvus brachyrhynchos
CCGGCGCTTCCCCAGTCCTGTGAGCCACTCTTGGAGGCCAGCAGGGAAGCACCTGCCTGAGCTCCACCCCGGGAGGGCCCTTGCTGAGCTCCACTCCGAGCAGCCAGCAGCGAAGCAGCCACCTGAGCGCTGCTCTTGGAAGCGAGCAGTGAGGATCCCGGCTGCGCGCCACCCCGAGCGGCCAGCAACGAGGCAGCCCACTCCGCACTGCTCTTAGAGGCCAGGAGCGGGGAGCCCACCTTACCAGTGCCCTTGGGGGCCAGCAGCAGCGAGGTGCCCACCTGAGTACCACTCTTGGGGGCCAGAAGCAGTGAGCTGCTCACCTGAGCACCGCTCTTGGATACTGATGCTGGGGCACTCACTTGTGTTTTGGAAGACAGCAACGCAGCACTTGCTTGGGGGGTGCTCTTCGTGGCTGGTGGCACTGCTGGCACCTGTGGGGTGCTCTTGGTGGTCAGTGGCACTGCTGCTGCCACCACTGCTGCCTGTGGGGTGCTCTTGGCAGCTGGTGGCACTGCTGCTGCTGCCACCTGTGGGGTGCTCTTGGTGATTGCTGGCACTGCTGCTGCCTGTGGGGTGCTCTTGGAGGTTGATGGCACTGCCGCTGCTACCACTGCTGCCTGCCTGGTGCTCTTGGCAGCTGGGGGG
>NW_008240046.1:13084026-13085344 GCF_000691975.1 Corvus brachyrhynchos
CTGGCTGAGGGGTGCTTTCAGCAGCCACTGGTGCTACACTTTCTGTAGTTTTCTTTTCAGGTGATGGCACATTTTCACACTTGCTTTCCTTAGGTGGGCTTGAGCAAGGCTTCTTTCCTGGCTCCTTTTCAGATGAAGGTGGCTTTTGCTCAGCAGTACTTTCAGCATTAGCAGGCTTTCCTTCTGTTTCTATGTCTGAGACTACGACCATTTCTTGATCTGAACTGCAAGTTGACTGGGAGCTTTCTGGATCTTTGCTAGTACCTTTTTCCTGCTTTTTGGGCAATGTGCTCTCTGTTTCCTTCACTCCTTCTGCCTTGGTTGTTTTCACATCCTTTCCAGCATCCTTAGAGTCTCTGCTTTTCTCAACAGCTTGTCTCTTGCAGGGCTGCTCTATCCCTTCTGCAAAACAGGTAAAATATGTGATCCTCTTTGATTTCTGCACTATGAAATATCCATGTAGAAATAATCTAAAACCTAGCAATAATCTCTGTGAACTTAAAGGGTATATATTAGCAATACACCTTGAACTGTCATTTCAAGTATTAACCTACTATTTCAGAATTTTGGATTTTTTGGACAAAATCCTGAAAATACTCATGCAAGATTTCAGTTGTTGGTTTGGGACCCATAGGCAAGTATGTATTTCTGTTCTTGAAGTCCAAACCAAAACTGGCCAATACACATTAAATGGGCTATCTGACCTAAAAATAACAGAAGTGTATTTTGTCTACTAGTATCACAAAACAACTTTAAAACATCAGTCTGAGAATTTCTTTAAGAAACTCAGTTTCTTACACAGCAGCAATGTCTGACTGGCAACAAAGGCAAAGTAACAAGAACATATTTAAGCTGGAGTACAGCAGCCCACATCACAACGCACAAGTATTAAAGTGTACCAGATGTAGAAATTCAAAACAATAGCTCTACATTACCAAAGGACTATGTACGCATTATGCCCATTTTAGAGACATTATATTAGAAAAAGAACAGCACAGAGAGAGGAAACAATTAACGGGAGTTTTAAAAGTAAATTATTTCGACTACTTTCTAACCCCGAGGCAAACCAAGAACATTCAGAAACAAGCATTTTCTAGACTCCTATGTATTGTCACAGCTATGATCTGCTAACCATTGCTACTTGATATGCCTCTTTTCTTCACCTTGGCAACCAGTTCGTCTCTCGTGGTGCGGACAGGCGCGTTGGTCACTTGGATGCCTTCGGCCATGTCCAGCGCCTTTTCCATGACCTGCGGCGGGTACCTGGAGCGGCGACAAGAGGAAAGGAGGGAAGGGGCCTCGTCAGGCGGTCGCGCCG
>NW_008240046.1:13085591-13086369 GCF_000691975.1 Corvus brachyrhynchos
GGGCGGGGAGCGGAGGGAGCGCCTCAGGCCTTGGCGCCGGCGCGGAGCGGGCTGTGCCGCGTCCCGCCCGCCCATCTCTGGGTGCCGGGGGAAAAGAGGTGCTCTGGGCGCGGCTGCCGGCCCTGTATTCTGACTGCTGAAAGCGTGAGCAGAAGTTCTGCTTTACAGGTTGATTTTTCCAGGCTTGCTGAGGTCGGAGTTCACGGGGGATCAGTTGGTGTTTTACCACAGAATCACAGAATCAGTTACGCTGGAAAAGTCCTGTGAAATCATGGACTCCAACCTCTGACTGAACACCACGTTGTCAGGTAGACCATGGCACTAAGTGCCATGTCCAGTCTTCCTTTAAACACCTCCAGGGATGGTGACCACCACCTCCCTGAGCAGCCTGTTCCAATGCTTGGCAACCTTTTCTGTGAAGACAGTCCTCCTAATGTCCAACCTGAATCTCCCCCGGTGCAGCTTAAGACTTTAAGTCCTTTAATCCTGTCGCTCGTTGCCTGGGAGAAGAGGCCGATCCCCGCTTGGCTACAAGCTCCTTTCAGGTATCGGTAGAGGGCAATGAGGTCTCCCCTGAGCCTTCGGTTCTCTAGGCTAAACAACCCAGCTCCCTCAGCCACTCCTGGTAACAATTGTGCTCCAGACCTCTTGCCAGCTTCGTTTCCCTTCTGTGGCCTTGCTCCATCACTTCAGTGTCCTTCCTGAATTAGGGGCCCAGAACTGGACACAGCAGTCAAGGTGTGGCCTCACCAGTGCCGAGTACAGAGGGACAATCCTT
>NW_008240046.1:13086418-13132049 GCF_000691975.1 Corvus brachyrhynchos
CCCTATTTCTGATCCAGGCCAGGATGCCACTAGTCTTCTTGGCCACCTGGGCACACTGTTGGCTCATGTGTGGCTGGCTCATGTTTACCCAGCACCCCCAGATCCTCTTCCACTGGTGAAAGGAAAAGGACCCTCGGGTCCTCTCCCCCTCTCCTCCTCAGTGTTGTCCACAAAATTGGATTTGTTACCTGGTGTGCAACAGGACAATAACTACATACTCGAGAGAGAGACATTGATTATTTATTTCACAGTTGCACAAGCCTGGGTGCTCAGTGGTTTTCCACAAATCAAGTACGCTGCTCCGGAATTTCTGTGCCATTATTGCTACATAGAAGTTTGGAGTTAGTTACTTTCCAAGGGCAGCCCCCGTGTTATGATTGGTTAGCCATCTGCATACAAATTATGTAACCCCAGCTAACTTCTATCCAATGCTCAGGGGAGGGGTCTTCACCCGGGCAGGGGTATTTTGACCAATAGACACAATTTTTAATATATGTAGTTCAGGTATAGGATACATGGACCTTGAGTACTTGCCAAGTTAGCAGTGTATACGCAGACATACATCAACGTCTTGATTTGTTGCGTTTTTAAAGCCTGTTAATTCCTGGATGTCCTTGTTCCACTGATTAGGTCTCCTTTCTTGATGATTAGGCTTGCACCAAAGAATATCCTGACTTAAAACAGTCTTGACATATTCCACGTTTTACAACATTGGCATGTGACAGGAAGGATGACAGGAAGGTAGTCGCAAGGACATGGGTGGTTGTGGCATTTTGGAGGAAGCATTAAGTGAGGACTTCTGGCTACAAAGGGTTCAGCTAATTGCTCTTGCAGCTCTGTAGGCTGTCTTTAGTTTGCAAAATATTACTCCAGAATTTGATTCAAAACCATTTGAACAATTCTCTGTGAAAAAGTAATAAGCCTGCTGTGAAAATGTCACAAGCTTCAGTCTGCCAAGATGGTGCTTGCAGAATCAGTGCAAAAGAGGAAAGAATTTTGAATTCTGAAGGGCTGTCCCTGGAGAGCTGTATTGATTTTTCCTCCTGAATGAAAAGTCTGGGTCTGCTTAAGTTTTCAATTTTTAACACCTACATGTCATCATGAAGTGAACTACAGGATAGATTGTGTTTAAGGAAGGAGCATTTCTCCTTAACTGACTTAGATGTCTTATTTTGTGGACATGGTTATGTACTGGTTTAACTAAGAATACCTCTATAGAGCAAAAACTAAGTGACTGAGGAAATGAAAAATATAGTCCAGTTGCTCTTTGTAGTCCACTGTTGCTCTTTATCCATTATTGGAGTGGAAGTGCTTTTCCTTTGCTTTCCTGGTTAGGCCACACAATGTTATCTTGTGTGTTGGCAAGAATAGTTCAGTGCTAGAGAGCAAGGGAACGGTAATGAATGGGATGGCGCTGATAGGCTCCCTGTTGTTTTGTGTTTGCATGTAGAGGAAGAAAACGGCAGAAAGTTTGTACTCTCTCTGCTGTGGGTGTCTTGGAGCAATGGGTTTGTTATGAAACAGTGTCAGAAAGTTTAGAAACGGCACTGTAGTCACCATCTGTTTCCAGGCATTAGTTTTATCAGTCCCACATGTGGTTATCTGCTAATGTAGGCTCAAATACAGGAATGGCATGATCTGTCACATTAGGGTTTCTGCTTAGAGGTGAGGTGGGCCTGTCTCCAAGACCTCTGAGTTTGTGATACTACAGTTCTTGACTTCATGGTCCATACAGACCCTAGAAAGGAAGGGTGAATGGAATCCCAGGCAAACATAAGTTTGAGTTTGCACCTCAGCCAAGGTCATCCATTCTGCCAGCCTGATTGTTCACACTCTTCAATGAAACAGTTTGTTTTCTAATGAAGCTGGCTGGGACTTGACCCAGGCTTGGGATCTGCCCCTCAGAGACAACAGGAATTCAACCAAGCCTGACTGGCTGCAGCAGAATTGTCTGTATTCTTGCAGAAGAGGAAGAGCAAACAGTACAGACAAGAATGCGCCATCCTTCTCCACAAGCATCTGAGTTGCCAAGTGGACTAAGGACTAGTCCATGTTGAGCTGCTCATATACCAGTTAAGAGTGGGCGCTGGGGAGGGTTAGACTCCATAGGGTGATAGGAACATTTCGTACACTCAGAGGGATCTCCAGAAGTCATATTGTTGTGTTGCTGAGTTAATGACAGCCAAACATCAGAAGTAGGACTCCACACCCCAGAGCTTTGAGAGTGCTTCTAGTTACCCACCCCATGTGCATAGGATTATATGGACTCACCTGTGAGTCCTGGGCTCCTACAAAAGCATTCTTCTAGGAAGTGTTGGAGACGCAGCACAGCTACAGAGCTTAATACATTATCTGGTCCTAGACTGGCTAAAGGACTGATTAAAAGAACTTCTTCTTGCCCAGTTTTAGAGGACAAATGAACTGAGAGCCATTTCACCTCTTTGCTGACTGACCATATGTGTTGACACAAATATTGGTGACAGCTGGAGAAAAGTCAGAAACAGGTTTGCGCTCATCTGGAATGGCTCACAACAGTTTTTGGTTGTAGTGAGCAACTTCTCTGGTCTGGTACCTTTCTGGAACCTTATGCTTTAATTTTGGGTTAATTTTCTCTGGTGTTACTGCTGCATCAATATATTGTTGTTTGTATAAAGATGACTTAAAAATTGAGTCTTTTGTCTTCCTTCCCTACCTGTTTTTTTCCAGTCATATTCTTTCTGCTTTATTAATGTGTGCTTGAATCACAATGGAAACAGGATAAATCCTAGCCCTGGAGTATGGGATGGCATGCAATAGAAAAGCAGAGGTGCTTTTCTGCAGTGCTCTCTGAACACTAAGAGACATACTGTGTCTCAGGTTGATTAAACAAGTGTATGCATTAGAAAAGAGAGAAAAACACTGCTGTTAATTTTGAAAAACAAAACAAGTACTATTTTCATTCTCACCAGGAAAGGCAATTTTGAAGTTAAACACCTCACTGATGGTGCTAATGCTGTGCATTTAATTTTCAACATCGGAAGAAAAGAGATGGTTTTTGTTCCCACTAGGGAAGGAACTTGTAAATACCATGTCGATAGTAGTGTTGTTAAGAGTAATTTGGGGGTTGGTAATAGCAGCTTTTGGCAAGATACAACAAAAATCTCAAGGTGAATCATACCAGTGTCTATAAATCACAGTATTGCACCTGCACTTCTTATATAATAAGTTTATTTGTGCCTTTATAAACCACTGAATTATTATTTCTTCAAAGTCAAGTCCCACTGAAACACAGAGGGCAGTATCTCCCATTGAGTTCAATTACATTCTGTGCAGTTAAGGTTAATATATAGTGACATTTTCTACTCAGCTTAATATGAGAACTGTACTCTTAACATCATGCAATGCAAAGAGAGCTCAGAATTTTTGCCACAGAAAGGCAATAACAGTGGAATCTTACTGGCCTGGCACAATAAATGCCCTGAACACCATCTTAGGTTGGTCCCTGCTATAAGTAATAGGTAAACTACTGGAGAGCTCTGCCTTAAGTCCATTAGAAATGCACCTTGAAGAAGGATAGGAAAGAGACATTTTGCTGTTTCCTGATATAATGTTATGTGTTCTGCTAGAGCAGATCATTGAAGTTCTCCTGCCCAGGCAAAGGAAATCACTTCCAGGGAGATGTGTCTGCATATGCCAAAGTAGCCAGTCACTACTGTTCAGTAAACTAATCCTCAGAATAAAAGAAATTATTTGCTAGAAGAGAATTGATTACTATCTAGACTTGTCAATGGAAGTTAGAGTAGACCTGTGGTTTTGTTTCACTATGGTCATACAACTGTTCTTATGCTACCGTAAGCAGCTCTGGATTACAAAATCATCCACTCTTCTGAGATTGCTCACCTGAGGTGTCCTGGGTTGCAGTGTATTCTATTACCATCCCCATCAGCTGTTGAAACCAGGTGGGGCAGTGTTTCCTTGCCTCCTCCCCCCAGACTGTCTTTCTGTTAATGGCCCATCATTGTCCTGCCGCCTGACTCAGAGATAACTCCCTCTGGACTATCTTCTGTTAATGAGCCTCATCAACACTTGGCCTCATGACTCATTACCCCATTGTGAGATGCTCCACCCAGAGGGAGGAACCAAGCATCCCATCCTGGATATAATCTGGGACTCTGACCACCAGAGACAGCCCTTCCCATTGGATTTCCAGAGGACAGGAGCTACACAGCCACTATTGGACTTTCTGAGGAAGAGCAGACTCTTTTACTACAGGATCACTGCTTCAGAGGACTGCAGCCACCATTCTACCAGACTGCTACCACCACCCTGCCTAACAGGGTGTCAGGTTGTACCTTGACTCTCAGTTTGATAGTGTTTTCTTTTACTTTTTTCTTCCTTTTCTTTAATTTCCATTAAATTGTTATTCTGACTTGGTGCCTCCCACTGGTTTGTTTTCAAACTAGTACTTGAGGAAAATGTATTGAGTAATTACAGAGTATAAAAACTAAGGGTAAAAATGGAAGCAAATTGATCATAGTTATCCTTTACACATATGTGCTCTTATTACTAACTTAAATACTATTTTGCGTTTAGTAATACATTATACTTTAAATATATAACAGTGCCTACAATAGGGTTGCCAGTTGTTGTTCTTTAAATGAGTTTGTTAAACTTTAACTACAGCTAAAGGTAGCATATCAATTGCTAAATTTTTCTTGCTAAACTATGCTTTAGGTAGCATGCCACTTGCTGGAAGTCCACTGCTTGGCACGAAATTTTCCATATTGAGGATGGAAGTTTAGGATGACTTTACTACTGCCAAACATGATCTAAGAAAAAAGGGCTTTTTCTAGGGTAAATTATTGTGGAGATCTTATATTTGAGGTTCTTAAATGCCTTTGTGCTCTAGAGCAAACTTGGAATTTGTCAGAAAAAACTGAATTGGGGTGTCTGGCCTTCTGACTACACATAGGATAATCTATGAGCCTTGAAGAAATTAATTTTCCACATTCCTGAATTAGCGTGTGTCCCTATCATCCTTACTATTATTGCAGTCAAGTGTTCCCCTGTTGTACACCCAAAAGGGACCTATGGTTCCCACTATGGTCTGGCGTGGGTTTGTAGACTGAATGAGGCTATAGAAATCATCCCCTGTGCTCCCCAAAATATGCTGTTTTCTCTTTTTCATGTGTGTTTGAGTGTGTCTTATTGGAATGGTGAGGGAACAAGGACCTGGCTGAAGGGAAGGAAACAGTAAGTATGGAGTCAAGACTGAAAGTAATGGGAGTGGGAAACCTTAACATGAGAGCAATAGGGATAGGACACTGGGATTGGGTGAGGAAGGAAATTAAATTCTGAAGGAAAAATGAAGGAGAATGAGTTCAAGGCAATGGAACAAGTACATATAGACAAGGAATCTATATGAGAGAATAGACGTGGAGGCCAGTGAGGAAGCCAGAAGAATGAGAGCACATTGGTAGAGCAGACAAAATCAAACAGAATTAAATCTTGACTCTGAGAAAAGGGGCAAGCTATGATGGGAAGGGGAGCATTGACAGAGGAGCCACTGGGATTTGAACAGAGACTTAGAGAAGGGAAAGTTAAAACTCACAAGCACAGAGACATTAGCATTTCAATGACTTTTTTTTTTCCATTTCCAATAGTTATATGCTAGGGTAAGTAAAACCAAGAAAATATTCTGACTTTTTAATTTAGTAAAAGATATTTTCTTGTCTTTTCTGTGTGCTATAAAGGAACAAAAGAGGTAGAACCCCATTTGGTTGCAAAAATCCATCTTGAAAGCCGCCTTTAAAGAGTTTTAAAGTAGGAAGCCTTGGGCCTTTGGCAGACAGCTGTAACCTGGATTTGGAAAAAGCAAGAAAATGGCCTTAGGAATCTTAATGCAAATATTGGCATGAGTTCATTGTAATTCAAGAGGATTCAGGAAAGTGCTGAAAGGGCAAGGAGGTTTTAAATAAAAGGAAATCTATCATGAGGCTACAACATACCTACATTTTATTTGTGTGTGTGCATATATATGTATACAGCATGTATGCATGTCTGCATACAGACACATATGTAATACAAAATATAGATGAGTGTGAATGTGTTAAAAACACTGTGTTATTGATAACGTGAGCGCCTGTAAATCCAGATATCCCTGCTCCTTCAGTAAAGCTATTTGTACCTCGGAGGAGAAGTGAAATTACAAATAATATTTTGGTGGCTTGAGATGTGGATAGGTGCATTACACAAAGGGATGTTATTAAATCATTATACCATGCTGTACCAGTATGACTTTTGTATGTCCTACATATTTTGCAGACACAAATAACTATTTTAGAAATTATATAAGGAGCTTTCCTGAGAATACAGGCAACAATGTCAGATCTAATTTGAATTATAGCTATTGGAAATAATGGTTTTATTTTTCATTACTGTTATACCAATATCCCTGACAACCTGCAATTTACCTGATATGAACAGCACCTCCTGAAAATATAGAGCTGTTTTGTGTGCTGTTGTATTTTTGTATATCCTCCCTGTGCATAAGAGTGATATTTCACATTAATTCCACTGGATGGCACTGAAGGAGACAAGATTGCATGGAAATATCTCCAGAAGCTGGGTATAATTCCAGAAATTGAGAGTGGCTTACTTTTTCATTCCATTACTGAAACAGACAAATGTGGACTCATTTTCCCTCCTGATGTAATAATTTGTCATCAAAATCAGCTCTTAAACACTCCTAGCTGTAGTTCTATGATTTGACAGTAGAAAAATTACAGTGGAGGAAGAGTCAAGGCTTCTGAATATGAATACCCCTTCTTCCCTAACAAAGGTAAAGGCTAAGAGAAACAGCTTTGGCCTGTTATGGATTCTTATATGAAGGTTTACAAAGCATCTGAAAAATTTTGACCCCTGACCTCCACGGCAATGCTGTTGATACTGTCCACTTCTACCCTTACGAGCAAGTGCAAGAATTTAGTTTTTAAGCTAATTTGAAAAAACTACATAGGAAGGCATTCAGGATTAAAAGCTTCCACCTGTTGAGGAAATGCCATATAGTGTTTCAGAGAACCTTCTGAATTGAAACTCCATCTGCAGTCCCTACACAAGGACCCCTGTTCCTTCCTGGATAAGGAGTTTGCAATCCTGTCTGGAAGGCACACAATTACACTCTGTCAATGAGACCTGTAGAGTCATAGGAGTCATCTTTGACTTCACTCTTTTTTTTGACCTGTTTATCTTGATGTATATGAATTTTATTTCCTTTTCTTCTCTAAAGTATCTTCTTATCTCTGTTCACATCACAGATATGCTTTTTTAGGGTTTTGTTATCTCTCATCTTGCTTATGACAGCTTTTTTTTCTCAGGCCTGACCTGACCTGTCAGAAAGGTCCCTTGAAACACTGTTTTTGCACTTCTTTGGCTGGACTATTTCTGTGGTTCCTTTTTGTACTTACCTCTTTAGTGTATCTCCATAGATTTCCCTGTCTCTGCAAGTCCTGTAGCCCTCTGAGAGTGCAGTTTGACAATTTTTTTGGCAGCTGTGATGGCCTAAGACAGTTTTTGCTCCCAGCCACCAGTGCCTGTCTCTTTAATATGCCTGCTGGTTTGCTGGCACAGTTGTTTTGTTCATCTGTGTGGTAAACCAGATTAGGAATATTATTTGGCTGAAAAATATCACAGGGGAGGGAGGAGAGGTGCCTTTTACAACCAGCTTATTTCTCCAGTTGAGGCTATGAGGCAGTTGGGTCTGCAGCAGGGAGAAGCGGTGAGAGACGCGGGGTTGCAGAGCAGCCATGGCTTGTGCTGGTTTACGTAGGGCTACTGCCAGCTGCTAGGCTGGGACCTGATTCTGACGATAGAGCTAAGCTAAGCTAATAGCTGCCTGCTGCCGACAGGGTGGTGCTGCACCTCCTTCCTCAGCATGGGTTGGTTCCTGTCCCTTCCCTTGTGCCAACAGAGGTGCTTGTCTCACCCAAGTGAGCCAGTTGTGGGAGCTAACTCAGCACAGAAGCACTCCCTTCTTCTGAGGGCTTGCCTGGCTATTGTCTCGAGAGCCCATGGGGCCCACCCACCCAGCAGCAGCTGGGTGCTCTGTCAGCTCAACTTCAGCCTCAACTGCACCACAGCACTTCACAACTTTGTCTTTTCCTGTCATTGCCTGTCCTCCTCTCTCAGTCTCCTTATCTACTCCATCTGCTTTTCTCATAGCTGTGTTAATGATGTCCTTTTGGTCACCCTCAACATATGGAATACACTCTCTGGAGCAATTGCTGCATCTTTCAAATCTCTCAAGATTTTCTCTTACCATGACACATACTGTAAACTGCCAGCAGATAATGCCCAGTTTAGTTGCTTGTAGGAATTTTGGAGTTCATTACTACACTTAATGTGTTCATGTGTTAACTTGAAATAGGCATAGTCTATCAGTTTATTTGAGAAACTAAAAGGGATTAAACTGCCACAGAATTTTTTTTAAAGCAAAAATTCCTATAGCTATGCCCTGGAGGAGGTGTACTTCCCTAAGGTCATATATAAATATCAGAGGATTATTTTCTCTTGCTTTCACACCTTGGACCATCATTCATACTTGTGCAAATGGACATAGCATTGCTACTAAGCAGTTTACAGTAACATCTTACAGAATTGTAAATTAGTGCCCCAGAGACATGATAGCAGAGTCAGCACTTACAGGGGCAGCTGAGCATAGAGATTTTGGGATTTTTTTTCACCTAGCTGTTTTCACTGTGTTCTTTTTAGACACATGTAGAAGCGTATCCTAAACATATTTCATCCTAGTATCTTGGTGTGCTAAGCATTCTTTTTCCTATTCAGTTAAATAGAAACTGTATAGAAAAACAGCAATGAGCAAAGCTGCACATTGCCTTGGAAGCAATAAAATAAAATTATGTGTTTGCTGTTTAAAAAAACAAACAACACAAACATGACAGAGGGCACCTCTACACCATGCAAAAGAGCACAGGACTTAGCATATATTCATTGAGTTACTTGTGAAATAGGAGGCAGCAGCTGTAGACGTGTGTATGAGTGCTCTTGCACCCAAAGTACTTAACCCTGTGGTAGGTGGTGCTAATTAGGTTGGACATGATGCTAATTAAGCTAGATGCAGCACTGTGGTCATGCAAATACACAGTGCCTGTGAGTCCAGCTCAGACCTGGCTGGAGGATTCTGCACAAACTGCTGCATGAGGCCATATGTCCGCATCCAGAGAGAGAAATTTTTTGCCTGTGGCCTCTTGTTCATTACCCCTGTAGGGTTTAGCTTCAGTAACAGATGCATTTGCCACATACAGGTGTTAGATGTGGCTTTGTTCCAGGGCTTACCTCCCTCTTGGTAAAAACAGAAGATGTTCTTTCAAGTGTCTTTTTCAGGCTCTGAGTTGTTGCTGTGGAATAATGGGCATCCAACATAGCTGCTTCTTAAAACTGTTCTATTTTGCTTCTTAATTAAGGTTGTAAGTACTGAGAGGAGCAGGAAAGAAGGGGATGATAATTTTTTCAGTCACCAAAACTTTATAGGAATTGTGAATATCTACTGCAAGGTCATGGAGGCATACAGGAGTATGGCAAAGAGCAAAGCACGTTCTCCTCCAGTACATTTATCAGGAGATCTGGCTTCCCCCTTCAGTGAGACAAAGCAATGTTTCAGATTGGAGCTATGATCATGATGACAACATAAATTTTCTGTCTATGTAACTGGATGGCAAATATATCCCCAAAGCACTGACTGCAGAATTGCTGTCTTTTAAAATAACTGTTAAATATATCTATAAACATAGCATTCTTTCAAAATTTGAATGTTCAAGTTGATGTTTGTAGGAAGGTTAGTGCTTATTAGTAAGAACAAGGTAAGATGAAGAAGCATTGTTCATTGTGCACTTGCAGCCCGGAAAGCCAAACGTGTCCTAGGCTGCATCAAAAGGAGCAGGGCCAGCAAAGTGAGGGAGGGGATTCTGTCTCTCTGCTCTGATGAAACACCACCTGGAATGCTGCATCCAGCTCTGGATGCAGCATACGAAGGGCATAAACCTGTTGGAGTGAGTCCAGAGGAGAGCAGGATCATCAGGGGACTGGAGCACCTCTTCTATGAGGAAAGGCTGAGAGAGTTGAGATTGTTCAGCCTGGAGAAGGGAAGGCTCTGGGAGACCTGATTGTGGCCTTTACCACTGAGAGGAGGTCTGCAAGAGAGCTGGAGGGCATGTAGTGATGGGACAAGACAGAATGGCTTTGAACTGAAAGGGGTTAGGTTTAGATTGGATATTAAGAAAAAATTCCTTACTGTGAGGATGGTGAGGCACTGGAACAGGTTGCTTTGAACAGTTGTGGATGCCTCCTCTCTGGAAGTGTTCAAGGTCAGGCTGGATGAGGCTTGGAGCAGTCTGGTGTGGAAGGTATCCCTGCGCATGGCGTGTGGGCTGGAACTGCCTGATCTCCAGGATCCTTTCCAACCCAAACAGTTGATAACTGACCCATGGCAAGTCAGCAGGGAACTATGCTGCATAATGTACTTGAACATAATGGATTGAGACATGATACCTGTGAAATTATGAAAATTATGAGAATTAATAGCTTTCTGATATTGGTATGGTTGCTCCTGGCACATCGTAAATCGTTTAGTGTCACAGAGAGGGATCCAGTTCCCTGAAGATTTGAGCAATCATTGTAAACTTTATAATGTCATCAACCAACCAGGTTTTTTTTATTCAAGGTCTGGCAGTGATAGTGACCACTTGATAGCAGGAACATAGATTTTAAAAAATAATATTGCTTAGCAAAAGGCACACACAGAGTAAACAATCAAAAGTTGGGTATTTTAAATTTTTTAAAATTCTTCTTGATGTTATCTTCAATTAGGTTTTTTTCCACTGTGCCTGCCAGAAAAATATGTGCATGCACAGCTAGATATCTCTGACTTTTAAAGTCATGGCACTTTGCAAAATGCTCTTAAAGAGAGAAACACAAAAGCCAACATTATCCATGAAAACTACGTAAATATTTATAAGCAGTATATGTTTGATTTCTGTTCTTTTAAAAATTATTTATTTATTTTAAAAATCCATCTGCTGCTACCAGATGATAAATATTTAAATCAAATTTGTGCCTGGGATACAAGGGCACTATTTCTTCCAGAAGGGACAGTATAAATTTGATACAGTAGGCCCAGCCTCAGTTCCCTGGCTCAAGCAGCATAGCAGGCGCTTTGTTGGGCTACATTTATAGATTTGTATGAAAAAGCTTCCTGTCTGATAGGCTGTAAACAAGCAATCATTTTGCCTAATCTCTTTCAGGAGATTTCCTTGGGGCTGGACTGGAATATGTCTCCTGGGAAAATACCTCGTTTTTCCTGGAAGACTCCAGGCAATGGTGACTCTACCACCTCCTCAGGTAAGTTGTTCCAATGTCTAGTTACCCCACTGCTAAGAAACCACATAATTTCAGTCTTGAATTTGTCTGACTCCAGTTTCCAGTCATTACAACTTGTTATGTTTCTGTCTGCAAGACTGAAAAGCTCACCCTGCAATCAAGTACCTTTTCCATATGTGTATATCTGGGTACAGTGATCCAGTCACCACTCTTCTCTGACAGATTTAATAGACATCTTAAACCTTATACCTTAGGTGTTATTTTTCAACCTCTGGATATTTTTTTCTGCCCTCTGCTTTTTTTCCCTAGTGCTTATATATCCTTGAATCATGGGCACTGCTTTTTCTGATGCTGTGTGTAGAGCAAGGTCACATCCTAATAGTTACTTCCTTTTTTCATACAGAGGATAATCAGTTATTATGTATTACAGCTGACATTTGCTGATACATTGCATGTGTCAGTAGATTGGGAGATAAGGTCCCTAGAACTGTGGAGGTCTGACACTTGTGTGTTCTCAGTGTGTGCTCGCACTACCTAATGAATGCTCTGAATTAAAGGAGCAGTGTCTGTCAGATCTGCATACAATGTCTCTTTTTGCTACTTAGATGATCCATAAATCCTACTAATACATAGAAATTGTAATTCCCCTTTGCTAAACAAAGAGGGAAAGGCTACATTGTAAAGAGTGAATTTTGTTCTTCCTGTAGGAGAGGTCCTACATTAGGAAGATAACTATTCTATTGCTGTACTCAGAGTAGAAGAAATAAGGGAGGAATAAGGGTGAAGAAGCACTGAGAGAACACAGTGGCAGTCTTCTGTGAAAGCTCTGAGTGACTGTTTTTCTGGGCAGCAGGAGAGTGGAAATAGCACCCAGATAGGAGTTTTACCCAATAAAAGCTGAAATTTAATAGAGATAGCTGGCTTGTGTCTGGACACATACAAAACTGGTAAGAAAAACATTGTCATTAATAGGTTGTACAAGTTTGAACTGCAGTTATTTGTTTATCTCATTTATCACGTACAAAAACTGCTTTGAGTACAGGTATATGACTTTTAATTCCTGTGGTAGAGAATTATAAAATCACAAAAATGTAGTTTGTAAGGACATGTGCAAATCATCTAGTCCAACTCTATGCTTGATACAGGCTGTTGCCAACACTCACTTAGGAATGGACCTCCTTGGAAAATCTGAAAGTTTTGTCCACAGCTCCTCCAGCTCCTTATCTACTACACCTTTTTCTTGTTCTGCTATCATGCAGGCAAATCTTAATCAGCTTTAACATGAACTCAATCAGGGAACACCACTGTCAGGAAGAAAAAAAAAGATTCTTTTACTTCTCCAGATTTCTTGAGTTTAATTAGGCATTGATCCTGTCTAATGTAGGCTGTATGACATGGGATGCTGGCACACAAATGGTACAGGAGCAGATAGGAGCATTCAAGGGGAACTGCTTATGCAGCACAGCTTTGTAATGTAGCCACAACTCTTGCAGTTTGCCAGTGCAAAAAAAGTGAGATCATTCTGCTTCTCCCCCTCCTCCTTGGCCATGCATTTCCACTTTTCTGGTGGCCATGGCAAGCTGAACTAGAAGAAAACAAATGTCATCATAAAATGTAAGTAATTATTGAGTAGTTTATTGAGCAGTGCCAGTTGAGACAGACTTGCGTGGAGCTGCTCTTTTCAGTGGCAGCTAGCCATTTAGTTGGCTTTGTTGCAATGAGAAATTTCATCTCTGAAGCAGAGTTCCATAGCAGTTTATCCTTATCTGAGTCAGAGCTATCATGGTCTGTCCTGGTATTTTTGCAGCTGAGCAGGAGGCTGGTCCAGGGAGCTTTGCAGCCAAAAAACTAAGCTTGAACTAAACCCCAAAAAATCCTGCTTGCTCCCCACTGATTTGAGGGAGTTGATGTATCTGAAAATGAGTCACTCTTTTAATACAGTGAGTTTTAAACTTACGACCTGACCTGATGCTGGTGTGCTGGTACATGTGGTGAGAAGGGGAAGGGAGAAAGGCTGGATTGGGAATCTGTCCTCAGACATGGACAATGTCCATGATTTCATTTGTTCGTTTCCTGAAGCATATTATTGATGTGACATTTTGTATTCACAATAGGTCTTAAGATTATTGTAAGATGATGAAAGAGACCTGCCTTGTATGGAGACATGCAGGGTCAATATTCTGTGGATCATTCTGGACTCAGTGATTATTGAATGACGGCTTGTGTTTGCAGGGACTGACTCAGTGACCCAGATGGTCTCTTCTAGTCTTACATTTTTAGCTGTACCCTTCCTAAGAGTACCCTAGTGTTAAAAGTGTTGAGAACTAATTTTTCTTTATTATGACATTACTTAGCCACTTTCTAATTTGTTGCATTTGGTACTATTCCATCCTTCACTGCTATATTATTTTAACAGCAGAGTGAGAGAGAAAAAGAGAGAGTATTTTTGCTCTTAGTTGTGCTAAAGATTTTCCCCAAATGCAACCATTGGAGACCAGCTGCAGACAAAACAGCACAGGCAGTTGGTTTTTCAACAATGTTAGATTTTGAGCTCCTGTCTGCAGTAATTAATTAGCTTCATTGCTGAGCCGACTCCCTGCGGGACTGTATGATCATTAGTGCCAAAGCCAGGAGGGGAGCATGAACTCCCAAACTCCTGAGAAACTACTGCAGCAACTGTTGTCATCTATAGAGCATTTCAAGAACATTTCAAGTGACACTGGAAGAAAAGATTCACTTTCTCATCTGTGTGAGGGCCTTTCTCAGATTCAGTTAGAGTGTTGGCTGGGATCAGGCAAATCTACTTCCTGGGCAAGATTTTGCCAAAGGCTATCTAAAACCCAAAGGGTTGCTCTCAGCTAGTTCATCTTAATTTTGCTGATATGCAGAGAGAATTATAGAAGACTTGAGAGACATCAGGGTACAAATCAATGGTGATGTACAGTACTGACGCTGCTGTGCCGAAAGCTAGCCCAGAACCAAGTATCTGTCAGCTAAAAGTCAAACATAGATCCAGCAGAGACACAAATGAATCCAAACATGCCAAAATGAAAGTGCTGGCATGAAATTACACAATTTCCTTCAGGTGCAGAAAAACAGCAGACACTGAGATTATTTACAAATCACTTTTATGAAATACTTTTTGTAGGCTTGGGATGCAGTGTAATATAGTTTAATCTCTTCTCTCATCCCCCATGCTTGTTTCAGAAGAGAACAAGAAATTTAATCCAAACAAAGGATTAAGAAATTTCAATAACTGGACTACTGCCATTATCCAAACAATGGGCCAGCTCTTTAAGTGCTTGTTCTTGATTGAATTGAAGTCAATGACTACATCAGAAGGAACAGAACTGGAATGCAGAAAAGAGGAAATAAAAAGTCTAGAAGAGATACACAATTATTTTACCTATTATGCACTTCTAGCAATGCATTACATAAACAAAGCAGCTCTGAGAAAGGATCTCTCCTCACTGGAGAATAAAGTTAGGGGCAACTTTTGAGAGATGGACAGAGGAAAGAGAAATGAGATTTAATATAGATAAATGTAAGGTAATACACCTGGGAAGAAATAATAATCATCCTATATACAGAATCAGGAGCTGCTGTTTAGAAAACAGTAATAGAGAGGAAGGTCTGGGAGCAAAGGTTTATAATTAATTACTGCAGACAGGAACTCAAAACCTAACACTGTGGCAAAAATCAAATACATTCTTATTCTGGGCCAGCACCAGAGGCTTGTTTCGACAGTGAGTGCTTGGAGATCAGGGAGCTGGCAACAACACAAGCAAAATATTAAACTTATGGCTACAATGTTATTAATTCCATTTATAAACTAGAGACTTGACTGCTGATACCATGAGCCCAAGCTTGTGGTGTTCTATTTGCTGAATACAATAAAACATGCCCAAGATAAAAACTCCTGGTGAGTTTGTAGAAGGGTGCTTTTTTGCTTGTCCTCATATTTAAATGTGGAAGTGTGGCTTGAAAGTTATGAGATTTAACCTAGACAAGATTGTGGAAACAAACCTCCTTTCCTAAAGAAAAACATTACATTTGAAAACAGTATAGAGAATTAAAACAATGTAACAATTCCATAACTCAGTAAAAGGGAATCTGTTGGCAATGAATGAAGGCCAAATGTAGAGCTATGCTATTATTTAGGTAAGAAATGTTGCTCAATAAATGCATTTAGCAGGTAGCAAACAAAGATATTACAAGTAACTGTGTTCCACCAAAGACCAGATGAAACATTACTATGCTGAGAAGACAGTGTCATGTGAAAGCTTGCCAGACAACCCAGACAGAGTGCCATAAAGTGCTGTCTGATTGCAAGACCTGATGGCTGTGTATTTAGAAGTTCACAGACTTGTAGATCAGAATGAAACAGAAATTGATTCTAGTCCTAGAAAAGGAAAGGAGGAAAACCCTAACAAGGTATAGGATGTAGGATATTAAAGACTTGCTGGACTATTTCATCTTACTAGTGCTGTGAGACAGGGTAATCCTGTCTTTGTTTCCTTACAGGCCATGCTAGAAAAGTGGCACATCTCCCTACTGTAAGGCAGCCTTGGGGGGCTATTATTTCTACCCAGGTTGGATACAGCTTGGGCTCAAACCACCAGGCTGTATGCAAGCACAGAGAGAGGCGTTCATTATCCCACAGGCAACTTTTCCTCTGCCTGGGAAAATAATGGTGGAACATTTCTTAGAGCCCTATATATCAAAAAGCTTTTTTTTTTTTTTTGATAGGTGCAAACCCAAGTAAACTATTCTTTTAAATATGGAAAAGAAAAAAACCCCAAAAATATAAAAGCTCTCAAAATTGACATTTCATCTTCCATCCGAGAAGGCAGAGAAAGCTACATAATTAGTCAGGGAAGGATCACTCCCTTTCTCCCCAGAGCCCCCAGATGATAAACTCCAGATAAGCTTTTCTGAGACTGCAGTGCTTCAACTGCAGAGGGTTTTAGTCTGTGAAAGACGTTTGGAGCACACAATAATTAGCAGCTCACAGCTGAATTTTGCTAGCTGTCACAGTATTTGTTGCTATCACTGCATAAAAGTACTCCTGTAGGTCTCCCGAGTCTTCCTAAATGTATGCTGTAGTCTGATTTGTTCACATGGAACTTTTTAATAGAAAATTTGGTCAGTGTACAACACTTAAAGGCTTACAGCAAATCCCTTTTCCATGGCAGAGCACCACCTGGACAGAATGAGAAAATAAAAGTTCTTTTCTTTGACAAAGCAGGAGCTCCTTTACTCTTTATACTATATCCAGGCTCTTACAATCCAGGGGGATTCAATATGCTGGTAGAATCAATGGGTAGCCTGCTAATCCAAATCCACATCTTTGTATCCCCAAATCAGTGCTCAAGAATTCTGGCAGAAGACAGGCCTTTTCTTAAGATTCGCCCTTCATCTCTGCTTGCTCACAATTTTTAAGTCCCAGTGGGAAAACTGTAGAGACACTGGGGGAAAGACAGTAAATATAATGTAATTCCTTTAAACTTAATTGAGATTCACCTCTGCTTTAAGAAAGCAAACACCAAGAACTGTCCAGGTTATCTGAAATTCAGTATGTGCTTAAGTGTCTCAGGACTGATAACTGTTTTTGAGATAGTCTTCATTACTGCTGCTTTCCAGACTGTAGTCTCAGATTTGTATAAATTTCTTACAAATATTTCTAACCTTTAATTACAGTTCACTTAATGGTAGATGCACTTGTGCTGTCTCTTTTCTCATCCAAACCAGCTGTTCAATTTGTTAATCTGGGGGCTGTGCTTTGTTTTCAACAGTTGATGTCTATCCTGTTACTGCTTTTTATCTTTTCCAGGTGTGCTTGGCTTACCTTCCCAGCTCCCGTGGTCTCCCTACCCCCCCAGAAAACCAGCTGCTGGGAGCTATATGCATAACATATATGCACTTAACAACGCTTTCATTGTCTTTCAATCCAATTTCAAAGGTCATTTTCTCAGCTGATTGCCCCGGCCTGTCACTCCTCTTCTTTTGCACAATGCTATTGGCTCCCTTTCTTCACTGTGTGAAATACAAATGACTTCGCTTTACTTTTCAAGCCATGTCTAATCTACATCACCAAGAAGTATCCCTCTCTGCTGTTATACAAATGATACCAGTATTTTAAGGCAGTCTTGTACATTCGCTTTCATGCTTTCACCCATGCTGCTGATTATGCATAGCACAAAAACGGTGTAATACCCCCAAACCCTTCTTTCTCTGCTTTTTTAAGCATCAAGTCTCTGCCTCAAGGCTTGTCAGAGTATGAGCATAACTACATAACTGTTTGTCTAGAGATGCTTTTTCATATGAGCCAGTTATCACCTCTTCTTCCTGCTCATCTTCTCTCTATAAGGCACTTCAGAGGCAAAACTGTTTGTTATTTTTATGTCCTTACAGTGCAAGCTACAGTGAGGGTGGGTTTAGGTGTAATTTTAAGAGCAGTATTAATAATAAAAACACAGTAAACCAAATTATTTGTCTTGTTTCTGAGTCTGTAACATACTGCCAGGAAGTAGTTCCAACACAGGCTGTTTAATTTGCCATACCAAAGTTGCTTAAATTTGTGGATTCCAGGAATAAATTTGCCACAGGGACTAAGAGAGAAGGAGAGGGACTGGAACTGTGCCTTTTCTGACAGGTGACTGTTACTGGCTTAGTAGAATTACCAGAATTCACCCTGAGGGGTTGTAGTCACTTTGTTTGATTCACTCAGTGAGAACCATGCTCAGCAGGGTGTGATGGGGGGCTGGTGATGTTTTTTACAGGTCCCTTAGCAAGATCATAGTCAAATTCACCCACAATGATGACTGGACAAACATCTCGCCACATTTCTTTTAGCATGGAGCCATGTGTGGTTCTGCACAATTCTGTTTTATGGAAAGCTAAAAAGAAAATGGCATTTTTTCCTCCTGTTTCTGTTCCTTTTGGAAATTCTGTTATTTTATCATCTCATTTGTAGGTAGAGCAAAGTGAATATCCTGTTGTAAGTTATACCTTTCAAAAACCAATTAAAAGGGTTAAGACTGGAGCAGAATTTAGACTAATAGCCAGGGTATGCAATTTAAGATTCTTAGAGACTTAAGATCACTGAGAGGTGGACAAAAAGCTAGAGAACTGAAATCTACATGCTTTCAATATTTAGCAGAGAGAAAATCACATTTTCATTCATGACCACAAGGTGTCTGTTTTATTCAGGAGAAATGAGTCTTGTCAAATAGCTTTGATATCGTTCTCTGGCAAGATTACAAGTACATTTGATAAAGATGACTCTATTGACATAATATGCTAGTTTATGTGGGGCATTTGTTTTATTCGGTGTGGCAGTCAACATGAAAGAGATGTAAGGGAAGCAAAAAAATTAAACCTGCTTTGTATATGGTTGTTTGCCATGTCACAGTACCCTGCAATCTGCCTTCCTCCTTTCTGTGCTTTTACTTATTACCTTATAATGCCTCTAGCTTAAAAATGTCCAGTCTTTGCATAATGTCTAACATCTTGAAGTATTCAGAATACCAAATAATGGGCACAGGAACCAAAGCAGTTTGCCAAGGATCTGTCCTTTTCTAGTTACACCTCAAAACTCTAAGGTAGTCACATCTTCTCTGTTTTTATCAGGTTCCTAATTGAATGAATCAGCAATGCAACCACGGAACAAAGCTCATGAACTGCTGAGCCCAGTGCAGGGCATGACTCAATCCAGTGCACAGTGGATAAATACACCTTTAAAAATATCCAGCTATCTTTTTCAGGCTGTTGGACTAATCACAAGAGAATCTATGGATTGAATAGTGAAAGGGTAAAAACTGCTCTCAAAGCACCCAGTAGGACTGAGCTCTCAGTAGTGTGAGCACATATGCCAGATGAGAAGAGAGAGCTTCAGCTCCTCCGTGGTCTTGATGAGTCCCTGATGCCATTCACCGATACTAAGTTATACAAAGTTCAATCTCAGTGATTTCAGTACTATTCTCAGCACAATTCTCAGCAGATTTCTTAGTAATTTCTCCATGCAGGCAATGAAAGGCAAAACCTTTTTTTACCTAGCACTCAGGAACAAATAGTACTGATAATAAAATGTCTGTTTACTTGTCAAGTAGTTTGGCTAATTAAGGTGGAATATACACCCAGTAATCACTGCTAGATAGCTGACTCTAGTATTCAGGAATACTTGATTCCCAAGCTGCAAACCCTATTATTTGTCTGGATATTAAGTGTTGATTCTACCAGGTATGTGGTGAAAAGGCCTTTGACTTAAGTCATTCAAATAACTTACACATTATATGAGTAAATCGCACACAGACAAAATCTCTGACTACAGGTGAGGAAGGCTCTCTCCTTCTTTATCTGAAAAAATTCTCAAAGGCTACACATCATTGTATTTTTAGTCATGAATGTGTAGAGAGCTGGGGCTCTACATATTTGGTTGGTGAGTGCAGGAAACAAGGCACTAGAGAAATTACTTTCTGTAAGATCTGTTCTATTGGCAGCAGTCAAAACCTTTCATTTTCTTCAAAAGTATATTTTGATTGAGGCAATACTGTAAGAAGACAGGCATTGTGTATTTAACTTTATTAAACTAAAAATGGTGCAATTTGTTATGAGAGAGTCAAAATTAAATATACTTTTTAGTGGCTTGTAATCATCTGATATCTCCTAAAGTAACAAAGTGCAACCTGAATTGTGTTTAAGAAAGTTTCTTGGGATTATGAATATGTCTGTAACAAGTGACTAGTGTTATCAACAGAGCTTTTAAGTGAAGGCTTTACTGTTATAGGCTTGTCTGACTTGGATAACAAACTCTTAGTATTTCAGCCCATAAATCCTGAACAGAAAGATACTATTCTCTTGTGTCTCTGACAAACTAAAAGAGAATCTTTGTTTGCAGAGCTCCCCAGAGTTAACACAGTACTAGTTAATGATTTCACCATGGTAATTACTTTCTAGGGTCTGTCAGTCAGGCAGTTTTAATGTATGCAGAATGGACTGCATCAATGTTGTGCAATACTACTATTTTACCTGGTTTCATGCTCCTTGTCTATCAACCCGTTCATAACAAGTTCTGAATATATGGACCAATTTATCATAGAATCATAGAATGGTTTGGGTTGCAAGGGACCTTAAAGATATCTAGTTCCAGCCTCCCTGTCATGGGCAGAGATACCTTCCACTAGACCAGGTTGCTCCAAGCCTCATCCAGCCTGACCTTGAACACTTCCAGGGATGGGACATCCACAACTGCTCAGGGCAACCTGTTTACAGTAAAGAATTTTTTCCTGTTATCTAATCTAAACCTACTCTCTCTCAGTTTAAAGCCATTCCCCCTTGTCCTATCAATACATGCCCATGTAAAGGGTCTCCAGCTTTCTTGTAAGCCCCCTTCAGGTACTGGAAGGCTGCAAGTGGGTGTCCCCAGAGCCTTCTCTCCAGGCTGAGCAATCTCAATTCTCTCAGACTTTCCTTGTAGGAGATGTGCTTCATTCCTTTAATCATCTCGGTGTCTCTCCTCTGGACTCAATCCAACAGGTTGATGTCCTTCCTATGCTGGGGACCCCAGGGCTGGATGCAGCATTCCAGGTGAGGTCTTGGTATCTCACCAGAGCAGAGAGGCAGAATCCCCTCCCACGCCCTGTTGGCCGTGCTGCTTTGATGCAGCCTAGGACACGTTTGGCTTTCTGGGCTGTGAGTGCACATTGCCAGCTCATATCCAGCTTCTCGTCCATCAACATCCCCAAGTCCTTCTTGTCAGGGCTGCTCTCAATCCCCTCATCCCCCAGGCTGTTTTGACACCAGAGATTGCCCCAACCCACGTGCAGCGCCCTGCACTTGGTCTTGTAAACCGTATGAGAT
Organism: Corvus brachyrhynchos; assembly: GCF_000691975.1. Classification (NCBI taxonomy): domain Eukaryota; kingdom Metazoa; phylum Chordata; class Aves; order Passeriformes; family Corvidae; genus Corvus; species Corvus brachyrhynchos. The sequence continues at coordinate 13,107,653 of NW_008240046.1, forward strand.
TCCCATAGACCTACTTCTGGAGCTTGTCCAGGTCCCTCTGGATGGCATCCCATCCTTCAGGTGTGTCAACAACACCATTTGTCTTGATGTTGTCTGCAAATTTGCTGAGGGTGCACTTGATTCCTTCATTTATGTCATTAATGAAGATATTAAATAGCACTGGTCCTGGTATGGACCCCTGAGGGACAACACTTGTCACTGATCTCCATCAGGACTCTGAGTCATTGACCACTACCCTCTGGATGCGGCCATCCAACTCATTTGTAATCCACCCATGAAATCCCTCTTTCTCCAATTAACAGGGAATGATGTTGTTAGGGACCCTGTAAAAGGCTTTTCAAAAGTCCGGGTAAATGACATGTGCAGAGTTTCCCTTGTCCACTGATGTAGTCATCCCATCAGAGAAGGCCACTAGATTGGTCAGGCAAGACTTGCCCTTGGTCAATTCATGCTAGGTGTCTCAAATCACCTTCCTGTCTTCCACGTGCCTTGGCATAGCTTCTAGGACGATTTGTTCCATGACCTTCCCAGACACAGAGGTGAGGCTGACAGGGCAGAAGTTCCCAGGGTCCTTCTTTCTACCCTTTCTAAAGATGGGCACTATTGTTTCCCTTTTTCCAGTCACCTGGGACTTCTCCTGACTGCCATGACTTTTCAAATATCATGGAGAGTGCCTTGGAAACTACATCAGCCAATTCCCTCAGGACTCTGGGATGTACCTCATTGGGTCCCACACACTTATGTATATGCAGGTTCCTCCAAGGGTCATGAACTTGATCTTTACAATCAGAGGGACTTTGCTCCCCTGGTCCCCATCCTACTGTCCATCCACTCAGGAGGTATAGGAAAAGAGGTTTCCATTGAAGACTGAGGCAAAAAAAGTTGTTGAGTAACTCAGCTTTTTTCTCATCTTTTGTTATCAGTTTTATATGCCAAGTTTGAGAAGAAAATTGTTTTTAAATACCAAACCATCTGGAATCCTGCAAGTTTTGTGACTATGGAGAGGTGGGTAGAGAGAAGCTCACGTGAGGGTTCCCATGGTGCAAAGGTTTTGGAAAGGGCTCACCTATTGCCATTTTCCTAAGATACACTAGGTGACCAGTTGGTATATGCCTCTTGCCCTTGGTCAATTCATGCTAGGTGTCTCAAATCACCTTCCTGTCTTCCACGTGCCTTGGCATAGCTTCTAGGACGATTTGTTCCATGACCTTCCCAGACACAGAGGTGAGGCTGACAGGTCAGAAGTTCCCAGGGTCCTTCTTTCTACCCTTTCTAAAGATGGGCACTATTGTTTCCCTTTTTCCAGTCACCTGGGACTTCTCCTGACTGCCATGACTTTTCAAATATCATGGAGAGTGCCTTGGAAACTACATCAGCCAATTCCCTCAGGACTCTGGGATGTACCTCATTGGGTCCCACACACTTATGTATATGCAGGTTCCTCCAAGGGTCATGAACTTGATCTTTACAATCAGAGGGACTTTGCTCCCCTGGTCCCCATCCTACTGTCCATCCACTCAGGAGGTATAGGAAAAGAGGTTTCCATTGAAGACTGAGGCAAAAAAAGTTGTTGAGTAACTCAGCTTTTTTCTCATCTTTTGTTATCAGTTTTATATGCCAAGTTTGAGAAGAAAATTGTTTTTAAATACCAAACCATCTGGAATCCTGCAAGTTTTGTGACTATGGAGAGGTGGGTAGAGAGAAGCTCACGTGAGGGTTCCCATGGTGCAAAGGTTTTGGAAAGGGCTCACCTATTGCCATTTTCCTAAGATACACTAGGTGACCAGTTGGTATATGCCTAATTTGGAAATTGCACATCATGTGCTATGCCTTGTCATGCTCACAGGTAGGGGACATGGTGTACTAAAATGTACATGCAAATGATAGCTGTGTGTTTTTAAAAGTGTTTTTATCCACTGTGAATTTGATTTAGTCCAATCCTGTACTGAATTAGCAGTTCATGAGCCTTATACCATGGTTGCATCACTGGTTCATATGTGCTTTATTCAAACAATGTCATCAAATAATACCTCTTTTATAAATTAAGGAGAAGGAGGTCTAATCTTGCAGTTTTGAGGTGTAATTAGAAAGGGACAGGTCCTTGATTAAATTCTTTGGTTCCTATACCTGTTGTTTCGATATTCTGAATACCGCAAGACATTAGAATTGATGCAAAGATTGGACTTTTTAAAAACGTGAGTTCATTGAGGATGCTTGCCAGTGTTTGTAAAGGACTCTGGCACTCAGTTGGAGTGCTGACATTGGTTTCAATTAGTGTGTGATGAGTCCCTTTGTCGCTGAAATCATCACGTTTAAAGGTATAAATAGGCAAAGCAACTGGCTAATAAAATTTAAAGTGAAAAAAATCAGTTTTAATGTGTTTGCAGGAGCTAGGTCATGACGTTTTTCAGCACAACAGTTGGAGTCACAGCTTGGAGAAACTTGAGAACATCTGTTATTTCTGTTGAAAAATACTAGTACATTGAATAACCCATACCTCTGAAATTCCTTTGTGGGGGTGGAAGACAACTCCTCTCCAACACAAAGCTGATTTGCTCAGGATTTGGAGAACATTTGACTAGTTCATCCTTTAGGGCTCTCATAATTCAGAAACAAATGTTCTTTGGAGGGAAGCTTTGAAAAGGTTTTTCCTGTGAGGTTAGTTGATTCCGGAAGGAAGGGCTAAAATGACTTTACGTTTGCAATACATAGCAGTTAATTTTGCATATAAGCTTCTTTAGTTTGTAAAACACATGAAGTTGCTGTCTTTAAAAAAACAAAGCTAAACAGAAGAAATCTAGTTACAATTAATCTGTGATCCAATACTTAATTTCTTTTGTACATCTTAAATTCAACTATGTTGCTGTAATAGATTTTTTGTAATAGATTTTTGGAAATCTGTTTACTTCTGTAGCAAGTGCTAGGGTCAAGCCAAAACCCAGAGGAAGCTGAAAGCATTTCTTATCATCAACACACCTATCAGATGTACATAAATGTTACACTCCTGTGCATATACTTCTCAACACCTCATTGAAAAATGTTGGGGTTTTTTTTTAACCCTATAAAAATGTGTGCTCTGTCCCAGCATACCCCAAGGACTTAATGTTTTGCTCACATATTCCGTTGACCCTTTACCTAGCATCAGCTAAGAGGCGTGTTTTGTGGGCTCATGAAAAGGGTCTGAGTGGCAATCATTTGAGAATGAAGATTCCTGGACAGGCTGATGTGCCCAAAATGCCAAGGAGAGCGTATTCTTTTTCATTGCAGACGTACTAGGCTGCCTAGCAGCCAGTGTCTAGTAAATAAAGGAGGGAACAGAGAGAAGGTGGCAGAAATGTGGAGAGGTGTAGTAGAGGTCAGAGCATGGAGCCTGGAAAAAATATCCTTGGGTGTGAAAGGAGGTGAGAGTAGGAAATAGAAAACCATAATAAGGCTGTGGACTGGAAGCAAATAATGACCACAAGTGGGAATGGGGACATCTATGAAAGATGCTGTTCTGTGGCCTATTCCCATTTTCATCTCTAGGCTAAGCATCTATTTAGGTGATGTCTCTTGTGACATACTGGTTTTCCTGCAAGTACTGTATAATGAACAGTTTTGGCAGATGGAAAGCTGCAATCCTCCTTGGGAAACCTAATCCATTGAGTAGAACGTGGTAGTTGAACAATAACTCCCCAGAAACCCTACAACAATTCACCCAGGAGAAGCTTAGTTACAGATTAACCCCAGATAAGGGGATTGATTGGTTAGGCAAACTAAACATCATTTCAGTTTAACACAGCATAACAGATTTTGTTCTACTTTTCCTAACTGAATAGAAATATTTCAGGAAAACTGTGATTGGGACACTTTTTTTTCCCAGGGAAAAAAAACCAGAAGATTTTGTAGAACCTTCCTGACTTCCTCTAAATCAAACAATATTCTGTGTAATTTAGATTAGGTTTAGTACAAATGAGAAAATGACAGATAACTTAGGGTTTTCTTTATTTTTCGTGTTGTTTTTTTCCTTTTCTAGATTCTGTTTCTTTAGTGTAGCTTAGTGAGTTTTCCTGGTGATTCTAATTTCTTCTGCATGTGCAGCATCTGATTATTTGTCTCCAAATGCAACACTCCATGTTTCTCTCTCACATCTTCTTGATGTTTTTTCCTTACTATCTTCCTGTACCTCCCTGTGATGTCTTGTTAGTTTTCCTCATTTCTCTATATTTTTTTCTCTGCATTTCTCTGTCCTCTTCACCAAATCAACCAAAAGCACTATCTCATGTATTTTTCTAACGTTATTTTAAACTGCAGTTCCAGCCTGACATTAACTTCTCATTTTCTCCCTCGGAATCACATACTGAGTTTTCTCTGACATATTAGAAAGCAGGTCCTTCAGTCTCCTTTCCTCTTCACTCAGCAGAGCCATGATTTTATTTTTCTAGATCAAGACTTCCGTGGTTTTTTTCCTCAGTTATTCCAGCTTTAACTTTGCCCCTAGGAGGAAGAACAAGATAGTAAGTTTTGCCTCTTGGATGGCATTCCACTCTAAATGAGGAAGGTTATTTTTGTTCTTGATGGTGTTTAGTCATTAACAGAGACAGTTTGCCTTGCTAATATTTGTCAACAGTTTAGTTAAATAGTAATGAAAAGTAAACTGTTTGATTGCAAATCCAAAATTCCTTCTCTTGCAGTGGTTCAAGTGGTTTAGGACATACCATAGGGAATTTCAGGTTACAGAGTAACATATTTATAAAAGGGTTTTTTAGCATGAACATGTGTATATGTTGCAAGAACAATCACAAAAATTATTCCTATTAGAAAGTACATGTAAAAACTAGAAGATAAAAGTTATCTTATTAATATTTTAAAATATATTAAAAAAACCTGAAAGAATACATTAAACTTTAGACAATACAAAGCTTATTTTTCCCCAGAGAAAGAGAAATCATGGCCAGAGTACAAGAGTAGAGATAATTAGAGATTTGTTTCTTTTCTACTTCCCAAGGTAAGGCTTAATTCTACAGTAATCTCTTTATTGAGAACCGAGTGTTAGTCAAGGAGCCTGTTGCACGGATTTGAAACTAGCATTTAGCCCATGTTTTCAGTATCTGGGAAACAGCTATCCTATGAATTTATAGTCTGCATTGTTTTTTGTTTTATCCTGCACTGTAACACACTGGCATGGATTCATTATAGAGTTGCTAGCTTGTATCATGATACAGAGTGAGACTTCCAGTCACGACCAGTCACCCTCCAGAGCCCTTCTGTCCTTTGGCACAGGAAGGGAGTTTGTACTGGGCACACAATGAATGCCATGCTCTGGGAATGAGCATAAACTGATTATCTCACAACAATTTTGCCTTTGAGCATTTCAGCATCGTGTTGCCCCTTTGTCAAGCATGCTTTAAGGATAAATGCTGAACAAATTTGAGGTTCATTCAAGTGGGGTAGATATTAAGCAAATTGGTCTTCTTTTTTGTTTCCAAATTCTGGTTTGCAGCCTTGTTGTAAATTGGTTGGCTCTTTTAATTCCCAGGTGAGATGGGAAAGAGAAAAAAAAAGCTTAAGAGAAGCAAAACGAGAAATATACATGCTGAGGTTAAGTTTTGGGGTTTTTGTTAAAGGCCCAGAGATTACAACTACCAATGGGTTTAAGTGGTATTTATGTATGTGATGTTAAAACTTTTACTCAAATTTTGCACTGAAGGATCAGTGACCCACAAGAGCTGCTTCTCTGATAATAAAGTTCCCACAGAACACACGCTATGCCCAAAAGTGTCTCAGACGTGGTGGTGGTGGAGAGCTCTCTCATCTATACAGGTCCCAATGAGGTTCACTGATGAGGTAACTCCTTCATAACTGGAAATTAATCCTGTCACCATTCCGGACTTAACAAGCACAGGGTCCGTGCAAAACACAGTAGCTCAGGAACAGTGGTACTTTTTAGGAGAGGAAATAGGAAGCACGGGGTATTCTATAGGCCTGGGAGAGCAGCCAGAATACTTGATAAACCAATCTGTGGGTTTCTGATTTATACTTAACTGTGTCATTTTGATACCAGTCTAGAAAGAGAAGTGGGTGGTCTAAAGACAAGTGTCTCTGGATGGGATAGATGTTCAGTGGGTATGAGTATCCAGGTGACCCTATGTGACACAGGCACATTCCTACACAGTGGTCTGAAGGGTCAGGTACAGAAAGGGTAGAGAAAATGTTTTGCTGCTTGCTGGGTAGACTTGCTACACATATGTTTTGTTCGGGTTTAAAATGAAGTTGACATAGAAAAGTTTTATTTATTAGAGTAGTAAAAAGGCAAGAGTGGCCTGTACCCTCTCCTTGTTTATCCAAGGGCTTAATGATTACAGCATTAATGCAGGCAGTAGGTGCACAAAGTCCATTTAATTTACTGCCTGCAGGAATTCCAAATGCCATGTCCTAATTGACAGGCTATAAAGTGTTCAAGTATTCTGCTTACTGAATTCCCTTTACTGAAGTTTTGCATGAAATGATTAAGTATGCTTTGGATCAGGAAGAGTGAGTGTGTCACTTGCTGAGAGGACTCCCAAAGGAAAGGGAAGGTGAGGGAGCTTGGTTCTTACAAACAGTTGACCTAGGATAATTGCTAAAAGAAGGACTGAAACCCATGTGTCCTCTCTTGTGCACATCTAACCACCAGGCTGTAGACGTTACTCTCTTTACATGCAGAAATTAAGAATTGGGCCATTCAATTGCGTACTTCCATATTGGGTTGAGGAGCAGCTCCTCACTGCTGTTCCTGAACTTGGACATGTGGTAGTAAGAGTACTTTGTGTTCAGTTTTGCAGCATTTAAGGCAAAAATCTCCATGTTTTGTTGGGGAGGGAAGTGGTTTTTTTTGTTTATAGGAAGGGCTAGTATGGTAACCCAGCAGTTTCCACAAGAACATACCTGTTCACTGGAAACTTCTGCAGTGTAAATGGCATTCCTAGTCAAAAGTGAATATGTCATGTGTGTAAGCATACACAAACAACAGGGACACTCATTTGAAATCTGAGGGACAGAGGTCAAAAATCAGTTTGAATAGAGTCTCTTTGATCTCAGCTGAACAACCAAAACCATTTATTCTTCTGGAATGGGCAGGTCTATCTAATTTTATTCCCCTAGGTTTTTAAAGCATAAGGGTCCATCTCAAAGCAAAACTGTTTTTCTGAAACCACTGCAAATCTTTGTAACGGCAGAAAGCAGTCTGTTTTCTGCCTTCTTCCTTAGTAAAATACAACACAAAAGCTCCTTAATGTTTTTTGTACACAGCAGGGGTTGAAGTCTGCCCTCTTTTCACCACAGGGATGGGAAGTTGTTGTGGGATTGGCTCACTGCAGAGGTATAACCCTGAATTAGCAGGAAGGAAGCTTAATGGAGCCTGAGTACCTAGTTAGCTCTCAGCTGTGCCTGGGGGTGTGAAGAACCTGTGGAGGCAGCTGAGGAGGTGGGCAGGAAGGACCTATGATAGAAGAAAACTCAAGTAGTGGAGTTAGTGATAGTGCTTGGCTGCAAGAAAATCACAGTCTACGTGAACTGAGAGAGGAAGTGGGGAACTGGAGGAACCAAACTGAGAGCAGGAATTTTATGGTTTGTGCTTTGAGTAAGGAAAGGCTGGGATCAAATGGGAGCTTTGCAGAGAAATGTGCCACGAGAGGGGCAGACCTAGTTGACCTGCAGTGGTGTTTGGCAAGGGATGTGAGAGTTCAGAAGTCTGTGCTCCCCTGTGAGAAGTGTTGCAGCAAGGCCTTGGTGGGCACCTGGAAGGAGGCTCACTATTTTTTTGTGATGCTTGCGCTTAAATCCTGACTGAGGCCCCAGTTTGCACAGTCCAGCGGGATTTCTATGGCAGAACTGGTGTGAAAAGTTGTTGTTTGCACATAGAGATTAGATTGAGCAAAGGGAATAGTTGAGTGGTTTCTTGGAAAGAGGTTGATACCTTTGATGGCTTGCCCCACAAATAGTATTAAGCTTTTTTCCTTCCTGAAAAAAAAAGATGTAGCAAGGTCTATGCATGCCTATGGCAGGGCAGTGGGTGCTACATAGCTTTGGTATTCATGTTTCTGAGACAGTTCTTTTTTTGGTTGTTTCTTGGCATTCATAAACAGTGTCCTCTCTGTCCCCACCCAGGTATGTGGAATGAGTGCTTATGGATTTCTTTCTAATGCCTGAGATGGAGGCTTTTAAAATTCTGCTTTCCAGAAGAGACACAGGAAGCATAGCTGACAGACTGGTCATTACCATTGGGAACTTTTGACTTATTTGCTTTATACGCCTAACTGAACCTGGAATTTGTGATTTATAAGGTCTGTTGGTATATTCCCCATGTACCCCACCAGTCAGTGCAAGCAAGGGAGATTGGGGTTATTTTGTTTGCATAGTACTAACTAGCTTCAAGCCTCAAAAAGAGGCAAAAATAATGTAAGATTTTCTCTTCTAAACTAACAGATTATATCTATAATGGCATTATGAAGAAGTCTGTTGGTTACCTGATGCCTTTTTGTAACTGTAGAGCTTATTGCTGATGACACAAATCATGTCTTTCATCATACTTTTGTGGTGTAAGGGCTGAACCTTGTCACAAAACTCTTGCATGGGACAGGTCTAAATTTAGGAAATCTAGGTGATCTTAGGGGCTACTGTTTTGGGCTTGCATACTATCAGGTGGAACTTTGCCAGATTGTTCTGGTTCAGTTTAGAAGTAACTTAAAAAGGAAGCATTTAATTTACGTAGAGAAGATCTATCCTATTCTTGCCTAGAACAATTGTCTCTTTTGCAAAAACAAAATGGTCTCCCTTATAGCTGGGATACATATTTTGTCTTGCCATATAAAGTTTCTCAGCTGCTTTTCCCCTACTAATTTATAAATGGGAATTTTCTTCATTCTTCACTCTCAATGATTTTAAGTGGTGTATGTTAGACAAGGTGCTTGGTTTCTTTCACAAAACATGGCTGAACAAAGAATCATTGCTGTTTGTTGTCTAACCATTCATCTTCTACCATGGCAGTGTATGATACTGAAATATTAACTTCTGCTAATTTGCAGAACTGAGGTATTCTAATAAGAAATCCTAATAAAACTGGCTCATTACCTCTATTCCTGTTAAACATCAAATTTAAATTACATGCTGGAAACAATTGTATTAGAAACACTTTTAGGATTAAGAAGTTATTAAGAGTCACTAAAATCCTCCTTATGCATACTTATGTCATCTTATAGTTTTATATGTGTGTCTTAAGGCTCTAATGACACTAGAAATAATATCTCACAATGCATCTCTCCATAATTCCCACTGGTATGCTGAAAGATAGTATTAAGAAGATCATTAAGAGCATAGTCTCTTTATGTTCCCAAAAGCTTTCCATTAATTTGCATTTAGCTGTCTAAACTACAGCAAAGTTAATATTTACAGCAAGCTAATACATTGCTGTAGTGGTTTGGTCCAAAATACTCATTACTGTTTATCTGCTGTGAGATAAGAATTAGGAGAAATGCAAAACAGGCACCAAACTTGAAAGAATATAAAGAAGTTTATTAACAGACCTAAAAGAAGAAAAAAAAAATTATACCACCTTCAGAACTCTCCTCCTCCCCCCACCTTCCTCCCTTCTCCCACTGACAATGTGAAAAGACAACCCTTAAGATGTTCAGTCTGTTTACCACTTCCATAATAACCTTGTTCAGTCCATTTAGAAAGAGAAGTCTCTTCTTGCTCATGCTATGAAAACATTATCACAACGAGACAGCCGCCCACTTCCAAATATTGTTCAGTCCATTTAGGAAGAGGAGTCTCTCTGCCTGCGTGTGAGTCCTTTCCCCCGACTTGCAGCTTTTCCCGCAACTGCTTTCGAGGGTCCACTCTTGAAGTTTTAATAATATCTCACAATGCATCTCTCCATAATTCCCACTGGTATGCTGAAAGATAGTATTAAGAAGATCATTAAGAGCATAGTCTCTTTATGTTCCCAAAAGCTTTCCATTAATTTGCATTTAGCTGTCTAAACTACAGCAAAGTTAATATTTACAGCAAGCTAATACATTGCTAATAGAAGTGTGAAGCACAGTTATTCCTTCTGGTTATTAATACTTCTGTCTGAGCACAGATGTGTTTTCATAGGATGTGTTTGGTTGCTAGATATGTGCTGATGACAAGTGCACCCAAAATCTTGATGGGCACACTTAATTCATAAGAGCATTCTCTCCTAAAACTTGATTGTACCCCAAGCTGTGAAGCCCTTCCATGTTTCCAAATGCCCCTCTAGCATGGTGTTGGGAGCAATAGCAAGCAGGCTTTACTGTAGATCAACACAGTGTATGGATGGAAGAGCAACAGTGTTGGCTGAGCCCATGTGGGGTGTTCAGCTCCCTTTTGGGAGACATGCCTGTCCTGTGGGTCTAGCAGTGGGCCTGAGGTTACAACCCGGGCACAGAGAAGAAGAGATACGTGTTTGCCAAAGCAATTGAATTAGGCTTTCTGCACATTCCGGCATGCATTGCCATTTGGTGATCAAAAACTGAAAGCATAGTCTTGGATGAAATTGCAGGACTCCATAAGCTGGTACCCCGGGCATGAATCTACTCTGCCTGTACTACCAGGCTGCTGCTTGTATTTGCTGGTAAGGAAAGGAACAATGCTATAATCTTTCCAGATGTGATGAAATAAATATTTTGCTAGAATAAAACATATTTGCATATATTTGCTACAGTCTAAAGAGATGTGTTATCTTCCATCAGATGGTGAGGCAGTAAATTTCATTGATTCGACTCGTTTCTCACTGCTGGCAGCCTTCTGTGCCTTACAGATCTGTTTTTGCTGAGACTATTTCTAGTGTTCGAAAGTTGGAAGCAGTCTTAATCTGCTTGTTTAAAAGCTGTCAGAGAGCTGACGAGAATGTTTTCTTTAAGTAGCCCCGGGCTTCCTGTCTGATCGTGGGCTGTGCTTCTGGTAGGAATGGGGACTCAAGAGCAGAGAAAGCTGAGGCAAGTGTTGTTACTTAGCACAGCATCTAGTTTTATTGTGCACTGGTTGGAGCCCCAGTGAACTTCGGCAATAATACTAAATGTATCTTTTTCATCAGACCCTCAGTTACAGAAGGTTTTAATTTTTTCTTTTTGAAAGTCCTCAGGATCAGGCACTAACACTTTGTATGCTGTCATAGCATGTCTCAAAGCACTGCTGCATTTGTGCAAAAGATCGCTGAGTAGTCATATAATGAAAGGGAAAACAAATGGTGAATGACTCTCGGTTGCTTGTGGTTGTGCCAACCGTACTAAGGTATTTGTTTAAATGAAAGCTTTTAGCATAAATAGGTATGCGTACAGAAACCAATTCAAGTTTTGAGAGTTCTACCTAAAATTCCTGTTTGCTTCCACAACAGCTGTAAGGATGAAATAAACAGAGTAGTCTGACAGGAACCATATGCCCTTTCTCATGCTAGAGCTATAACCATCAGCTCGTGGCATGTTACTGCAGTAGCCATAAAATGTTTGTAAGCTATGTAATAAGGGTGTTCAGACGTTGCTCTCCCAGATGCTGAAGAAGTGAAGTTGCATTTAATTGAAAGTCTCCGAAAACAGTCAGCTCAGGTCATGACATAAGAGAAATTGTAATGTAGGAGAGGTAAGTATAATGTCAATCAATATCAGTTGTAATTTCCTCTGAGGTATGTAACCATTTGGTTTTGTTTATGAATACACATAAATTATATTTGGAAATAATCCCCTAACTGTCTCTTATTTAAGTGGAGAGGAAACTTATTTGTGGGGAAACTGGCCGGAATGGTTGTTCATCGCTTTACTACTGATTGATCATGGTTCTGCAAAAATACGCCTTTACACATTTTCTTGTTCAAATATGCAGCAACAGAAAACATTGTGTATGTAAAGAACAAGCCCTACATGAAAAGAAGCAAATCTGGCGAGTCAGAGCTAGTTCATAGTAAATTATTCCAGCCATCCTGAAAATGAGTATCTGGAGACAATAGCAACATTAGCATAAAACCCCAACTCTGCAGCTTATTATTTTTCTATGGTTACAATAAGCTCAAAGATCCTACCACAGCCCTTTACAACACACCCCTTTTTATTTTTCAACTTCTAACATAATTTAGATGACTGTCAGATCTAACATTTAGGAATTTAGGTAATGGCAACTATAACAAATTCTAACTTCCATTGCCTTATATGTAAGCAGAACAGGATTCTACTAATGCTTTACAGAAGTGAGAAAGGAGTAGAGACTTAGCAAGAGGTGGTTTAATTCTGCTTCACTTGCATTTAGTTCTTCAGGCTTACATTTCCCATTTTGTCTGGCTTCTGAGTTATGCCCGACATTGTAGCATAAGGAACGTTTGTGCAATTCTCAGATCTTGTTCCTAAGTAATCTTTTAGAGACACGAATTTTCTTAATTGATTTTTTTTCCACAATCCTGTTAGGATAATAAAATGGAGGCAGCTATTCTGTACCTGAAGACATATCAACTGAGTGGCATTTGCCTTCAGATTAGGAATATAAAGTAGTAGGAGATTGATTAAAGCAATATCTTGTTTCCTTGCAAATGTTACCACTGACATGTCCTTCTAAGTTCTGGTTTGTGTTGATATTGACCTTGGGTGCTCCAGTGGTACCCAAGTCAGAAAGAAAGATGGCTGTTATTACTATTAATCAATACCTACAGAGGAGCATCTGGGACCAATTATGATGTATTTTAAAGGGACAATCAGGACTATCTGGAATAGAATAAATATTGGCAATGTTACTTCGTGGGAAAAAGGGAAGGAAGGAAGCACAGAGTGCTTAGCCTTCTATATCTAGTTGAGATGTTGTTGCTATAATAGGAGATCCTGAAGTCATGATTTTTTTTTTTAATTTTCTTTTTTTTTCCCACCTGGATGTCTTGTTTACAGAGAGTGATGTTTGATGACAGGGTTACAGCTGAAGTTGACACTAAAAGGTGTCATTTCATTCAGAATTGCTTATTTTGGCACAAAAATAAAATAAAAATAGCTAATGCAATTTAAAAAAATAATCTTTAAGATTCAAAGATAGGGGATAGGTAACAATGACTGTGATTATGGGGCTTGAGATTCATAGCTCAGTTGTTATTTACTCTCTAGGATGCTAATGGGATTCCAGAGCTATGTCTTACTGGAATTTATGGGCAAATGGCAATGTAGCAACATGCTGAGTTGTTGGAAATATCCGTATTTGCTGTGTTTTGATGGAAGACTCTGTGGAAATGAATTTCCAATTTTGGTTTGGTTTCCTTGGTGCTAGCATATTCCTTGTGAGGTTATGCAAAATGATTTTGTAGTTCCTGCTAGAAAGTAAGGAATGGCTAGGTATGTTGTAATGTAAGAAATCAGTATTTTTGATCTTCTCTGTGTGAGACTAAATATAGGCAGCTTGAGGGGAAAATGAGTTGTCCATGAAGGTGTGTCCACCAGAGATTCTAGAAATCCAATCCTATTGTGCCACACATTCTTTTTGAGACTTAGGAGGAATAAAGCAAACTATTTTTCTACAAAGTAAAGGTATATGCCCTTTTTGGGGTGAATCCTGTTCTTGGAATTTGTGCACAACATAGTTTTGATTCATTAATAGGCATTGGAGTACCTATCTGACCTGACAGTGCTTGGTCAGAGATGAGAGGGAAAGACATAAGGAACAAAACAAATACCCCTTACTTTTCCTTTTTATATTTGCTTCACCTGGAATCCTGAAAAAAAATCTGGCATCAATAGGTGATCAAAAGGTAGACCATTGTATGTCTGTTAATGAAAATATTGGAGCTGCTGTGTACTTTTCATCTATTCACTCTCACAGTTACGGTAGGGTCAACGTTTAGATCCATCCTGGTTTATATCCCAGACAACTTAATTTGGTAGGGTTAAGTAGTGAATTATATGCTGCCTAAATTACAGATACTTGTTATCCTTGTGTAGGTTTGATTTTTATTCATTACTGGATTGTACTTGTGGTATGTTCTTACTCTTTCCTGATTTATAATGGATCTCTTTATTGAATTATTGAGCAAAACTTTTAAATAAAACATCAAAGAATTCTCTTCTACTATTAATTCTCTTATAGTCATTAGATATATCTACCCTTAGGACCACTTTCCTCATCAGAATACTGACACTGCTAGACGTTTTGCTAAATGTACTGTGCACTAAAATGTTCATCCAATATAGGCTTTTTTCTTTTGAATGTGAAATTATTTGCCTTATAAATATGCAGTATTAGTTTGCTTCTTGTACAAGTATTTTCCACAGTAACTGTTTCGTTCTTTCTGGCCACCTTAAATGTGCAATAGTTTTATAGGTGAAGAAAAACAAAGTACTTGCAGAAAATGTAGTTAAATTGCTTCTTACAAGTATGTCCATTATCAGAGTTAAGAAAAAGACTGGAGTCTGTCTTCCAGTCATTGGTCATCTTCCATGTTCTGTGTATTACATACTGCTTTCCTTGGTCTAGAGAGCCACTGAATCCAGACTGTGAATTGTGATTACTTCTCAGCGGTCCAGTTTGTGGGGAGGTCTAAACTTAAGCTCAGGTCTTCTCATTGCCACTTGTGTCAGCTCTACTTTTTCATGCTGCTTTTATTTATTTACTTTTTAATAGATTTGTCTATATATATTTATATATATTATTTCAATGCATTAAGACTGACTTGATTTTATGGTTCTGATTCTCTTACACAATAACTTTATGCTACCTTTGAGCTTCTTCTCACTTCCATAGAAGCAGTAAGTCTGTCTTTTTGCCTGGAGGGGGATTAGTGTTTACTTTGCACATAACAAAACAAAGAGAAGGCACAAAGCACTGTTCAGAACCCCAAGAAATAGTTTGTAGAGTAAGTTATATGCTTCAAGGATAGATGAGGCTAGTGAGAACAGCATTCAGTTTCTGAAAGTAAAGCAGATGCCTTGATTCACAAAAAATAAGGAAATTTGGAACAGTTTGGTATCTTTTTTTTAATAAATGAAATACCAGAAGGAATATGCATGTTTATATTTAAATGTTTAATTTCTGTGGGCATTATTGAAATAGATATTTCTGTCATCTGGCTATTTTTATAAAAGCTAGAATAGTCTTGCTAGGATATCTGAACTAGAAAGCCTTCCTATTGTGTCTTGTTGTGTAATATATCTTAGTCCCTCAAAGGGAAATAAGCAGAAAAATTTACTTAGGTGCTGATTTAAAAGAGGGGGAAGGGACCAACTTTCACCATTATCTAACACTTCTACCGGCAAGAGTTTTTTGTAGTGTTGGGCTGAGATATTTTTTTTTTGTTAAACATAATTTCAGTAAGTGCTTGGACAATTGATGAGCAAACCACTGAATGCAAAGACACAACCTCTATACTTAGGAAGCCCCTGACCTGCCTTTATGTGGAAGCTGGAAAAGGTATTGAGGGTGTGATATAGTATTATCTTCTTGCCCCCTTGTTCTGCCAGTCTCTGACGGAAATAGGATTCTGGCTAAGCAGTGCTTCGGTGTATGGCTGTAATGTGGGCTCTTAATGCACCTTCTTGGATTTGGCCCCAGCTTTGTGTGTCTGGGTAACAGAAGACTTTTCTTACTGCTTGGGGGTCTGTCAGTATGCTTTCAGTCGAAACTTTTTGAGCTCTTGTAGATAACTGATTCATCAACCCACATACTTGGCCCCCATTTAAAACCAAAGTAAATCAAGGTGGTCAAAGACAGTTCAAGATGTATGTAGATTCAAACTGCATTATGAATCGCGTGACAACCTCCTTCCTTAACTGCTTCTCGTACCAGATTCTAACACCAGTGTTTCTTTGCTTTATGATCTAAATTATTTTATTTTTTGCCTTCAGGGCCCTAGATATGTCTCTATAAATTAGGTTTTTATCTGTATCAGATACTCATGGCATAGCAGAGTCTCAAGTTTTCTATATTAATTGTCTAATACTTCATATACATAGATTTTTTTTTATGCTTTAGTTTGCAGCATTTCTGTGAGGCATATTCCCAAAGACAGCTTCTTGTCCCAGTTTGCCCAGCTGACTGTAAATCTTCCTTTATTGATGAAATGTTAGTAGGCTGCTCTCAGCAGCTCTTAGCTTTCTATCAGTTATTGCTTCTTCCCTGAGCTGTTGGGAACTTCCAAATTACGCATTTGTCGCTTCTGTTTCATTTGCAAGAGTCATTCATTTCTGCCTTTAATTTCTGTTCCAACTGGCAGTGGGGATTGTGGCAGTCCCAGGCTGTGCTGCAGTACCTGACACTGTAGATCCATCTACTGAAACCTGAGTATCTTCAATCACACTCAAAGATCTTTCTGTTACTGGTTGTTTAGGTCACTTACCAGGCTCTATCAGTGTATTTTCAGTCCTGCTGTTCTCTGATAGAAAGGTAAATTATACAAAAGACAAAGGAGACAGGGTTTTTGTTATCTTTTTGTCATGGGGACATGAAAACTTTTCCCTGGCCCACTTCTAGTCTTGTACAAATAATGTAGCTCTGTAGTCAATGGTGTGTCAGAAGATGCTGTTGCCTGTTGCATTGGGAGTTCAGGGCTGTGGTGCAGCACTGTTTCTGTATTCTGATAAAAGCTGTTCCCTCCTCTGACTAGTTTCATTGCAGCTGCTCTCCTCAGCCCCATGAGGATTGCTGGCTATGTAGCTTGGGCTACCCCAGATCGGCTGGAGGTAAAATCTTGTTTTCCTGTACAAGCCTCAGAAGTTTATTTGCTGTATTTTGTGGAACATGATGGGACCACAAGGTAAATGTTCTGTGTGGTAGCTGTGAGGTCATTTGAGCACATTAATGTTTTCTGTGCTCTAGAAATGATCAAAGAGATGTGACTGCTCTGTTATTAAGTGGGAAAAAGTGCCACAGCTACACACTGACTCATCTTTTCTTCTCATATGCACTGAGCCTCATGTGGGCACCATATTTAGGAACTCCGCTCCAGATCTTTAGTCAGATGTTCCCAGGCCATATCTTTTCCCATCCCTTTCCTCAAGCCACCTCATTTCCAGCTTTTTACAATTTGGACGTAGTTTGATTCTGATTCAGAAATCTCAAAAAGGCTGGCAGGAAATAAAGAGTGCAGCAGGAAGCTCAGTGATCAAACATTTCTAAAAGCAGGACCACTTGCAGAGGTGAGAGACAAAGGCTTTTCTGTCATTAGTACATGGAGGGATACTAGCAGGGAGTAGAGGAAGGGGAATGATTGTCATTCCCCATCTTCCATACATATGCTAGGAGCTGGAAAAGGGCCTTGTCTTACCAACGTCATCAGAGGATGCATGTGTGCTGCAAGAAATGTGAATATTACACCAGAATTAAAAATTACAGCAAATCATAAACTGTGATTTAATGATGACTACAAAAAAATGGTACTTCCTTTAAGGGATTGCAACAAGAGGAAAGTTGTTTGAAAGAAAGCAGTGCCCATCTTGCTGACACATGGTGTGATTCTTGGTGTTGTCCTGTGCAGGGCCAGGACCTGGACTTGATGATCCTTGTGGATCCTTTCCAACTCAGGCTATTCTAGCATATTCACCACTAGGTGCTGTTGCTTAAGAAAGGAGGACGGAATGTGAGAACATGAACATGGCCTTAGGAAATAAGATCCATAATCCAGTGCTTCATTAAAACAGGTTGCTTAGGAATCCTGTGTTTATTCTGTCAGCAGAGGTTTTTTTTTTTTAAAGGAAAGCTAAATAACTGTCTATTGGTTGTCATTTGCTTTATTTTGTCTTGTAAGACAGAGATGGACAAAAGTGACTTTTACTGATTCTTTGAATTTGTATGGAAGCTAGAGGTGACTTAATTCACCTTTGTGGGGAAACTCCCCTGGTTAAAAACATTTCGGCACCCTGCTGTCAGTGGTGTTCCTGTGGGTTACAGTCTGTGTAACTGGACATATGGGTCAGACAGTGAAATTCACTTGCACTCTTGGATAAAATGCCCCATTTTTCCATCTACCACAACAGAAGAAAAGTCTGTGATCATTGTCCTGTGGAGAAGTGATAATTAGATAAAGAGAAGCATGATAATATGCTGTGGTATAAAGGAGTTTTAAATGAGTACAGATGTATTGCTCCTAACCACTGAAGCTATACTTTATGAAAATCGTCACACACTTGATGCAAGGAGCACTTTCCTCATCTCATGCCATCTGTGCATCTGGCAGAATATTACAGGAAACTCATTTGTACGTCCACTTGGGAGTGTATCCTTCCCATTAAGAAGAAAAACCAAGTGATTTTTAGATCATATCTTACAGTGGAAGATACTAGATTTCAAGCAGACCACTGGAGAGATAATTCACTTTTTTCCATTTTATTTCTAGGGCTAGAGTCCTTGTTGCCAAAGTGCAGACTCCCAAATGCAGACACCAAAATGCCAACATACCAACATGATGGCATTGTTCACAATATTTTCAACTTCAGGGAAGATTTCAATGAAACTTTTGTCCTAAAGTTAGATTTAAATTCCAGACTTAGAGATTTTTACACTGTAGGTTGGAGACAACAGCAGTCTATCCTTACAATGTTTTTATATTCTTTTTTTGCTGGGCTAGATAAAAATTTTGGCTTGTCCTGGCATAGTACTGCTTTTCTTGTATGAGCGAATGTAGCTTTGAAGGTGTATACCAAGCTCAGTAACATGTCTTTGTACAGTCCTTTAACTCATGCAGCTGCTTCCTTTTTTCTACATGGAATTTTGTACAAAATAATACAAAGACTTGAGTATATTCCAAAATAGTGACTATCTCAGTATCTCTTCCTGGGTACTGTGCAAATTAAAAGTAGACTCTTGTGACAGGCCAAAGGATCAAAAGCAATGCCTGCTCAAGTGAGCACTGGTTATTTTCATACTGGGGAATAACAATTTTAATCATCTTCACAATTGTTTTCCTGCAGTCAGAACCAAAGCTTCTTCACTGTCTTTCATTTAGGATGAAGCATTCTCTGTTTAAATGGTTGAATCTGTGGATGGAAGTAGCCTTCACCTCTATGCAAACATGTTTGGAAAACGTGTCATATTTTGCAGCAGATACTTAGTACCTTTCCACGATAGTCATCATCAATTAGTAAAAATAGAAACAACTACCACGTAACCATTGCAGAGGCATGATATTAGAAGTCTCCAGGATTTCTCTCTCTCTGGGTTGATATGAAATGTGGGCAGACATTGTCTCAATCTACCGATGCAACATTCATTGGAACTCCTTGCTTGTCTCAGCTATACCATGTTTTGCAGTACATGGGGCATTATATGTGCTGAATTCTGTGTATCACCCCTTTCACCTCTGTGGGCAGTGTTTGACATCTGAGGATGCTGCTGGGTGGCCACAATTGGTGAAGTGAAGGGAGGAAACTGCTGACCTGCCTTCCCTCCTGTACCTATTCTTTCCAACAGAGTAGCCATGGGCACCTCTGCTTGACTCCATCCTCACTGCCCTGCTGAAGGAACCTGATGAGCCTTTCAGCTTTTTTTGATGTAAAGTAGAGAAGGTGAGAGTGAGTAGAGAGAAGGGGTGAGGATGAAGGTGGCAGAGGACAACAGTAAAGTGTATATTTAAGCTTTAACCAATACTGAAAATGTTAGTGCTTTGATTTGTTAATGACAGGATGTTATGAACTCTTTAAACTATAGGTTTGCTTAGATTTCATTAGTGGGGGGATACTTAAATTCTGATGAAATCCTGTGAGGGAAGAAAGGGAAGAAAAGCTGTTTTGTTTTTTCAGTTGGTTGAGTTTTTTGGTGTTACTTGTTTTTTGTTTTTTTAACTAAAAAGATATCACCATGTGAGAGAGAACAATTACTTTCTAGGAAAGATCTTCCCTTTCTGCATTTCCTAGCTCTCTGAACCTTAAAAGGTGAAGAGTAAAACCAATTTAATCCACTAGAATCTAAGGAACAATCATATTTCAAACAACCATAAATTTGTTCAGCTGCTTTCCTCCGTTCCCCCCAAATCTCAATATAGCAGATGAGCAAAATGCAATAGGTGCCCCACACTTCCTTCACTTACAGCTTCTTTTATGTTCTGGCTAGATTGCTGTTAAAAGGTGTGTGCAGTCTTCTAATTTATGGTTAACAAGTCTGTATCATCTTTGTAATCCTAACTGTCGTGCAGTAACAGTTCCTATGTAGGTTCAACTGGGAACTACAAATAATTTCTCATAAGTTTACTGATAATAAGAAACATATCTTAAGGAATGAAAGAAAGCTTATTATAATAATTGTCTGCAGATGTGAAATGAAAAGCATTATAGAAATATATATCTGTAACACTCTATTAAACCAGAATCTCCCAATAAGGGATGCATAGTGATAAAGAAGCCCATACATTTCACAGCTCAGAAATTAGTTTCTTAGACTTCCATCATTCAAGGAAATCACATTCCAATCACTGCTCAAGTGACATGAGTTTTCATACTTACAGTAATCTCCTGTATTGACAGTATATCAAAAATAGTCCCCTGAAGAGTAAGGCTAATTTTCTAACCCAGTCAACCCTCACTTTGAAGTCTGGATGGGGATGGTGATAGAAAAGTTTTGCAAAGGTGGAAGTACTGAGCCTTAAAGCATTCTTTATTCTTCCAGTATAATGATGGCAAATCTACCCTCTCTCATTTCAATCTTTTGAATAAGTCCCTAAAGCAGAAATCAGCAGTTTCATGTTGCTGTGCTTGACTCTTTCAGTGCCTTTCCCTTCTAGATTTTGTGCAACTACCATTAGCTCTACATGACATCCTATTTCAAGCTTTTGATTGATCTTAGAGACGTGAAACTGCTAGCAAGGTCTTTCAATCACAGAAGTACATTTCTTTTGCATATATAACAGGCTCTTGCTAAAGTTGCTTAATGAATTACATCCAGTGTTTGAAGAGGGAAGGTATGCAGGTTTGGGCAGTCCCTGCAATACTGAAAAGCAGGGAACATGCCCTTTTGAAATCAGGACAGCGATGGCTGTGCCCTTTTCCCACTTGAGAGGGTTCTGCAGCCCCTTCCTGGCTCTGCTGAAGGTGGTGAGTCCTCACCTTCTCCTGCTGTGCTCAGCCCAGCTCTGCCCTGCTGTCTCTGTGCTGGCCCTGGCACACCAGCAGTGTGGAGCCATCTGCAGGGGCTGCACTGCTGGGCTGTCCTCACTGCCTACACTGGGGGGGTGGGGGGATGGATCTGAAGAGGCATTGAGGCCTTAGTGATAATTTTCTTTGTCTCTGCTGTCCCATTCTGCTCTAACATCTCCACAAAATATTCAGTTGTTTGGCTTTGTGACTTCGCTCTAGCAGTGTCCTAGCATTCACTGAGGGGCAGTGTCTTCAGATGTAACACAGAAAAAAATAATGTGATCTTATAAATCATCACCTCTAAATGTTGAGTTAGGTTTTTTGTGAAAGTTAATGACACCATGAGCTAACTGTATGTGTTTAAAGTTACTCTCTTGTCCCTTTTCAAGATGGAAATTGTCATTATCTTCATAACTGGCTTACCCCTCTGCATATTGCCTCTTACTTGCTTTCACAATGGCTTCTAAGTGCCCATAATTAGAGGTTGCTGTTATGGATTGCACTAGGGTTCAAGCAGAATTCTAACAAGTGCCACTCATACATTGGAGTGGGAAGTACTATGGACACTGTGTTGCTTTGATTCACTGAACTTTTTACATGAGCACTTCATTTACCCTTCTAGCTCTGTGTGAGGCTGTGTCTAACTTGGTACTGTAATTTCAGTGAGGGAAACAAAGATGACTCAAGCAGGAGAACCACCACAGTAACTTTATGAATAAATAAAGAAAATTTAGATTAGTCCACTTCATTAGGAGGTCAAAAGGTGCCTGCTGGCACTCTCTTGCAAAGTTTATGACTCTCAGGAGTCATATAGACACACAGATATATACTCAGGGAAAGGTTAACTTCTGTACTGTGATGCTCTCTGAAGCACCCTGAAACCTTAAGCTCTACCAATACACATAATCTCAAATCTCACTTAAATGCACGCTAGAGTAAGTCAATATGGGTAGCAGTATGGGTTGTGTTCTTTGCTTGGTGTTCCTGTGGTTTCACTGAAGAGCACATTGGCTATGCAAACCCAAAAGATGCTCCAGCATCACAAAGAAATGGGTTCTTAGTTAAGTAAGAAAATGTTAACTCTCATAACTTTCAGTTCAAGCAATAAGGTGGAAAGCAAAAGACTGCCAAGGTGAATGAATTAAGTCACTCATTGTAAGATGCTGAAGACATTGCCTTGCCAACTTCTGACAGCAGCTGTTCTACTGGCTGTAACTACGATTCAGCTATAGAAAATCTATACCCTAGCTCTTTGCATATGTGTCTATAAGATAGGAATCTAAAACTGAGAGACCTGTGAATGATTCATGAGAATACTTGATATTTCAATGAGCAACAAAAAAATATTTTATGAAGCTCCAGGACTATCTTCAAATTAGCAAAAGCTACAGCAGTGTCTGGGCAATGCTACTGGGGACAATTGTACTTCACAGATGAACACACTTTTTGGGCCACTGGAGGAGAATAAACAAGCCCACAACATGAACATGCTTTACAAAGGAACTGAAAGTGTAGGAAAGAGCCAGTCTCATAATTCTGCTTTTGTGGGATTAAATTGCCTAATCAGATCCCGAAGTGCTGAACCTGGTATTTCTTTCCACTTGCTGACCATTAAACATTGGGATAATTGTGTGAGCTGCAGAGCTGTGTACAGACAACAATTCTCCACTACTCTTTGCAGGGGGTAAAGTATTTGTGTATCTATATCTCTGGCTGTGGAGGTTCCCAGAAGAGTTAGTGTAGTTTTTAAAGAGAATATGTACCACTTGCAGTGAGATTCAGAATCCTTGTGTTCAGCCCGAAATGATTTTATGGGGAGTAGAAACTTAATGCACTTAACTGCATAAATGATATGCACACTGACCACCCTGAGTCTGCTTTAGTCTAGTCAAAGTCAATTTGAAAAATGATGCTTGGAGCTAGTTTGAATGAATGATGTTATCTCCAGGGCTTGAAAAGTATTACTGAACCTGTATGAACTTGATTATGACCTGTGCTATATTCTTCACAGGCATTATTTTACCTGTGTAGGCCTCTGTAGGCTGGTATCCCTGTATGTTACATACCTCAGACTTTATAGGGAAAAAGGAACAGGGGAAAAAAAATGCTCTAAACCCAGTCAAAAGTCCCTCTAAATCCATCCTCACCTTCCTTATCTGAAAGCACACTGGTCAGTGATAGCTGTACCTGCTCTTCCTTTTCTTCTTGACAAGTCCGTGTTGCACAAGCACCATCCTTGCTGCAGAGGCTGACAAGGGGAGCAGTGGCGAAGAGAAGGGCCAGAGCTGTCCTGGAGCGGCTCTCTTGTGCATGGGCCCCCTGCCACTGTCTGCAGAGGTCCCTGTCAGGCACCTTCCCTGCCCCACTGGCCTGGGAGCCATCTTTCAGTGGCCATCCCCACTGAAACACCTTAAGATGATCTGTTGTTTCAGGCTGTGCAGATGCTGGCAGATGTTTTTTGTTATGGCAGTATAACAGTAAACCCTGGGCTTATGTTTCAGATTGCCCTGAGCAGTAGGACAGAAACAGATGGGAGCCCAATCTAGCCCCTTAGGCTTTTCAGTCATTCTGACATGTCACTTTCTGTGTAGGCACAAGTCTACCAAATACAATTATTCTGGGGATGAGACATTTTTAGATGTGAGAGAAAAGAAGTAACAGTGGGGAGAAAAAGGGTGAAAGAAAGACAAGGAAGATAGAACTAAGGCAGTGACTGACCTGAGAATGTACATAGTTCAGCTGTGATTTTTCATAAGAGCAGTAAGTTCCAAGTAAAGGCATTCCAGACTTGTCACTATCTTAGTGCCAAGGCAAGTGTTACCTTCCCCTCCCCTCCAGAAGAATAAGGATTGCATATAATCTTATCCAGAATAGTGTAAGGAAGCTTTTCTTGCTCTAAGTTAGTGCATCATTAATAATAAGGTGCAGAATTTAATTGGCAGATCTTACTAATGCAGCAGTCCCAGTGCTTCTGATGGCTAAAATTTAAAGGCTAGTATAGCCTTTAGTATAGGCTAGTATAGCCTTTAGCATAGCCAGTTGTAGCTAACATTTGCAAAATGTATGGACTTCACAGGCCTGATGCTGTACTCTCAGACTATATTGACTGTTGGAATTAAGAGCAGAGAAGAAAATATTGAATGTACACAGTCAAGAAAAGTGCAACAGGCTTCCATAATACTCTTTCAGTAACTGTGATTTTAAAGTCAGATAAGCATGTAACCCCTGAAGGGGCAGAATCACTCCTAAGTCATGGTTGTTTTATCTTAAATATTATTTAAATGGCGTTATGGAGATTCTCATTGAAAGTCACAAGGATTTCCAGAACTAGCATTCCT
>NW_008240046.1:13132279-13133000 GCF_000691975.1 Corvus brachyrhynchos
CTCTGAATAGAGAAAGGGGAGAGAAACAACACTGCCGAATATGAAAATACAGTCTGGAGAATGAATGAATGAACATGGGATTGATCTGTCTCATTTTTCTTTTGCCTAGTGGATGGCCAATGTTACAGGCTTGCTTGTGACAATTTGTTCCCAGTGTTGTCAGTTATACCCTCAGTGATTTCTGGTCTTGTGCATGGTAATTTTTTGATCAAGTATAAACTGTCGAATTAATGGGTTGGTACACAAGAAAAAGGGAGATAGATCATCTTTCTGGGGTTTTTGTATTGGTTCTTCACAGCTTGTGACAGGAGAAAACCAAGGGTTTGAAATTAAGACTCTGTATAAAAATGAGGAAGAAGAGATCATCTCATGGTGACAGTTCTTAATGATATCCTTCAGGACTTTGGAAACCTTCAAAAGCAATGTTATGTTTTCCCATCACATAATCCATTTTGAACAACTGAGAATTAAAATATACCGATAAATACATTATCACATCTAGGAAATTACTGGAAAACATCTCTGGGTCATACTCATGTGGATGTGTTCATGCTGCTCAGCTCCTTCCCAGACAGGCTGTGCTGTTACATGTGGGAAGGGAAACAGCAAACAGATGTTCTCCTTCTGACCCTGTGGACAAGCACAAGGTTAGCTGACATGAGAGCAGGAAAAAGCAGGGTTTCCTAATGGGGTAATGGCATAATGGTATCTTGCTTTGATT
>NW_008240046.1:13133012-13136433 GCF_000691975.1 Corvus brachyrhynchos
GCATTCCTGGCCCAGGGAGCATTGAGTGCCAAATGTTGTTAGTTACTAAGTGAATACACTGTGTGCCATCTGGGACATGGGCTTTGGGAAAGGGGACACTGAGCTGGTGTAAGCTGCTACCGTGGTGTTGCTGAAGTCCTGGGGCAGGTAAAGTTTACGCTGGCTGATGATCTGCCCAGGTTCATTATGGTGGAGGGGATGTCTAGGATTTCATTTCCTACGGTACTTTCACCATACCCGTCTCCTTTTCCCCTTAAGAGTCAGTCAAAACAAAGCCCACTTTAAAAGAAATGAATGTAGAAAATGTGAAGCATAAGGATCTTTTACAAAGCGTCTTTTACAGTGCTGGGGACATAAAACAGGGCAGTGGAAGATAAGCCATTATGTATGTTGAGGAAGTCTAAGAATAAAGATTATAGGCAAACAGTCTACCTTTCTTTACAAGGCCTTGATTTACATCCCTGAAATCTCAAATTTAGCTATTACAATGAAGTCCTGTTGCACACAGAGCTGCCTTTTTATCACCACTTAAAATCTAATTAATCCGTATTGAAGCACAAAGATTTCTGTTGTGTTTTAGGGTGAGGGGTCATAGAGCCCTCTTTGTTCATCCTCAGGCTTGTAATCATCAGGCATTGGGATATAATTTTACCAAGCAAATTGGAAGGTAACAGATCAAATCCTTATCGGAAAACCTAACTCATGGTTTAGTGAAGTCCTTCGTCCTTTATGTGAAACTTTATATTTGTGAAGAACAAAAAAGTGTTTCAGAGCTTGCAAAGGGTTAATAGCAAGGGCTTATATTTGGGGCAGCAGAGACCTAAAATCATCACAGCTTCCACCATCACTCAAGGTAGCAGTTGGTACAGAACTGCTGGGGAAACCTTTCTCCTCAAGCTTTCAGAACTCTGCTCTTAGAATGGCCTTAGTCTATCAACCAGTGATGCAATTAAGTGGCATTTTGGTCTCTCTGTTGGGATGGGTCCTGTCCTGTCTCACCACCTATCTACCCCAGTGGAAAAATCTTAACTTGGAACTAAATGAACTGGAGATCTGGACTATGGGACTCTGGCAAGCTTGTGTTGTACAGGAAGAAGGTGGAATGCAATGCAAGGACTTCGATTCTTTCCTAGCCTTGCCTCCAGAGCTCAGGATTTCTAGGATTTTGATGTTTTTTTCCAATGGATCAGGGATTTTGGGCCTCTTGCTCTCAGGATTTGGGTTGGACTGTTTGAAAATTGGTGAAAGACAACAGGAACAAAAGAAACGGTTGTTGCTGTTTGGAGGAATGCTCTTCTGGATATCAGGGATTACAGCTATTGTCCCAGTTTCCTGGGTTGCCCATTCCACAGTCCAGGAATTTTGGGATGAGAATATACCAGATATTGTTCCCAGGTGGGATTTTGGGGAAGCATTGTTTGTTGGCTGGCTTGCTGGATTTTGTCTTATATTAGGAGGATCCCTACTTAATTGCACAATCTGTTCAACTGAAGTCCATCCGTCTTCGGTCCATTATGCAGTAGCAGAGCAGCAGGATCAGTGTCAATGCTTGGAAACTGAAACTAGGCCTTAACATGGAAGGTTTTAAGCAGTACAGAAATACTGCCCTATCTTTTCCAAACCCTAATGCAAGCCAGAAGCTTGTTCCGGTAGTAATTCAAAGGACTCTTTGTTACCTAGCTGATTTCCTAAATTTGTCTGTTTTCTCCATAAACTGGTATTGGAAGATGGTGTGTTTTCTCACCTGTGGAACTGCTTAAAACTGTATCGCAACAAAACACTGAAGTTTTCAGAGACGGCACAGAAAAGGTGCTTTTGCTTTCTTAACTGCACTGTAAAAACCTGAAAATGAATATGCATGTTCTCTTACAGCTTGGATTTTAACCAAAATGTGCTTCCTTTTTTATGTAACCAATGAAATAAGCCCTGAAGTTTGACTCCCTGTTGCAATTTTCCACTTGACTGATGCAGTGACATACGAACTTAGAGGAGATTTCCTGTCCTAAACAGTCTGAATACCTGCAGTGCATCAAATGGTTTTTCTGTGTATTTGAAATAGTAGGTTTCTGAAATTGTAGCAAGCTTTGCAACTGTCTTTTTGTGCATGGGGTGTGATGGTGTGGGTGCTCAGACCCAGCAAGCTGTGTTTCCCCAGTCTGCCACATTGGACTGCCCATACAAGTTACTCTAAGAGTTTCTGGCACCTGCATACTTTATGCACCAAAAATAGGCTGAGAAATGCTGCTTTAAAAGCCAGTGTATCTATCTTCCTCTGACACTGGTCTTGAGTCATTATGCATCCTATCCAAGATCCCTTAAGTTCCATTCACTCATGTTTGGAAGATATTGCTGTATATTTGACTTTAAACATGGCATTTAACTGGCCACAAAGCAGAGAGTGTTATTTGGTCTAAGTGGAAGTGCATCAGTGTGGTATTAAAACTTAAAAACAAACTGGGAGACGCCAAAATTAGCAAAACTGCTGTAATGCTTTAGCTGATTGATGGAAAAACAAGTATATGCTTTTCTTGAAAAAAACAAACCAAAAACTAATGAAAAGTGAGCCCAGCTGTGGCCACACCCTTCTGCTACTGGTTTACCATGCCACCTCCCAGTCCCCCAAACACTGCACATGGAACCAGGCAACACAAAGCAGGAGGGAGGGGAGAAGTATTTCATGCTTCATAGAGCATTGTTTTAACTTGTGCTTATGTATGACAGAGCATGACAAAGAACTGAGCAGAACAGTGCCTGCAAAAGCGAATTGTTTGGTGCTTCTATGACTGCAAAAAACGAACTTGGCAAACGGACATAGGCTACTGTTAGCTGGATTTCTGTTGTCTGTGTTAGGATGGATTTTAACTGCTACCTGTAACTACTTACCAGGCTGGAAAAATCTCAACTTAGACATAAATGCACCAGAGCTTTGGAGCATGGGACTCTGGCAAAGGATGTAGGAACACAGTCTAAAGATTTTTATTCTTTCCTACAATTCAAGATTTCCATTACTTTAGTAGCTACATCAAATGGACTATGACTTCTGAGCCCTGTGATCTCCGGTCCTGGTTTGGACTGCCTAAAGATGGAGAATACAGAGCAGAAGATAAAAAAAAGCTGTTACTACTTGGAGGAATACTCCAGATGATAGCTGGAGACTCTGTCCCTTGCTTACACTATAATCCAGGAGATTTGGAATGATGACATCACAGAGATTCTGCCCAGATGGGCAATAGGGGATGCACTGTTCAGTGATTGGGTTGGTGGATTTTTTCTAGTTCTAGGGGGATCTCTACTCCTCTCTACAATCTGCTTATCATCTGACCATCACTTACGACAGCACCAGCAGTGGCAGATATACAAGATGCCCATCGGCATCTGGAAATTGGAAATGGAAGACTTAAAAAAGGGCAGATACCACGTT
>NW_008240046.1:13136503-13142412 GCF_000691975.1 Corvus brachyrhynchos
GATTCTTTCTTACCGAGTAGTTCCTTTAATCACTACTTATTTCCACTTTTAATTACATGAATTGATGAGCTATGGCAATCTAAGCCACCACTGTATTTCTTCCAAGTCTGATAAATGTCAGATTTTGGTTTTGTTGTATAACTTGGGGGAGTGAGTATAAAAATTTTAATCTCTAGGCCTGCATGGAGACTTGACCATATTTTAAATAGCAGAACTCCTACTGGGGCTGCTTTAAACTATGTATTTTTTACAAAATAATATTACTTGGAGTCTGAAAGAATTTGTAGCACCAGTTCAACGTGCATTACAAAAACCTAATGCAGTACAACCTTGAATGAAGTTTGCTGGGCCTGTATCATTTACAGTAAACTAAATGTTCTCAGACATAACATCACATAATGCCAGATTCTCAATTGTGAGAGAGAGGGAGAGAGAATATGACCACCTCTATCCCTGTCCAATCTCTCTCTCTCTCTAAGGACACCCAGTATTTCTGGGCAATAATGAGATGTTGTCTGGAGGAGACTCAACCGTGTTCATTGCTGGTGCAGTTTTTCCTTCATGAATGTAAAGAACTAACTTCAAGTATATGAATTAGTTTCCATATAACTTATCCTTAGCACTGTCAGTGATTGATGTGAACTTTCTATAAATTGCCATGATTTTACATTGACAAAGCTGTAGCAGCCATCTGTTTCTGCAAAGACCATATAAAGAGACAGAAGAGCAATAAAAGAATTAAATAAAACACTGGTCTAGAAAAGAGCTTTGTTAAAAAAAAATGTATTTTCCAATCACTGAAACATATGAAAAGTGCAGAGACAAGTTAATCTATGTAATGTACTTGCATACTCTTACAGACAAAATTAGAACAGAAACACATTCAGAATATAACCTGATTAAATATTTAGTTCAGTCCTGAGCATTTGATATTTAATACAGTATAAACATAGCAATAGTAAAAAGAAAAATAATCTTAAAATTATTTGATTTGTGTTCTATTACAATTTCTGCTAAACCTAGCTCATTTGGCTAAATATTCTTGTACCAGTAATATTTACATTTTGATATATGCAACTGCAGTGACATTGGTACCTGGCAATAGAACTAATTACATTCGTTACACCCTGCTGTGCAGGGTAGATTTCACTTCAAGAGTAATATTTATCACTTTAAACTGACAGGAGTTTATTTGTATGTGTTATTTTAGCTTATTCTATTGAGTGTTTCAAGTGTGACACGTTGAATTAGTAAAAAACCCCAAACTCCAAACCCGGAATTGTTAAAAGCTGCCTATAAATATGTTCAACTTTACCAATCTGGAAAATGAAGAGCATGAATATGTCTAAGTCTCTCATTTAAAGGAGTTTTGTAAGCTGAAGCCAGCAATACTCAAGTTTTGACTTCACCTTATGCTTACAACTCAGACAATAATACTTTTTTTTGGAAAATTATTCAACATTTGAGAAAAACCAACTAACTGGACTAAAATTTAGATACCTCTAAGTATTTTTCAGAATAGCATCCTTAATGACAAATATTTTTATGGCCAGAACTGAACTATATTAAACAGAACATAAATAAGACTGTAAATAAATAAAAGAAAAATCATAAAGTAGACCTCTAAACATCATTCTACAAACAACTTATATAATCAAATTGAGAAGTTGAAACTGTCAACCTTCATTTCACCTCTACATTAAATAATTCCAGCTTTTTTTTAAATTGACCTTTCAAACATGAATGTTATCTCAAACCCAAGACACAAAAAACAAATGGGGCATTCATAACGAATGTTCAATCAGTCATCTTGCTCAAAATAGCATGTTTGGCTTTATATTTCAGTGAACTGATGTATTTGTGCATAAGAAAACCTTTGGGTGTTACACAGACCTGTCATCACAGAATTGTCACTTTGAATCTAAGACAGCTGCTACCATATTGTGGTTATATTGTTTCCATTTGCTCACCAGTAATTATAGCACTTCTGAAAGATGAAGTCCATGCAATGTGGCTTGTTGCTTGGGGAAGAAAATTGCAGCCACTGAATGAAATACATCTGAGTGCAACAAACTGAGTAGAAAATGAAAAATTTCTGTTCTCTGCAATATCCACCTACTTACACAGTACCCATGGAAGATGACCCCAGTTGCTTTACCAAGACAGGACTGCTTGAACACCTACAGCCAATGTACAGAGGGCATCCAAGTTGCCTTCTGATGAAGCAGCCTGCTAGGGAGAAGCACGTAAGACATATTTGAAACAAGCTGTTCACATCTATTCGTTAAACCTGTGCACCCCCAACTGCATACAGGGTCAATTGTATATTTTAAGAATTGTTATTTACTGTACCAAAATTTGTGCAGATTTCTAGTCAGGAGCTTTTCTTTTTCAGAAAGGGTTTACCTTACCAACAGGACTTCTGATATCTGAGTTAGCATGTGAGAGATTTTTTTTCTGGTACAAATCCTTTAATGAAGCATCTTCAGATCTGTAAACCTAGCACACTCCTTCATGTGTTCCTAGCTGGCAATCAGAGAGCCCCCTAGGACAAACGATTAACAGAGAGAAACTCTCATTTTTAAGTGCACAGTGGGTATAACTATTTCAGTTTCAGTGTTGGTATTATGAATTTGATTCATCGGGTTCAGAAAGCAGCTGCCCCTTTTGGTAGTCTCAAAGTAAATTTTTAGGGTTACTTGTCTGCCTTGCCTTTCTCACTCTCCCGCAGATGCAAGAAACCTTTTAGTGCAGGTTAAAGTACTGTACATTCACAAAACTAAACTCTGAACTCTGTGTCTTCCTACAAAGTATTAAAAAACAAACCAGAAGAAATTTATTTTCAGAAACAAAATTACAACATGGGTGATGAATCTAATCAGCAGCTGTTGTGAGGCAGCCTGGATGTTTTGGAAAGGCGCTTATGCTTGTGGTTAACTTTAAACTATAAAAGTTATACTCTTGTACAAAAGTATTGCATGGCAGAACAGCCATCTTCACAGTCTGCTCACATGAAAATAGTGAAAAGATAAACAATTGTCTGTTGAACATAATTTTTCTCAACACAGTGCAGTTCAACAGGATACATGCTTAGTACTGCCTTTGTTCCATCTTTACAAAATAAAAACACAGATGCGATACACACAAACTGTACAAAATCAGCATCAGTATACCGAAATTTATCTACTTTGGTTTTCTGTTTGTTGGGGTTTTTTGCCATGTTTTAAGCTTACAACAATTCAGTTCACTCTATTTTACAAATAAACATCTCAATAGTGAATGTAAAATAGAAGATCTTTGAAAGCACATCACTGGAACTACAAAGCTCATCTGAAAAGATATGAACAAGTGGAAAAACACTTCAGTGAAAATGCGTAATTATACATCATCAGCTGGAAGGGCTGGTATACTGATCTTTGCTCTTGTGAAGTATGCTATCTTCTCCCTGAATCAGAAAAGAAAACAAGGGATTTCTTTACCATTTGTTGCACGACTGCAATGTCATCTGCTGTAGAGTTGCTAAGGTTAGAGCATACTTCTTTAAAACACAGGTTTGAAAAATATACAGAAAATTTATTTACAACAAATTTACAACAAATGACACAATTACCTTCTTAGGCAGTTTTATGTAAAAAGCAGTTCCAGTTTTGAAACAGAAAAAACATCAGTATTTCATTAATAACTGCAATGGTATGACTGAAATATTGTTCCAGTCACTGAATTTCCTATGATG
This sequence comes from Corvus brachyrhynchos, assembly GCF_000691975.1. Classification (NCBI taxonomy): domain Eukaryota; kingdom Metazoa; phylum Chordata; class Aves; order Passeriformes; family Corvidae; genus Corvus; species Corvus brachyrhynchos. The sequence continues at coordinate 13,140,237 of NW_008240046.1, forward strand.
ATATTTTCGGTGGGGGGATGAGAAGGCAAAATAAATCATTTTATCCTGACATGGGAAAAGGGCAGGGGGGGAAGAGTTGTGTCTGGGCAAGACTCAGAGAAAAATTGTCAACCCATTCTCCAGTTGCTTCCCCTGTGCTGTTACCATTTCTGTCACCTATGAACTGAGACATTACTGAAGCATAACAAGTTTACACAGGTTTGCCTACTAGCAGGCTAGAAAGCGGAAGAGAAGTATTGGGGGCTTAAAAATTCAATCTCAGAAGAGCCATTCTTCTTGAGAGCTTTAAAAATGTCTCTCTGTGATTAGTCTGAGGCCACAGCACTCTAACAAGTCCAACTAGCAGGGCATGTACAATTCAGCCTCAGGAGGTAAGTATTTATCCAGAAGACTAAACCATGTTTTCCACTGGTGAAGCTTGAGTTCCCATAAAAAAGAATAGCTCAGAGCAAAATCAGCCTAAACTGGCTTTCTCTTCCTAATGTGGTGACTAGAAAATGAAGGACAATGGAGCCTTTTGATACCCTTCTTGCAGGGAAATGATGTTTTGAGCAGTCTTACATGTTCCTGTAGATTTGGGCAGCAGTCTGTCTGAGATGACTGTTAAATGACCAGCACCAACCAAAAGCCCTTCTCAAGACATGCACAGAAAGTGAAATCTTCAAGATGCTCTGAATTTCAAACTGAAGATAAATAACTTAGCTGTAGCACATCTTTGCTGAGGAACCCCTTTCCTTTCTCTCTTGCTTTGATTCTGCATCACTTACAGCTGTGTTTTGCAAGACATGCTGCCTCACAGGCCCCTACTTGCTTATGGATTTCTCCAACTGCTCACAAAAGATGATTAAAAAAAAGGAAAAAAAGTCTCACGTTTATTAGCAGCTGATTTAAATTTCCTATAAAGGAATCTGAAATTCAAACTTTAAAAATGTGCATTAACTGACACAACAAACCAAATTAACTTGCAGTACTGCTTCTATGTGCAAGAGCAAGCACTGTATTTTTCAATCAATAGATTTATATTTATTTTTATATAGGAGCATGGCCTCCAGGCTGTAAGCTGGCCAGTCTTTTAGGAATTTAGACCAGTTAGAATTAAGGTTAAGATAACAAGTGTTCATTCTGGCTTATGCTAAGCAAGAACACTTCATTAATTGCTTCAAGTAATAGGTTGCTTTGCAACCAAAAGGAGAAAGGAAACAAAACAGAGGATGGTCTCAAGATCTTTCTTTAACACTAAGTCTTGAGCAAGGCACAAGTAGTGGTTAATGAGTTTCCTGATGAGCTGTATCTGTCCTACTTCTCCTTGAGCACTGATTTGCTTCAGGCCCCTGCCATCACTGGAAGAGCTCCCATGACTTAAAGCCCCCTGTCAACCTTCTGTGGGTGAGGTGAGCCACGGCAACAGTCACACCGTGCCCGCCTACAGCAGATGTCACACAGGGGTCTGACACTCCACTTGGCTTCCTCACCACGCTCTGAACTGCCACAGGAGCAGGTCACTAAGGCCTGGTCTTCTGAAACTCCAACCTAGAGCCATTTTAGAAATGTGTGATGTTTCTGGCAAGTCAAAGCCATGTGGACTTTTACTAATACTACAGGGCATGTCTGATTATACCTAGAAATACTTCATGTTACTTCACTACATTAAAAAGAGCATGATAAGCAGAACAGGCCGTACCTGAATGACTGCACCTGCAGTGGCACCTTCTGGCTCTGCTCCCGTAGCCGGCACACATCCTTAGAAGCTTTCCTCATCAATTTCTCAGCACTTAAACCTTGTTTCTGCTCTTCTTTTGACTGTTCAGCCTGTATCGAGAAAAACAACTGTATTGTGCTGATAATGAAAACTACTTGTTTCAAAGAAGTGAGAGATGCTCTATGTCAAGCAAAACACTTGGCAGTGCCAGGTTTACTGTTGGACTCAATGATACTAAAGGTCTTTCCCTGCCTAAATGAATCTATGATAATCTCTGTTACAGCGGGGATTACTGTAACATGCATATATCAAACCAGGAGTCCCGTGGAAAAGAAATATATATGGACAGATTCTTGCTAGCTGTTTCAGAGATGTTTATTTCTCCAGCCGCATGGCCGGAGCTCTGCCGAGGAGCTGTTCCAGTCACGGGACCAAGGGTCCTTCTGCCCGCGCAGAGAACACCAACCAACCAATGGG